>NC_138762.1:107184542-107708828 GCF_965113315.1 Podarcis vaucheri
TGCACTTTTTGGTGTGCTTTCAAACTGCTAGGTTGGCAGGAGCAGGACCGAGCAATGGGAGCTCACCCCATTGTGGGGATTTGAACCATCGACCTTCTGATCGGCAAGCCCTAGGCTCTGTGGTTTAACCCACAGCACCACCTGCGTCCCAAATGCCAAATGGCTATACTGTATATACTTTTCTTTGGTGGGAACGGCATCTGCAGTATTAGCTTCCCACCAGGAATTCCAGAACTGGTCTTTATGAGTCCCATTCTCCAGCAGAAAAGATGCTGCATTGAGGGCCTTCATCTTCACCTGCTCCAGTGTAAGTTTCTTTGCCTTTGGGAGAGGAAAGAGAGTGTGACAACAGGAACGTATTTTCTTGAGCCCCTCAAGGGCTTTACATGCATGTGCAGAAAAAACATGACCACTTTTGGAGTGATCATGGACAACAATGCATCCTTAATCTCTGTACCCAACATATAAGCATATTTGCATCACCAGACTTGCTAACTTATAGAGAAGTACTACATGCTCCATCTTTCCCACTTTGCTGGACTGTATCCAGCTGGAATTGGTGAAATGCCCCCAATCCTTCAGATGTTTAGTTCAGGCTCAACCTCCATATTTTTCTCAGATGCTATTATAGGTATAATTCAGAGGCAGCCTACATGTGTGTAGGCGTGGCAGCCCCGTGGCCGTGGACCTTTGCCTGCTTCTCAGTCAGAACCTAGCTTCAGTTGCAGTTACAAAGTCAGACAGAAAATGAAATATGGTAGTCTGCAGATTCAGCAACCCTGTACACGCAGAGGAACTGATTGATAAATCCCTGCAATGACTGCAGTAAGTAGAGGAAGGGAGGGACAGAAAGAGAGAGAGAGAAGCAGGGAGGAACTAGGGAGGAGGAGGAGGAAAGGGCATAGAAATGTAGGAATCTGATCCATACCAGGTCAGATTATTCATCCATCTTGTCCAATAGTTTCTACATTGAGACAAGAGCAGCTGACTTCAAGGATTGCACCTTGCTGCCACTCACCAGGATGGGGTGAGAGTGACAGTGGGGTGGGTGGGCTGCACGAGTGCACCAAGGAAGCCTGCCTGGTGCTCCCGCAGGTGTGGTTTTGCAGCAGCCAGTTCACCAGCAGCAGCCCTCTTCCATTCCAGAAAGTGGTTCCCCCTGCTCTACAGCCGCCACTCCTGTTGGGTGAGCACCAGCTCTGTGGCAGAGAAACACTCATCTGGTTTATCTAACAGAACTGAAATCAGTGAGGACAGTCATTCTGAGTGGGACATTTTTTAAAATAGGGTATTTTATTGAAATACTTTAAGGAATCTACAGTTTCTGTAGACATGCATAATGTATAAATAATCAAAGAATAAGCTCATTTACAAAGATATGAAAATTGTAGCTGATGTTATTAAGAGTCATGATAGTCACCGTAAGTTTAAATTTGAGCATTTAGTTTTAGTTTGCTTTTCCAGTGACATTATAATGTACCCAGATCATGACATGAGGACATCGTCACAGTCACTATATGGACAGCAAGAGGAAACAAATGTGGTGAATAGCTCTGAAGACAGATATAAACCTATGGCTTTTTCAGATAACATTTTGCCGGCTTCATATACGCATCCATCCAACACTTCCCCAAAAATGTAATTTTGCTAGTCTTACTGAAACTCTTTTAGCCTCTGTTGAAATTCTTCAAGGCTTTGTCTAAGAAATAACCTCAGATTTTCGCACACAAAAATTGTCGGTGGTTGTAGTTTGAAAAGCTCAGACTGCAATGAATCAATGCAGTTGAATGTGGGGAAACTCCAGATTGTAAAATAAAAGGGCAGTTATACATAAGCATCACTTGCAGTACTTGAATTCTTTAGCAGAGGCCATCCAGCTAGCACCAAATGAATTCCTTTATCTGCTAATGAAAATGTCTTATGTATTCTTCCTTGGGCAGTCTCTGGCCCAAAATGGCATTTGTATTCAGCTGGTTGTGAGTTACAAATGCTTATATATTTCCTGCATCAATTTATTTAAACATAATGTTAACGTGAAAGCTGGAAAACCACAGTGACCTGTGATGCAGATTCAGAGAGCCTATCCAGCGCATTCTCCTTTTTATAATTTAAAACCATTCAGCATTTCCATCCCCTCCCCCCCACCGCCCTGAAATGGATTTTCGGCAAGGCAATACAGTGGGGGACTGGGCACAGGGACAAACGGAGAAATATCAAGGTATTTCCCATTGTTAAAGGGATACTTTGAAAGGAATTTTGTTTAAATGCAATTAGGTCAGCACAGGTGAATAAAATTCAAATTTAACAACCATGAACCATTTAGGCTCAGCAAGAGTAATGTGCCCCAAACTACTGAAAATGTGTGGTCCCCCATCAAAAATGGGTTTCTAGCCTTCCTGCTGTGAGTAATAGCTTGAAATTGCATCTGGCACAAATATATTGCGCTAGAATAGAGGCGTGGGATTGAATATGAATGGGCTGAGCAGTTGGACTTGTGAAACAAATGGCATGTCCTTTTAAGAGGAGCTGCTTTTCATTTTGCCCAGCTTCCACCTGCTCCTCCCTCGCTTCCTTGGCTCAGCCTTTGTTGCAATGTCGCCGGCAGAATGCACTTGTACATTGCAGCACATTCAGAGCAGGCCTGCTGCGTTGAGTTTCACACATGGGGCCTGTTGCTCAATTCTTAATTAAATTATCAAGAATACTATTATGCGGTGTTTCGGAATGTAACTAGCAAAATCATGGTGGATTACTGGAGGTTGAAAGACTCTTCTTCGGGAACGGGAAGCTTAAACACATTCTTATAACCATATATGAGATATAACCAACCGGCAGGCCACTTGGTGAGGCTCTTAAAGGAACTTTGTTATATTCCTGGAATTTGTACCAAATTTTAATGAAAATGCAGTTGTTGGTTTTTTTAAAAAGTCCCCAAATCCTGCAATTTATGGAATCTGACCCTTTGGTGGATCTTTCACGGAGTACAGTGAATCTGCAATGCACACACATGATTTATGCAGAAGGGGTGGCCTCCAGCTGGCATCCAATTCCCATTATCCCACACCACTGGCCATGCTGTCTGGGGTATATGAGAGTTGTAGTCCCAATAATATCTGGAGAACCACGGGTGGTAGAGTCTGACCATCTGTAGGGTAGTTGGAGAGTTTCCGTCCCCAAGTTAGTATCTAGAGAATCACCCTGCTGGAGATTTTGGTTGCTGATTATGTAGGATAGTTGCTAGAGATAAGTTTGTGGTATTCTGCAGATATTTATTTCCAGTAAAACTACCAGAAATCTACATTTCTGCCTTACAATGTAAATGGGGCAGCCTTTTTGTATAATTGCGGCAGCTTGCAAACACAGAAATTACAGTGAAGGTATCTGTTCCAGTGGCTTTTGTGTAGCCCAAATGGAAGCCTGCTAATGGCTCCATAAGCAGATGATCTTGTGGAAACAAAAAGCATCTACACTAGGCACCACTGCCCTATTTTGCCCATCATTGCCCCATAACATAATCACTGAACTTAAAGTTACTTTGACTTTTGAGGTTTTAGGGGAGGTTAATGGAATCTGGCCAGGTTTTCTGGAGTCTTTAGCCTTATTTGACTATTATGGTCATGCTTCAAACCTACACACAAGCAGCAAGAGCAATAGTGGAAGCTCCGTGTACTTCTCCCTGTAGGTTTTACACACAGCAGAATGTCTAAGTAGGTTTGTTGGGCTGTCTAGTTCTCTGATAGATATTGTGATGTGAGAATGGAATAAAGTTGGTACATGCCAACTTTAGCCTCCACAGCCCTTTCTGCTGCACCCAGAGAACAGCAGTCTGTTGGAGAAGCTTGAAGGTTTGGCAGCCAGCCCTGCCCATGAAAAGCAAGAACGTTGCCCCATCTGTGGCTGGTTTCTAGGGGCAGAGCATCCATATTTGCAGGCCACTGATAGGCCAACCTCAAATGGAGTGACACCAAAGGGATGGTCACTCCTTCGGGGTGAGACAAGGGCAAGGCCACCCCACCCCCCGTATTTTTTGTGGATCGGGCTTTCCTTAGGTGATTGACTGTACTAGCCAGAGGGTGATAGATGTTACTTAACTTGGCTTCCAGTGAGAGGGAAAAAACAGAACTGCACTTGTACTGAGAACACGAATGCAGCTCAAAAACACATATCCAGTGTGGTTGGTGGGGTTTTTGTGATTTTGCTGTTTTATATATTGTTTGATGGATTTATTGTGTTTATCGTACTTTAGTTATATCTTTCTTTTTTATTAATATGCTGCTTACCAGTTTCAGGGCCAAAAAGCAGTATATCAATAAACCATAATATTTCTACCAATAACTGCAGAGCAGTTTCCTGAAAGAAACAAATTATGGAAAAAGGTCATCATTCTAATATATTATCTTTCCAACATATTAGATGGACATTTCTCAACTTGTCGGCCAGAGAGCGTTTCTTTGTAACCCTTTTAGTTGTTTCTTTCACAGAATACTGAAAGCTGGGAAAAATTACATTCTATGCTGCTTTGGTACCCGATATAGAATTTTTAGGAGCCCCTTCCCTTTTCTTTTTTCTTTTTTAGTTTCCAGTTTCCAACTAAATAAACCAGAGTCCCCTGGCATTCTGCATAGCTGATTTGTATAGCCATTCTTGCAGGATGATTCTTTGGAATAAGCCCAACTGTGGTAATATTTTCATCTGACAACAGAATTGTTAAAACACACAGGGGACTGAAATAAGGCCGCAAAGCAACCTAAAGAGATTAGAGTTGTGAGGGCTGGGCTACATGCAACACTGATAGATTCAATATTAATAAATGTAAAGTTGCAGAGTCACAGGGAAAGGAAATAAAAGCAGCATAGATACCATACCGAAAGAAGTAACCAAGCAACGAGCAGCACAGCATCAGTGCAATTTTCTCCTTCTTTTATACAGTCCAAATGTCCCTATCAAATATCTGTGTAAATCCAGAGTTGCACCACAAATGCTATCCATCACAGAGAGAGAAGGGCTGGATTTCCCAAGATAATCACAGTCCTGAGGAGTTATCCTCAATTTGAAAACTCATTGTTGTTCATATTGCTGTTCTTTTATACAGCACCATTAATGGGGAAGGGCTGCCACTCAAGTTTTTCAATGCACATGGTCCAAAGTTCAGTTCCTGGCTAGAAAAAGACCACCCTCTGTCTGAAAACCCAGCCAATTAGTGGGGACAGCATTGAGCTTAGGGAACCAATAGTCTGATTTGGGCAGAGGCATTCCTAACATGGAGGACACTCTTAACATATCATAAGCAAAGGAAATATTCCCAGCCACAAAGTTAGGTTCAATATTTTGACCAGCTATGATGGGGGGGAGGAGGTGTTGGGAAGCAGCTGATTCGAAGCATCAAAAGAAGATGGCTTGTTAAAGGGAGGAGGAAACTTTTGATAACTGAGGAAGGAGCTGCAATAGCAGGCCGTGAAATAAGGGCAACTGAGAAGCCAATTGCAACAATCTTAAAATAATTTCTTGCAGAGTTTTGTTGCAGTAGGATTCTAGCAGTGAAAGCAGTGAAATTCTAGCTACTTAGAAGAAAGCTCCATTGAGCTCAGTCACACTTACTCCTAGTTAAGAATGCCCAATCTTTATACAGATAATTCACTGCCTCCAACATTGAATAAAATAGTATGAAATACAGTGGTACCTCGCAAGACGAAATTAATTCGTTCCGCGAGTTTTGTCATCTTGCGATTTTTTTCGTCTTGCGAAGCACGGTGTCGGGAAAGTTTTGGAAAAGCTTCAAAAATCACCAAGTCTTTAAAAACCTCAAAAAAGGCTACCGCACCACGTTCTATGAGTTGCTCCTCAAAGTCAAGTCGCAACTGTATTAACGGTGTTAAGAAAAAGGAAAAAAAACTTGCAAGACGTTTCCGTCTTGCGAAGCAAGCCCATAGGGAAAATCGTCTTGCGAAGCAGCTCAAAAAACAAAAAAACCCTTTCGTCTAGCGATTTTTTTGTCTTGCGAGGCATTCGTCTTGCGAGGTACCACTGTATAGCATTTATCTTGTATAGACTGTGCATTGTCTACAGTAGCCTTTTGCATACCCTCCAACATTTCTCTGATGAAAATAGAGACGTCCCATGCCATAATGATAATTTTACTATTTATACCCCACACATCTTATTGGGTTGCCCCAGCCACTATGGGCAGCTACCATCATATACAGAAACATAATATAACATTAAACATTAAAGAAAACTTCCCTATACAGGATTGCCTTCAGACGGCTTGGGGGTTGGATGACTCCATACCCTTTCTTCAGTAAAAATAGGGATATCCTAAGGAAAATCAGGACATTCTTTGATCAAATCTAAATCGGAGACATCCCTGGAAAATAGGAACACTTGGACGGTTTGCTTTTGTAATGGATCTTTGCAATCTCTGGCTTCTGAAATGGATAAGGTGCTAATAACAACCTGATTCTTATCTTATGTAGCTCCATTAGCCACCTGTGTGGATCACGTATGACATATATGTGAGGCGTATTGAAGTTGAGTGGCAAATATATATTACAGCTGTCAATAGTGCACATTCACCAAACATCAAAGAGATGTCCATGAAGAGGGAACCATGCACTCTATCTATCTATCTATCTATCTATCTATCTATCTATCTATCTATCTATCATCATCATCATCATCTATCTCTATCTATCATCTATCTATCTATCTATCTATCTATCTATCTATCTATCTATCTATCTATCTATCTATATCTATCTATCTATCTATCTATCTATCATCTATCTATCTATCATCTATCTATCTCTATCTATCTATCTATCTATCTATCTATCTATCTATCTATCTATCATCTATCTATCTATCTATCTATCTATCTATCTATCTATCTATCTCTACAGTGGTACCTCGGGTTAAGTACTTAATTCGTTCCGGAGGTCCGTTCTTAACCTGAAACTGTTCTTAACCTAAAGCACCACTTTAGCTAGTGGGGCCTCCTGCTGCCGCTGCGCCGCTGGAGCACGATTTCTCTTCTTATCCTGAAGCAAAGTTCTTAACCTGAAGCACTATTTCTGGGTTAGTGGAGTCTGTAACCTGAAGCGTATGTAACATGAAGCATATGTAACCTGAGGTACCTATCTATCTATCATCTATCTATCTATCTATCTATCATCTATCTATCTATCTATCTATCTATCTATCTATATCTCCCCTCTACCACTCTGTTGGCAGACTCATGCCCATCATTATTCTGTAAAATACTAGGAGCTCCAAAGTAGTAAAAATCTCCACAAGATTGTCTGCAACTTCTTTTGCACCTTTGCTTGCTAAGACTCTGAGGATGACAGACTTGGTTAAGTGGTCCTGATATACAAGAATAATTTGATATTCTCCATCCTGCTGACTTTGCATGTCTATTAACTCAACCTAGCAATGTGAATTCATTTCTGAGGACAGGGCTAGTTCCCCTGCTAGGCCTGTCTAGGGAGCTGAAGATTTTTGTTGACATGGTGAGCAGAGGTTTAAATAGATCACGGCAGTTTTAGCATTTTGTTTTTAATGCTACCTTGGCCAGTACTTAAATGAGCTTCATGAATACTGTCATATAAGTGCTCATTACAAACAAAGTGGATGATGTCTGTAGCCCCAGAAGATACAGGGGATATAAAATTTCCTCTTTTCCAATAGGCAAAATGCCTCTTCAGGCTCCTGTAGGCCACAGCACTCTTCCTGAGACATTTCAATTTGACTTCTTTTATAGAAGCAGTTTGTTGTATTGAACTTTTAGAATAAATCCATTGCTGTGGTGTTTCCTCACCATTAACTGGTTTAGTTTCTTGCTAAACTTTTCCATATTCTAATGCCATTGTTTTCTGAAACAGTGTACTTAGTCAGAGAAACAAGACCCGCCAGTTGCCCCTACTTTCCACCTCTTGAGAGTGAGCCAGCAGTAAATCACACTATCTACATTGGAGCTAACTCTTTATTAGCAAGAACGCAATCTGCACAGACTTGGTGGAATGCCAGGCCTAATGAGCACAACTACTCCTTCCCGGCAGGTCTTGCCCCATGGATCAGTTGCTGAGATGAAAGGTCCCCACATCCTCACAGCCATCTATGCCCCCACACACACACTGGGCTTTCCCCAAGCAATCAGAGTCTGTGTCTGTCCTTTTCATGCCTCTTCTGGTTCTGGGAGACCAGAGGGGAGGGGATACTGTTGCAGCAGGAGCAGAAGACACCTATGGCCAACTCATCTCTGCTTATTGGCCTCCCTCTTCCCACACCCCTGCTTCAGCTTCTGATTCTGGTCTTCTCTCTGCCACAGACTCTCTGCGCTCACTAAGACTTGTTACCTCTTCAGCTTCCACCACTGGTCCCCAGGCTCTGAGTCTTCTTCCCTTGGAAGTTCCCCAGCTGTTTCCTCCCACTATTCCTCTGCATCCAACCAGCCCATGACAGCTGTGCTATCCTTTGCAATAGGCTTTGTTCTGGAAATATCTCAAGAGTGGCACCTCAGTCCTATGTGCAGACCTGGAGCCTTGAAATGGCTGCAGCATCTAGATCATAGGTCTTCAGCCAGTGGATTGGCCATATGGCCCAGTTTTCTATAGCTATGCCTGCAGCAAGGGAGCTCTCTATGGAATAGGGAAACTTTCTAGTCTATTTTGATGCCTCTTCTTCCAGAATGGAAGTATGCTGGTAGCTATAAGGGAACATACTGTGGTGGGTAGCTTGGATGCCCAGTGGTTGCTGCCATGGCAGCAGCTGGGGGCTCAGGAAGTAACAAGAGCAGTGATGCCAGAGCATCATCCTCACTCCACACCCTGGAACCTGAAAATGCAGGAGTTTATTCTAGGCATTGGGAAATATGCATATCCTAATAATAGGTCAAGGTGCCAGGCATATGCCAGACCATTGGGTTACCTATAGTACTTGGACTAGCAGGAGCTCTCCAAAAGCCGTGACAGAGGCCTTTCTACTCAAGATCCATTTCACTGAGATGCCAATGACAGGACTTGGTAGGGCACACTCTTAGTTTATAGGAGGCAATGGTGTGACCAAACAGATCTTTGCTTGTACTCCAGGTGAACCGACCTCATCACCAGTCAGAGAAGAACATGTCTTTGTCATATCTTGACTGGAGCATTTATTTATTAACATCTTTATATACCACTTTTCAGGTAGACCTTGCAAAGTGGTTTACATAGAAATATACAAATAAGAGCCCTGCTGGATCAGGCCAAAGGCTCAGCTAGTCCAGCGTTCGGCACTCACAGCAGCCAACCAGATGCCACTCAGATGCCTCTGAGAGCAGGACCTGACTGCAATAGCAGTCTCCACACATGCTGTGAAAAGAAAAACCCTGCTGTGATTCTCTCTATCGATGATTGTGTTTAAATATTCCACATTTTGTTTCTACACTTCATGTGAGCTGCCTTGACTGATGTTTTTCAGCATAAACAGATTGTGAGCTCCAATATATGCCACAACATTCTGTACAACACATAGGAATTCTGTGGAGACCATCAGACAGACCAATGTTGGAAAGTGTTTCTGGAGTTAGAAAATCTGGTAACCACTCTGATGTAGTTATTAGATTAGACCACCAGAAGTTAAAATAAAAACACATCGCTTCATTTGCACTTCTCATGTTGTTTTAAATGTCAGTATTGGGTGCTGTAAAATGTTTGACATATTTCCTCACCTCTTATGTGTGCTGTTCTGCTGTATAATATCAGCATAATACAGGAAGTTAACATTTGTAAACCTCTCACTTTGAAAACCGCTGTTAACCTAAAATATATTCAATGAGTTCAACAAATGTTTGATTTTTTCTCAGTTGTGGTGTTCGCTCAGCCTGCCATGACATCTTTGTAGTGTTTTCTCTCAATAATTGAATGCTTAGTTAAATTTGGCTTGGATGTGTTCCAAGTAAATTCAACATGAGCCAAACCTGAGTGAGCATACATAAATCATAATTAATGTCCATCTTGTAAAGAAGCTTTATCTAAAATATCCTGAAAACTTATTATTATTTAGCATGGTATTGTTTTTGGCACTGAATTGCTGAATGAAAGCATAAGTCTTAACTTTGCAAGTCTGAAATCTAACAGTATGGTTCAAAGCAGTTTTACACATGAGCTGTTTACAAATTAACTGAAGCATATATTAAAAAGCATTTGCTACATAAACAATCAGGTTACATAATATGTATTTCACTTGTCTTATGTGCAACATATATAAGACAAGCTAAATAAAGATGTTTACAATGCTTTCTTGTCTGTGCTTCTACAGTGAAACTAAATGCTGGAAACAAATGAAAAGTATAAGTGCAAAACCCATACAAAATGGGTATTATCCATATATACTAACTAAAGATATGTTGCAGCTTCACATACAGTATATACTTGATGGCAAATGAATGTTTATTATGCATAAAGCATGAATGGCCCGCTGGGGAATTATGTTATTTACCAGTAGTTCTTATGATTTTTTGAGCTCACTGGAAAATGTCAGAATATTTTGATAATTTCTACATTTCAAATGTCTAAGAAACACATTTTTCCACTTGTCTATCATTTACCAAGAAATGTCAATATTTGCCAAGAGATATTGGCAAATGCATGGCAAAATAATTGTTGTTGACAATTCCTGCTGAATGTCAAGGCCCACTAAATGCTTCTGATTAATTACCCTGTAATATCCCTATTATTTCTGCCATTTATGATGACACTTATCAAGCTTTATTGGTAAATGCTGAAAGTAAGAATTGGTAAGGCAATGATTTGCAACATTTATTTATCTGCACAATTTCTTACCCACCTTTGATCATATGGTCCCAGGGCAGGTTACAACAATATAATCATTTTAAAAGGGATTATAAACATCCTTATTACAGTATTAGAAAAGCAAGCAAAACCATTTCAGCTGAATCAAAACGCTATACATACAATAAAATAGTTGACTTCCACAAAACAAAACACACTAGCTGTCAAATATCAGGGTAAAATGGAAGCTATACAACTAAGATGCTGGACACACCTAAGGGAGTTCTATGACTAAAGGGCTGCCACAGAGTAAACTCTCTCCTGAGGTGTCATTCCCCACATTTTGGAGGGTGGCGGAACAACCAAAGAGTCCCCACTGCTGATCTTAAAACCACAAAGGTAAAGGTAAAGGGACCCCTGACCGTTAGGTCCAGTCACGAAAGACTCTGTTGTTTTGTTTTGTTTTTAAATAATATTTATTAAAAGTTTAAGAATTACAGAAAGAAGTAAAAAAGAAAGAGAAAAAGTAAACAGTACAAATCAATACATTACAGTACATATTAAAAAAGACACAATACATCAAAACAAAAGCAAAAACCATTAAAAACACATCCAATATTTCCGTATCTTTATCTTTCATTAACTTGTTTCATCGACCTCCTCACACCTCCCTTTTTTGTGTTCTAGTTATTAATTATTTCAGCAAATCCTTTCCATCTTTCTCTGTTTTCTGTCATTTAATTGTCTTATTTTATTTTAACCTTATCTTACCATTAAAACCCTAAAACTTATTTATACTTAACTCCTTATAACATTTCTACTAAAGCCGTATAATTTCATTCCAACATTTTTCTAACACTCATTAATTTTACAATATTTCTCTAAATAATTTTTTTAAACTTTTCCCCAATCTTCTTCCACCGTCTCTTCTCCCTGGTCTCGGATTCTGTCAGTCCTTTCTATCAATTCCATATGGTCCATCAACCTGGTGATCTTCTGTCCGAGGCTCTTAACTCTTTTCCATGTCCCTTCTGCAGATCTTCTTCATATTTATACATGCACTTTACTTTATCTTCTGCTGATCTTGTTCTTAATTTCCTTCCTTTGGCACTGAGGAGTAGATCTCGGGGAAACTCCAACCTAACAATGTCTTTATTCCTTCTCGACAGGTCAGCCCATTCTCCATAGTCAGAACTAAAGTCCAAAAGATATTTCAGAGCGTATTTCAAAATCCCTCCAAAGCTAAAGGCCCCCACAACTCCAATCTCCCCCTGACCCAAATCCAGATCCCAAAAGCCAGAACATCCCTGCATAAGGGGATCTCAGTCACGAACGACTCTGGGGTTGCGGCACTCATCTTGCTTTACTGGCTGAGGGAGCCGGTGTACAGCTTCCGGGTCATGTGGCCAGCATGACTAAGCCGCTTCTGGAGAACCAAAGCAGCACACAGAAACACCGTTTACCTTCCCGCTGGAGTGGTACCTATTTATCTACTTGCACTTTGATGTGCTTTTGAACTGCTAGGTTGGCAGGAGCTGGGACCGAGCAACAGGAGCTCACCCCATTGCGGGGATTCGAACCGCCAACCTTCCGATCAGCAAGCCCAAGAGCCAAGAGCCTCAGTGGTTTAGACCAGAGTGCCACCCGCATCCCTTAGCCTCCAACATTTCTCCGATGAAAATAGGGATATCCTCTTCCACAATAGTAGTAATAATTCTATTATTTATACCCCGCCCACCTGACTGGGTTGCCCCAGCCACTCTTGGCGGCTTCCGACATATATACAAACTTAAGAAAATATTAAACATTTAAAAACTTCCGTGTACGGGTCTGCCTTCAGATGTCTTCTATAGGTTGTATAGTTACTTATATACTTTGCTCAGGAGAGTTGCGTAACTCCATAAAACTCCAACATTTCTCTGATGAAAACAGGGGAAAGTGGGACATTCCAGGATCGAATCAGAAACTGTGATGGCTTCTGTAAATCCAGGACTGTACCTGGAAAATAGGGACACTGGAAGGGTCTGATACCTAAGAGTAATTAGCTACTTATAGGCACAGTGGTGGCTTTTTTGTGGTTGGTGTGATAGTGCTTGTCTTGCCTGTGTTTGGTCATTTATAAGCAAATATCCATTATTTCTAAGTTACATCGGCTAATGTCCTATTTTCATCCCCATTTCCATCATTTACCAGTACATTTCAACATCTGTTGAAAGAAATGTGTCACGGAAATTGCAATTAATTGACAAAGCTTTCCTAGCCAGCCGGCCGAGTCCTTCCTCCCTCCAACCCCCGTGGGCTGTTTTGACAGATGAGCGCAGACACTCACCGGTCAGTCACCTCATGTCACCGTAATGTCAGGTGAAGTATTCTCCTTTCCCTGTGTAGTTTGAATTAAAGCTAGCAGGCAAAGCAGCAGAGGTTTGTAGATGATCTGCGGTCCCTTCAAACCCAGATTTTGGCAGGGAGCCACGTTTTTACCCGCCCCATACCTGATGTCATATATGCTGTCTGGTATATGGCTGCCTTGGAGTGCTCACACCATAGCCTTTCCCTTGGACCACTTTCCCTTCTGGCAAGTGGCAACAACACACCTGCCAGGCAGTTAGTGCTAGTGAGCTGCTTTTATGTATAACTTTTTTATTTTCAGTTTTTACTTGTAGTTTATTGCTTACACACTCAGATAGAGAGAGAGAAAGAGAATCCAGGAATCCAGCAGCAACAAAATACCCTCATCTTACCATTCTAAAACTTTCCCTAAGAGCTAATGGGAAACTTCTAACAATGAGAGGAATAAAAGAAAGGAAAGAACAAATCAATATTAGAAAGGGGGGAGGAGAGAGGGGAGGAGAGAAGGAGAAAGAGAGAGAGAGAGAATGAGATAGAGATAGAGATAGAGAGAGGCCAACTCAAAACTAATAAAGTGCATGTGCTTCTGTATTTAAATAAATGGTGGGGGTTATAGAACGCTAATTAGTCATTGTGTGGGATCATATTTTAACATTATCAGCAGCATAAAAATAAGAACTTGATTACAGCAAACACATTTTATAACGGTCCCATTGATTCACTGAAAACAATGGTAATTATGTTGGGGAAAGGAAAGAAGTCAGTGGAAAAACAGCCCAAGCTTTTTACGTTTCAACAAGAAGGTTGCCTTAGAAAACTTTGCATTGCAAGGATCAACTAGTTATTTATTACCAACCGGCACGGCATATACTCTCGATATTGGCTCTGTGGCTTAGATGCCTTATCAGCACCTATGATTCAGGGGAATTTTTGTCCAAAATATATATATCTGTATCTCAATAGATAGATAACACAGCTGATTTTGGAAGCTGTTAAGATGAGGTAATGCTGTGTATGCAGGACAGATTGTCCCTGGAATACTGATGAGAACATTTGGAGGAACTTCAGCCAAAAATTAAAAATAGTGGCACCATGTTACAAGGACAGAAAATTCTTGAAAGGTTGAGTTAGAGCTTGATGAAAGAGGAGAGAAAAGAGCTCTGTGATATTGAACTGTACAGCCAAACTAGGCACTTGGCAGCATTCTTGGGTGTAGGGCTTGGGGGTTCTCCCTCCCTCCCTCTCTCTCTCTCTCTCTCTCTCTCTCTCTCTCTCTCTCTCTCTCTTTCTGTGGACAAGTGGACAAGCAGCAAAGTGTGTGACAGAGAAGTGTTGGGTATCAGGGAGGTGCTTAGTCCCTCCCTTATTGCTTTTCTCTGTAATGTATCTGGCATCCCTGTTGAGTAGGGTGGGAACGTTGCGTGGTCGGAGGGGAAATAAGTAAGCAGGGAAAGCATTAATCACTTCTCTTTCTGCGTCTCTGCTGTTTTGCAGCTGTCTACCAGTTGTCCAAGCAACATGGCTTGGGGTGCCTGTAATTAACATAACAAATAGCCATCTTGCTGTTGTCTTTGCTCATAGTTTGTTCCTCTAAGCCAGGCACAGGCAAACTCAGCCCTTCAGGTGTTTTGAGACTACAATTCCCATCATCCCTGATGACTGGTCCTGTTAGCTAGGGATGATGGGAGTTGTAGTCCCAAAATACCTGGAGTGCCAAGTCTGCCTATGCCTGCTCTAAGCCTTTGACTATCTTCATTCTAATTCCAAAGCCATCCAAAGCAAAAAAAAAAAAAAAGGTTGTCACTAACTTAGTGATTATAGAGTCTTTATCTATCTACACCAGCATGCCCAAAAATAAGACATTGTTTGACTTGTCATTAGGCGAAGTTTCAGGGCACAGTTGTGATATGACTGAGGCAATTGCTTTTATTTATGAATCATTCTAAAGAGAGGAACCATTCCCCCCAAAGGGAATCTTTTGTTTCTGCCTATATGTTTACCAGCAAAAGAAGAAGACTATCACTCTAATTTTGATTACTGGATGTGAGGTTGTATATCCTTTTTGTATTTTAGATTTCACAGCTAAATATTAAGTCGTTGGGTGTTCCCCTAACTGTGATCTGAAGATTTTCAGAGTATTCTCCCCGCCCTACCCTCCATATCTGTGGTTGGCCAGGGAGTAAAAGGAAACAAAAATTGCTGTTCAGTTTCACCAAGAAGGGGAAACATTTTAAGAAGTGTTTGAGGATGGGGACATTCCGGAAGCTGCAACAGGACTAGCTCTTTCTTTTGTTCTAGTGATGGTTTCAAGTGACAACAGTGCCCCCAAACAATGCATCTCCAGAACAAAGTGTGATGATTTAGTGTCATTCAAAGAGCATTGCTGGAGAAGAAAGATGGCAGCTTCCACTGCTGTCGACCCTTGCCCTTTTTATTCACATTTTAAAAATGATAATAATAAGAGCCTGGCAGTTTCAACAGCTGGGAAGCCCTTTTACTTACATGGCCATAGACACACACTCCTTAATGTCCCCAACTCCCCCCCCTCCCATATCATATAAATAATTTCAGATCAAGCTATAGAAATGGCTACTTTGCCAATGTCATGATTTATAGGTAGGAGGGGTGGGGAATATAGCCTATCCCTGATCAGGAGTGACATTTAGAAGTACTTACTGTGTAGAGCGGGAGGGACGTGGGTGGCGCTGTGGGTTAAACCACAGAGCCTAGGACTTGCCGATCAGAAGGTTGGCGGTTCGAATCCCTGAAACGGGGTGAGCTCCCATCGCTCGGTCCCTGCTCCTGCCCACCTAGCAGTTTGAAAGCACATCAAAGTGCAAGTAGATAAATAGGTACCGCTCCAGCGGGAAGGTAAACGGCGTTTCCGTGCGCTGCTCTGGTTCGCCAGAAGTGGCTTAGTCATGCTGGCCACATGACCCAGAAGCTGTACGCCGGCTTCCTCGGCCAATAAAGTGAGATGAGCGCCGCAAGCCCAGAGTCGGTCACGATTGGACCTAATGGTCAGGGGTCCCTTTACCTTTTACTGTGTAGAGCAGGCTTGCCCAATTTCTGGCCCATCGAGCTGCATTCAAATCACTGCCATGCATCACCACCTGTCAGGTGCTTGACACCCCAAGGCTTGCATTTCTTGAATTCACAGCCAGGAAACAGAAGCAGAAGACTTCTCAAGCCCCTAGTTTGCCATCACAGAAACCCACCGTGGGTTGTAATAATCTTGATAGGTTACAAGCTGTGCACGTCTGACTGACTGAATGACAGATGGATGACCATCTGTCATGGATGCTTTAGTCAGACTAGATGGTTCTTGGGGTCCCTTCCAACTCTACAAGTCTCTGATTCTGTGAAGAGATGCCCATTACCTTGTGGATCCTCATGTCCTAATTCACAATTCTGGTAGGCACGAGGGAAGCAGCGTTGGGTGACAACAGCATATCAGTGACATTTTACTGTGAATCTCCAAGCAGCCTCCCATAACAGTTTAAACAGAGCCCCTTTACGTAATGACATCTACATTTTAGTAGGAGTAGAATCGCTGGAGTGTGGTTGTGCAGAAGACCCAACCAGACAATGCCTAACCCAGAAGAATAGCATGCCCTGTGTTGTTGAAAGCTGATGAGACGTCCAGGAAAATTGGATAGGATTATACTCTCCCTGTTTTTCTCCTGAAATAGTTTTGCCACCAGCACAGGAAAGGCAGTTTTAGTTCTTAAATGGTGTTAGAAATGGGACTGAAATGTGTTATGTGGAAACAATACATCTGAATTCCTACAAGGTTATGGTCATGAGCTTACTATGTAGTGCAGCCTAGTGTGGAACTTGTGACTCATCAAGCATCACCAGCCTAGCTCACCAGCCAAGTGCTTAACATCTCTTCCCCGTGTTTGCAGTCCCAGGGTAGTAGCAACAGGATGTGTATTGAGCCATTTTCGAACTGCAGTCAGCTTCATGCAGCGCAAGAGGTGTGGGCCTGTTTGAGAGAGAAAGTGGGGTCACAAATTTGTATGTGAGTCCCTTAGCTCTCGACAGCAAGCTCATTGATTTACATGAGAACAGTTCCTTTGTGTAACATAACTAGGTTTGACTGAGTTAATATGTCGCGGAAATTGCCTTTTGTAGACTTCACAATGTGCGGTGAAATATGTACTAGGTAATACCTATCATGAGGGAGTAAAAACCATGTAGAAACTGACAAATTAAAGAAAATTTGGCATTTTTACTGCATATTTTATTGTGACTTTTAAGCTTTCCCATTTGTTAGCATTTAACAGTTCCTTCAGATGAAAGAAAGCACATAGTCTTTCAAGAAAATAACTCTTTGTATCAAATGGATGTTCATGTGTACTGCTCTCAGGTCTGTTGATGTGCATGTATGTATAGATAGATCACAGCAGAACGTTGCAAAATGACCTTTACCAATACAATTGTGCTTTGGGGAAATATAGGCAATATATTTTGTGGAAATAATTTTAGGGGTGGGAGGTGCATAGGGAAAGGAGAACACTTTCTGATTCAAAAAACATTTTATGATGAGTCAAACTGAGGCTGTGGGCCCCCACAGTTTGTTTGCTGATCAGATCAGATTCATTTTCGCTTGCTTGCTGCAGCAGTAGGCACTGTGATGCTCTCCAGATGTTGCTGGAATGCAAGTCCCTTCAGTCCCAGCTAGCATGGCCAGTGGCTAGGAATAAAGAGAGCTCTGGTCCAACTCCCATGACTCCTAGCTAGCAGGACCAGTGGTCAGGGATGATGGGAACTGTAGTCTCAAAACATCTGGAGGGCCGAGGTCGAAGAAGCCTGACCTAGAAGGAACCCCCTTAGTGGAACTAGCTTACTGCATTTTTTAGGTTGTTTCCAGGCAAGGGCTTTATATCACAATCATGTCATTCTGATCCATATCCACCTGCAATGGGCACATTAGCTTCAACACATTTCATTTTTCCAGCATGGGTATTTGTCACTGTTCTGTTGTTTCTGCTATTTCCATGTCAGTGGCCATGACATCTCCCCACCCTCTACCACCTTCTGAGCATGCACACAGTTATTTCTGTAGCTGTGTACATGCATCCTTCAAAAGCAAAAATCAGTTGGAATTGGGTAAGATCCCAAGAGCAGTGGTTCTCTGCCATTAGTTACCATTTTTCACAAAGGACAAAATAGAGCCTTGAGCATTGGGGGGGGGGGGAGTGGGAGAACTTCAGAGTGTAATAGTGTCATCCCATGTGGTTCTTATTGCCAGACACTAGTAGGGGGAGGAAAGGTTTTTTGCAGGAAGCCCTGTACAGGAATGTATTGAACTCAAGCTGATCTTCAAATGAAAACTCCATCTGACATCATAGTTGCATGAGGTCACACTGGCAGGTGGGAAAGTGTCAAAGGCAGTTTGTTCCCGCTCCAGACGTGTCACCCTGGGACAAGGCTGGAGATGTCTTTGTTTATATATTTCCTGGAGCATGCTCAGTTGCATAAGCCCTGTGCTCACATTTGCCCCAGAGCAAAACCAAATAAGATAGCTTTCCCCCCATTTCAGCAGGTTTCAGATGTTTTTGTCCATTGTCTATTAAAGATGTCAGTACTCTATACATACCTTTACTGCATCATTTTCTTAACTCAGATGCTGTTTTCCATCACAGCACCTTTCTAATCTTGCCTGGGAAGGTTTAAATCGGGGATTCATACCAAACTTGGCTGTGCATTGGAGCCCACCATTGTAAAATACTGCAAAATAGTTCTTAGAAATGAGAATCAGTGGACAAATTCCAGTGACTGCCTTTTGATTTATTGGGGCCATAGAAGAGCTGTTCTCATAAATGATGGCAGCTGTCACGGTACTGCTATTCTCTTGCTGTTCTTTGTACCCAGTACTGTTGTCCTTGTGCCTCTGTTTGTCTTAGAGAACACAGAAAGGCTCACAGAGCTGAGGAATAATGGAAATATTTGTGATGTGAATAGACAAAGATGGCTCATTAAAGCCCAATAAATCATATTCAGTAGAATGGCATTATCCAGACACAAACTAGGTACACACATATAATTCTGCTCTTGTTGGTCAGGTTCACACTACTTATGTTCGCTAGCGCTGAAAATGTCAATTAAGGAACTTCACTTTTTGGACTGGGAATTTGGTTGGAGAAGGAACGCCTTTATATTTGGGGTTTGGCAGTTCAGGTACAATTGAACCTTTTCCACATTGGGTCAGCTCTTGCATTGCATATCCGCTTATGTTCAAGTTTCTAATGCACTGTCTTTTTTTTGTTTTTTTTTTAAAAAGCCTGTCTAATTATATGCAAAAATGTGTATATTATATGTATGCATACTACATATAAAAGAGTCAAGCCTATGCTGTGCTATATTTCTGCAGCATGATTTTGTAAGTACATTAAAATCTATGTATTTTTATAGAGTTTTATGTACGGTTTCATATATCATTTTATATGCTTGTTGCTTTAAGAAACTTGGAGAGTATGTACTTAAAATATGCATATGATTATGATTATTAAATTTGTTAGCCTGCTTCATCTTGCTGAAGGCAAACCAAAGCAACTTAAAAACAATATGGAAATAATAATGCATATAACATGTGAGAATTGTTCTTATTTTTAGTGGAGCTAGGGGGAGGGGAACTCACATTAAAGGGACTGGAATTATTATTTTTTCCCGGGGGAGGGGGAATCCCAGGCAGATCAGTTTGACAGAGGGATAGAATTTTCTGAAAATCTCAGTGTGGGAATGCCTACAGTGACCAGTACACGGAGTAAAAAGCTGCTCTTCTTTTTGGGCAGATGCTCTGTCATTACAGACTCATCACAGTGGCTGATTTGGTTTCTCTGACTGTGCAGGTTGATCTGATTGTGAGCAGACAAATACCAGTTGGTGTAAGAGTAGGCGCTACCAACCCCAGCTCAGTACTTAATAGGTATGAACATATTATGAACATATCTCTTGCCCATGGACCACACATATCTGACTTCAAGACATTCCTCTGGAAACCAGCTACTGAGAGTGGGAGATGTGTGATATTTAATTAAGAGGCAAATGTTGAACTGGTGGTTAGTTTACAGATGCCATTATGAGTAGTTATTGTTGCATGCCATCCCAGTCTCTGAGTGGTGCCAGATTCTAGGGGTTCCAGGTGCTAACCCGGGGTTTGGTTTCCTCAGAACAAGGGACAGCAGAGACTCTGGTGTCTTTATGGTATGTTGTTTATTTACACACATATACAACATAAGACTATGGTGGAATACCCCAAAAGGCACAGCCTTGAGTTCAAACAGAAATCAGGCATCATTCTGACGCTCTGGCTTTGCAGCCTGTTGCTTCCAGCTTGTAGCTCACATCACTGAAGTCTTCACTCTGGTCTTTGTCTTTCCAGTGAGTTGAGGGAGTCCACCAATTTGTCATCTGGCACAGAGCCACTTCCTTTGTTCCCTTAATGGCCCATTACCTAGGCTATCACCTCACTAAGAAACTAAGGGGGCCGAGGCATTAGAAGGGTCTTGGCATACAGCCTTCTCCCCAACTCATAACATTATATTGATTCCCCTTCCCACTCCACCACCATCAAAGACGGGAAAACTTCCAAATTTAGCTCAGTGGAAGGCAGACCATCAAACGCAAACATCCTTTTTAATGGCAGTTTGCATTCTTTTTGATCAGGTCATCTAAATTGCCACTCTGTGTTTGTTCTTTTAAAACTTCCCAATCAATGTTATTGGCTATTGGGAAAAGGAAGATGAACTTTGCAGGAGCTGCTAGATCAAACTAGAACTGTCTACAAAAGAATAGATCCTCTTTAAGTTAATTACAAAAAACAACTTTAGCTTCAAATAGCTTAGAAAAATATCCTGGACATCAGATAAGACAAGCATTTTAAGAAGTCCAACACACCATGAATATGCACACTAATTTCCTTGAAATGTTTTGTGTCTCCATTTTTATAAAACATTTAGGAATGTGATTTGATGAATGTAAACATACTCAACAGGCAAGTATTCAAGGAACTCCTAAGAAATTTTGCTAGATTGCTTTCCTTTTAAACTCTTAAGCTGATTCTCCCATGTACAAACTTTGCCCAGTACACCAACGTTTCTTCTTCTGAACTCCCAGCAGAATATTCAGTGTCGATGGGCAACTGATGATGACCCACCTACAAGTTAGCTAGCAATTTGTAGTATTACTTCCTGCTCCCCTGCTGTGGGTGGGTTCCCTGTGTAATGTTTCTATTTCATTAAAATATTTGTTGCTTCACATGTTTTATCTGGTGCAGAACCTCAAAATCCTCAATAAAATGATGCCTAAGAGCTTTCCTTTAAACAAAAGTCAGCATCTGGAACATCTTGAGTCAGAATACTGCTGTCATTAGAAACTCCGCAGCGCATCCTGGTAAATTCCTTGTTGCCCTGGATGCTTTGGTTGAAATTGTTTTTTACAAAGTGTGTATGAATTTGTGTGATAAGATTCCTTAATCCTAAAATCAACACCAGATGGAAATCTAAGCTCCTAAAATTTCTGGAATTGGTAGGCATCTTTCAAAATGACCGTGAATTTTAGACATTGCTTTTAGAACACTGGAAGATAGAAGATTTCATGGGCACAGGTGGCAGGGAGAGATATATCAAAGTTAGTGAAGTAGAAAAGAAAGCCCCAAATCAAAACAAGGTAGCGTTCTGAGGAATGAGAAATATTCTCCCTCCCCAAATCCCCATCTCTTCACCTGGATTTATAGGAGAAGCTTTGCTGGCAAAGAGAAGTAAAGGAAATTAAGTTCTTGCCTGCACCTTTGTGAAACTGGATGATAACTGCATTCCAATTACTTCTCAGTTAAAGAAGCATCAAGCTTAATTGCTTCTATTCAAGTAACTATGTCTTTTAACATGAACCATAAAAATGTGGATCTTAGGGCACTGAATAAGCTACTAAAAGCAAACTTTTTTCTCCCATTTTAGAAATCCCTGGGACATTTTTGCAAAAGTGACCTGCAATGATTGCTCTGGAATTTAATGATTTAGAATTCTGTTGATGCAAACAGCAATCTTTAAGTGCATGCTTATAAGCTGAGACTGGGGCTTTTAAAGACTAATAACCAAACTTTAAGTGGGAACATTTCTTTTCAGTTTCAACAAAAGTATGGTTACGTGTGTAGGGAGTGATTAGCTGCTCATATGGTGGGAAAGTATTAAAGCATGCTATTCCTGAAGGACAGAGCTGGCCTTCTGTTTTTAGTTACTTCCATTTGAAATGCCCAGCACTCCGGCAGAAACAGTAAATCTTCCCATACTTTAAATTACTAGGTTTGAAAACCAAATGAAAATCAAAGTCAGGAGAACTCTACATGCCAGAGTAAGCTCAAGTCAGGGGTTCTGGAAAGGGAGCAGATTCTGTTTTAACTAGATTTGAGGCTTGTTGGTTTTGTGATGGTGAGCTAGGCTTGCAGACTAGAAAACTAAACCTGTAACACAACCACTTCTACTCTAGTGTGTGAAGACACTGTGAGTCTTAAGATATTGCTACACACACCGTCCTCCCAGCCTCCCAAGATGGTTCTGCCCTTCGGCCCCCAAATGGAGTTCTGTCTACTTCATGGGTAGGCAAACTAAGGCCTGCGGGCCGGATCCAGCCCAATCACTTTCTAAATCCGGCCCACAGACAGTCTGGGAATCAGCGTGGTTTGCTTAGGCAGAAATGTATAATACTGAAAGACAGCAGCATTATCAGTTTAAGGCGCATGCAGGGTAGAGCTTTGGTTTTTCACCACTGATGGGCAAATGTCACGAATATGTCACTATTGTCATAATAATGTTGCTTGTATATCTCATTAAACATTGAGATTATCCAGGCTGGCTCATATGGAAGCATTTAATCCATGGGTAGGCAAACTAAGGCCTGGGGGCCGGATCCAGCTCAATCACCTTCTCAGTTTGGCCCGTGGACAGTCCAGGAATCAGCGTGTATTTACTTGAGCGGAATGTGTCCTTTTATTTAAAATGCATCTCTGGGTTATTTGTGGGGCATAGGAATTCGTTCATATATTTTTTCAAAATATAGTCTGGCCCCCGACAAGGTCTGAGGGACAGCAGACTGGTCCCCTGCTGAAAAAGTTTGCTGACCCCTGGTCTACTTCCTTTCTTCTTCCTAGAAAACTCTGCGCAAACCTCCTTCCCATCACTTCACATCCTTGGTAACTGGTAACCGTTTTGCACAGACCTGGGAGATTCCTCTTGAAGCGACTGTCTATGCTTTCATAATTACTTACATTCAGCTAGCCCAGCCAGTCTAGTTTGCATGGGCTACGCTCGGGAGAATTGTTGCCGCCTGTATTTTCCCCTTCAGTATCACAAATATTAGCTAGACTGACACTCATTAATTTTCTGGGTTTAGTGGGAGTTCCCTCCCCCACCAAAAAAAAAAAAAACTTATAACGACATAATAAGGAACTAATTGTTACAAGACCACCTTCTTTTTAAAAATGTGAGGCTCAGCACTCTTAAAATGTAACTACTTGGTTTTAGCAACAAAATAGGTCTTTTCCTAGGTTGTGTCTTCTTCTTCTTCTTCTTCTTCTTCTTCTTCTTCTTCTTCTTCTTCGTACTAGTAGTAATAAATCCATTCCCATGCGTGTCATGGAATGGTAGTTTGCCGTCTGCTCTTGTCTTCAGTGATGTTATTTTTTTGCCACACTTGGGTGCCATCATCTTCCCGCAGTCCCCCAAACCTTCACCTGTTGCCTCATGTGAGGAGCGCAACACGACAGTTCAGTTGACGGTGTCTGTGTTGGCAGCCAACTTGAAGGACAGCATTGAACCTTGTAGTGGCCTATCTCCTGCTAATTAGCTGTTCGGAGGAACTCTCTGTGCCACAGGCAGAGTCTTATCAGTAAAGGACATCTCTCCCATTCACACTGACAGCTGAGATGCAACTGTTCATGAAGAGAATGGCATATTGAGAAGGGAGGAGGGGAGAGGCGGAGGTGGATTGTGAACTAGTGACAGTTCCAGTGTCTTGAACTGAAGCAGTCCTGAGCGATCACAAACAACCAGAGTGGAAAATAGAAAAGGTAGGAATCAAAATTTATGGAATCAGAATGTAGACACAAAACGAGTGTAAAGGAGAGAGCCGCAGAAATGGAAGGGAACCTTCCCTCCTGAGAATTTTGTACAAAAGTTAGGGCTATATACACTTGTGATTACCGGAGGCCCAGGGATTTCCTTACAGAGATAGACAAGGTTTTCAGCATGTTTTGTTCATGCCCACATATTTTATTTTATTTTAAGAGAGGAAGTATGCCAGGAAGTAGACACATATTATTACAAGATATGAATCACACACACAGAATAATACAAGATGCTCTAGATCTGATTCTTTGGAGACCAGGTGAGAAGGCAGTTGATTGTGTGTTTTTTAAAGCATACTGAAGGAAACAATGGAATGTACTCAGTTAGGAAACACCTGCAATGATTATGGACTTAGAGAGGCAAGGATTGTGCCAGAGAAAGGGAATGCAGCTTTCTGTCAGAACTCTCTCTCATATAACATATTCTACTTTATTATCTTTTATGGCACTGCTGGTCTAGGACAGCATGGTCACATAGGGATACTTTTTCCAACCAGCAAGTTTATTTGAAAGCATTAGCTCTACATTCTGCTTCTGTTCTGTCCTGTTGTTATTTGACACCAGAGATGAGGAAATCTGTCAACTTGGGCTCCTCTCAAATTTCCAATCTTAAATTCAGTTCTCTAGATTTCTACATCACTTTGTGAATGCCCCACCCCGCAAGAAAAAATACTCACAAATGGGAGGATGGGCAGGGTATAAATTAAAAAAAATTATTATTATTAATTCTTATTTTTCATCATATACCATTTCTGCACGCCTTTTTGTTTTTGTATTTGGGGGATTTTAATGAAAGGTATACAAAAGAGTACCCAGAACAAAGCAAAATCAAACAACAAAGAACCAGATAGGATCAAAATCTGGAGGAATGCAAATTTTGAAGAATGGCTGTGTTTCAGTTCATGTGATGTTTCTGAAAGTAAGAATTAGGTTGGTTGGCCCATCAGTGTAAACTGAATTGAGTTTCTTCCCTATCCATATCTGACACACTTTGAAGATGCCACTATTTAAAAAAAAAATACACAGAAAATGCCCCCTTGCCTCCCCTTCAAACACCTTTGAACATAATAGTTTGACTGTTTGTTTTTAACTGAGAAATAGTTAATTGACGGAGGGGTGGGGCAGACGTATGTGCTGCATATTTATTAGTGCAACCCATGCAACATCAAGGAAGAGTCTACTTCTGCTCTCCCCAAGGCTTTGTTTTGTTTTAATCTATGATCTTTTATTGAAGATAATATGATAATCCACAGCTCCCTGGCATTGGCTGCAGCCAGCAGCTATCGGATCTATCCTTTCTGTGAAATTAAAAGACTGCCTCTGGATGTAGGAGATGCAATCTGTTTGTCTGGCATACCTATCTGTTTATTGAGTCTGTTAACAGACGAACAATAAGTTGTTTGGAACAGCATAAGTTTTAATCTAATGTTCCTGATAGATGCTGCCTGCAATCAAGTGCAGGCCTGCACAATTTGTGACCCACCAAGTCAAATCCACCAGCTGTGTATTATCAACTGCTAGGTGCTTGTTGTAGACCTTGCTGTTGTAGTCCTGAACAGGCAGCAAAACGAGGAGATCTGTCAAGCCCCAGGTGGGCTACCATACATGGCTGGATGGCTGGTGGACTTGATGGTCAAAACGTCAATGTGTGGTCAGATTAGTCATGTTGAGCTCCATAAAGGGAAATGATACTGTTATGTATTGAAGTTCTCACCCTGGGCCAGCAGGGGGATACTGTAGATAGTTCAGGTCCACATATGCAAATAAGGGATTGAAAGTGATGTTCAGTGATTGGATAGTTACAGAAAGTTGTTACAATTACGTTGTTCTGGAGCTCTATATAAGCAGGCTGGCTGAACCCTTCAGTTCAGTTCTATTCTGGCCTGTGAATAAACAAGAGCTGTTTGAAGAATCGCTGTGTCGTCTGATATGTTCGCCCACAACTTAACAGATACAACTTTAAAATAAATTGAAGGAGCCCAGAGAGTTCTGTAGCTTGAACATCACTGAATTTGTCAAATTTGTAGATTTGAACACTGCACGGATAGGAGGTCAGTAGAAATCCCTATTTAAGCCCAGTAATGCCACACATGACAGTATATTATCCGTTCTATTCCTTACACCCTTGCTATTTTGAATTCCTGTACAAATAGGCTTTTCCTCATAAACAGGTCTGATGATCAGCCAGATGCTCAGTTTCACTAATACCTATTCATGCAAAGAATATATCCTTGTGAACATTGTAACCTTGGAGCAGTGTGTTACCGCATGTTGGACCTTCTGATTTGTGAACTGGAAAGCTAGATTGTAATTTTTGTGGTTCTTAAGGGAGTTTGCAGCTCCGCTATGTTGGACATGTGGACATGTGTCATGTGGAGAACAGGGTAAATTGATTCCTAGATTGCCACCCCAAAGAAAGGAACAATTCTCAAGACCACCTACTGACCAGCCTCTTTGTCTGTTGTTCTTCAGACTGCAGCCATACACTTACTCTACATCTAGCACAAGACATTTTGCTGCATGAGGTGGAATAACAAATGGCATCATCAAGGTGCATAGTACCGAAAGCGGACCATGTGATTTTGGGAGGGGGGTTATGGGTTTGTTTTGTTTTTGTTCTTTTTTATTCTGTATTTTGTCTTTTTATGCTGAGAACCGTCATGAGAGCTTTGGGCAGGATACAAATTTAATAAATAATAATAATAATAATACTATCAACAACAACAATTTTGGTACCGAAGGCAAAAATAATAATAAAAAATCTCCAAACTTTCTTTCTCTAGGAGTAAAAATACAATGAATACTAAATTAAACAAATAATAATTTGCTGCTCTTTCACAACACCCAAAATTAGCTGTCTGAGAATTAGAAGTGGGCCAGAAGGCCAGGAAAGATAGACCTGTAGGTCTCAGAGGTGAGGGCAGGAAACAGAGGAAAAGAAAAACACACGTATGCTTGGGAAGCTCATGGGTTACCCCAAACAACATCTAAGTCCATTTCCTCAGATCAAAGGCAGAAGAAGGATGTCAGAGAAAATGAGACCAGATGCAGAAACAGGCCAAAAATGGGTGGCCTGTTTAATGGGTACCAGCAGGCTTTTAGATGCACACAGCTGAATGTTTCTCGCTGTCTTGTTCTCAGCTATGGTTATCTTTGTTATTGGTTAAACTGATGTATATATTTTCCATTGCTGAGAACAAAAGAAAAAAGTAGAATCGGGGAAACAGGTTATTGGGGGGGGGAGAGGAAGAGCCCATCAGAGAAGAGTTAAGCGAGTGTCACTTCTTGCTTAAACACTCACTATTGCAAATTTAATCAGCATGTCAGTGAAAAACAAAATGCCATGAGATTCTCCTTGGAACTCTCATAGCATGTTTAGTTTGGTCTAATGGGGATGTAAATGCAGCTTTATTGTAAGGTAGTGTATGCGAAGCCCTTTGGACTCTGTGAAGTGCTATTGATAAATAGCAAGTACTATTATTTATGTTTTGGCATGGTAGGTCTTAGAATATTTATAATCTCAATTTCTGTGCTTTTTATGGGTGTTGGTAAGTGGAATCACAATACTAGTTTCTGTTCATCCTTGCCTCCCCCACCCCCCACATCACTTCATTGCTTAAAAAACAACAACACAAAAGCAAATCCGAGAGCACATTTAGCTGCCAGGCAGCAGCCCTGAGCACAGGAAGACCAATCAGTCAATACTAATATGTCCATAGTGTGGCTCCCCTGTGACCTTGAAGAGCTTGACAAATGACTTCGGAGATGGAACAGACAGAAGTTTGGTGATAAACCCCCCAAAATTATGGGCTGGCCAGTGATGAAGAAAAATAAAAATGGAAGAGTAAGGCAAGATATATGTTTGGTTTAAACAAGAGTCGATAAATCCTGTAACTAACTTGCGCTGCGTTGGGCCAGGCTTGGAAGTCACTCAGCTTCATGGTAATCAAGACTTTCTCAATAAAGCTCAGCACAGTATTTACTGTACTCGCTTGCCCAACACTTCTGTGCTTTATGGCTATCAACACTCGATTATGGCTGGAGGCTGCAGCGGTTATTGATAACCATTCCAGAGGCAGCATAGCTCATCAAATGCAAGTGGAAGGAAGGCAATCAGGAACATGAATCATTTAGCCTGGATTTCCTTCTCACAGTTCAGAATCCTTCTCCTGGTAGTTCACTCTCAGGGATGCAGATGAATCGCCATCAGCAGGAGTGGGAGTCTTCACAAATGGGGCAATTGAGGGGGGGAGGGGAATGCAAAGTGCTTCTAATTTTTAAAATTCCCTTGAAACTAACTTGGAACACATCTCATGGGCACATGAGCTGCAGTCTTTTTGAAACTGAGCTTTGTTACCGTATTTTTCGCCCCATAAGACGCACCGGCCCATAAGACGCACCTAGTTTTTTTGGGGGAAAATAAAGGAAAAAAAATTATTTCCCCCCAGGTGCGCTGCGCTACACCAGGAGCTTGGGGCGTGCGGAGCTCAGCGCGCCCCAAGCTTCTGCGTGCCGGCAAGGTCTCCGCTAGCGTGGGAGAGCCGGGCGCCTCTCCCAGGGCTAGCGGACCCCTGCGCTAATCCAGAAGCTTGGGGCGAGCTGAGGTCAGCGCGCCCCAAGCTTCTGCGTGCCGGCAAGCAGTCCGCTAGCCCTGGGAGAGCCGCGGGGCTCTCCCAGGGCTAGCGGATCGCTGCGCTACACCAGGAGCTTGGGGTGTGCTGAGCTCAGCGCGCCCCAAGCTTCTGCGTGCGCAAGCAGTCCGCTAGGCTTGGGAGAGCCGCCGGGCTCTCCCAGGGCTAGCGGATCGCTGCGCTACACCAGGAGCTTGGGGCGTGCTGAGCTCAATGCGCCCCAAGCTTCTAGGTGCGCGCAAGCAGTCCACTGCCGCCCCAAGCCTCGCGCACCCGGCGGGACCTCCTGCCGGGTGCGCGAGGCTTGCAGGCACTCGGCCGAAGCAGGGGGAGCCCTCCCGAGCGTTCCCGCTGCTTGGGGAGAGATCCGCGAAGCCTGGACGCGCTGAGGTCAGCACGCGCAGGCTTCGGGATGCCGGCAATTCTCCCCAAGCAGCGGGAACCTTCCCGCTGCTTGGGGAGAGGTCCGCGAAGCCTGGAGAGCGAGAGGGGTCGGTGCGCACCTACCGCTCTCGCTCTCCAGGCTTCAGCGAAAGCCTGCATTCGCCCCATAAGACGCACCCACATTTTCCCTTCATTTTTGGAGGGGAAAAAGTGTGTCTTATAGGGCGAAAAATACGGTATTTGTATACCACAGCTATTCTTTATGGACAGTGCATCTGTACCCCATAATGCTATTAAATGATGTACTAAGGCTAGCACTGAAAATACCTTTGCTCTCTCTACCTGTGGCTTCATTCATACACATATCTAAGCTGTGAATCCTTTTGGCATGGTACAGTAGTGGGTATCCCCTGCTCCTCCATGCACACAGCCCGGTACTGCTGATGCAATGACTCTACACATTAGGGTTGCCTAAGTGGGGAGAGATTGCACATCTTGAGACCTCAGTGTTACAGACCAAGCAAGCCTTTAGCTTGACATGCCAGGTTTGCATTGTGTGGAGCCAGAGTGTGATGGAGGTTTCACAGATTCAGTCTTCACATTAGCAGTGTGACGTGATACTGGCCAGGTGCATCATGTGAGTCCTCTGATATTCAGCTGTTTGTAGTAAAGTAACAACCAGCTGTCATGCTGAATCTGGCCAGTGCACAGACGCACACTGGGTGGCTGTGCTGGATAGAGCTGATATAAGTTGTAGCGCCAGACATATGGAGGGAAACAAGTTGGGGAAGGTAGGCATACAGGGTGTCAGAGAATGTAGAAAACTATCAAGTACAGGTTGGGTATTTCTAATCTTTTCTTTGATGGGTTTTCTACTTTATGCTAGCAGTTTAAAATGTAATATTTGAAATATTGTTTGCATCTATAGTTGAAAGGTAATGGTTGCATTTCTGGTTATCTTTTGTTAAATCCCTGTGTGTTTTAGAAGTTGAAAAAGCATTCAGAAGTAAGCATCACTTAATTTAATTGAGTTTACTCCCAAGAAACTACTCATGGGATTACAGTCACACTGATCCCAATAAGTAGGTTGTGATGATTTCGTACACTGTAGTGTATGTGTTTGGGGGTATTTTATGAGGGACAGTCTTCAGAGGCCTATGGAAGTTGCCACAATTAACTTTTGCAATTCAAAATTTACCAGGACAGTGTTGGGCAATCAGGAGCCCCAGGGAAACTGAACAAGAGCAAGATGAAGATAGCCATCACCTAACTTTGATATAATATTTTTATTTGATGGTGATACTGCAACATAAGCTTCACTTAAAATCATAGAAATGTAGAGTTGGAAGGGATGCTGAGAGTAATCTCGCCCAAGCCCCTGCAATGCATCAGACTGATGTGGAATAGCGGCCAAAATCCTGAGTGGCAAATCAGAAAGTCCGGCTTGACTTTTGCTATAAACTCACCAGTTGGCTTTGGATGAACCCCTTGCTTTGTGTTTCACTGTGCATGCAAATAGGGACTTGATCTTTTCACACCCAAAACTTCTAAATACTTTTTATAGAAATGGGAATGCTTTGTACATGCACACACCCATCATAATGTGTATTTTGTATTTGAGCATTAATTTATCATTTAAAGGTCCATCCATATTTGTGAGAAGCAGCACTGGCATACTAGAACAGAAAATGAGAAGCAAATTATTAAATATTGTGCTATAGATATTAAAAAAAAAGTAGCTACGTCTGCCCCAAAAGGATGCCGGTTCTTTCTGCAGCAGCTCCAAAAGGTTTCTGTTGAATTTACCAACAAGAGATGTGCTATCACAGGACAGCAGGTGCCACTGGCGAAAAATTCAGAGGGTTGTTTGCCACTGGGTTTTTTAATGAGGTCACTAACCCTGTCCTGTAGAACAATTAATTTCCACAACACCTTTTGCTGAATGTGCTTCTATTTTTGAAAGTGTTAAGGATTCTTCCTCCCTTCCTCCCCCCCCCCCCGCACAAGAAATTCAGCCGTGCTTTGGATTCACACAAAGCCAAATTGGCTGTGTTTAACTTTTTGCCTTCAACCTTCCTCCAGCGTTCAATCTAATGAGAGCCTCATATAATGGATTTGACCGTAGAAAATGACAGGCAGATGGAATTAGAGAGGGGCAGGTTTTAAAGGAAATGCTTTATTAAACTTTCTGATTCTGCTGCAGCATTAACTTTTTGCTTCTGTTTCATTGGTATGCCAGAAGTACTTAACAACAACAACAAATATCATATTGCAGTTAAAATGCATGCTCTGAGGTTGATAAGACAGGTTGCCCAAAACTATCTGGTGAGTTGGGCAGAGGAAGACGTACATTCTAAAGTGTATGGGATTTCAACCAGGGCTCTGTCAAAAGTGCTCTCCCCCATTTTCAGGGGGCTTAATTTAGAGGTGCAATAGTGATTTTTCAGAGGGATAGCATTTTTTTTAAAAGAAGAGAGCTTATGGAGTTGCTGTTGCTAGGTACCAGCAGTCATGTGAGTGTTTTTATTAACTCTTTCTTAATTACTGACAGAAATCCCTAATGCCATCTGGTGGCAACCATGTTCATTCCCAGAATGCCCTAGATACAGCACAAAATAATGGTGGTCTTTGGTGGGAATTGACAAGAGAATGTCTTAATGATATTTAATCCTCTAGAGACCCACATGTGTGGGTTAACAACTGGTCCCTGTTTTTAAAATGTGGGGCTTTGCAATCACTTTGGTGGGAGAAGGCCCTTTTAGCAGAGTTGAAACTCACAAGTTTATCCAGCATTTTGGCATCATAAATATAGGCTATTAAACCTTACTTATTTTATTCAACTGTGTGAAACAGATGAACTCCTTTTGCCCACTGTTCAGTAAATAAGACCACAGGCTGTAAAGTAAGATTTAAATTATAGTTTCTAGGACTCAGGCGTGCATTTTCTTGATGCAGCAGCAATAAAACAATGCAGGTAAAATACTCTTAAGTATAAATACAGTAAAGCCCCCTCAGACATGAGTCTGAGCTAAATTGAAGCACTTTACCCCCATGGCTTACGGGGGGGGGGGAATAGGAACCGGAAGCAGGCTTTACTTCTTCTCAGGAAAAGAGGGGATGTGACCTCACAACCCACTCTAGCAACTAGAACTGCTTGGTCCTTAACCTCTTTATATACTAACTAACAAATATGCATTGTTATGTTTGACTGCTAAAATCTCCCACAGTCTCCACTCCATCCTCTTTCCCCAGTGTAAACTCTTAGGAAGTGCTACTTGCTCCTCTCAAAACACCCTCCTGGTTTTCATACAGATTTGCTCCTCCCTATCTTTCATGGAGAATGTTCAGCGTTTTTGAGAGTGTTCCAATCGGGTCCTATCTGAACATGAATTCACTACACTTTGAGTGAGGTGTTTCCATTTAGGGCAGCAAATATTTCAGAGCAATGAAAGTGTGTATCTTTCTTTACCCTTCATGGCAGGGGCAACTTTTGAACTGGGAACTTTCCAACGCTCTCACTTGTCCATTAAACTAACCACATCCATTCATTTGTAGGGTAGTGTTTGTCTATATGCAAACACAATAGTAATTTGTGCTATGTGTTGGGGGGGTAGTCTGGTCTGCCCTTATTATAGGGCACCCCTATATCATTCTGAGATGTAGGCAAACCAGCGAGACATAGGACCTTCTGACAGAGCCTTTACACCAGGGAGGAAAAGTATCATGGACCCTTGGCCCACGTCTTCCCTCCGTAGCATATCCTATGTTTCAGAGCCCATGGAACTACTCCTCCAGAATACCTAGATCTCTGTTGTGTCTATGCCTCTTTGCCCTTTGCTGATAATGCTGCTATTTATACTGTGAAGTACTTTTTTAAGCCACAACGCATGCACCTACGATACATTTCCCTTAGATAATATATATGAGTAATACTCTGAGCCTTGCTATCCCTCTCTGCCGCCGCCACCCAAAATGTTTTGTTTTGCTGCTGAAATCAGGAACGGTGCTGCTGCCCAACTAACGTGGGAAGAACGTGGCTGACAGGCGGGATCTGGCCAGCCTTGATATTGTGAATTACGTGGGGACTCAGGCTGAGCCCTTTGGCTGCCTATTCCTCTTCTAGTTCCTTCCTTCCGATACTAGAATATCCCTTCACATGACACAGAAAATTAGGGCTTTTTTTAAAAAAAAAAGAATTCTGTAAAGGTTGATGATCTTTATGTCTCCAGGCCTTGTGTCTAAGAATAAAAGAAAGAAAAACCTTGGAAGAACGGTAATGAAATGAATTTTATTTTTCAGGCACGGAGCCCATGCTATTTCATTTCATTACCAGGACACATTGAGCAGGCTGAGATCAGCAAGTACTCCAGGCAACACAGCGAGCTGATAAGCATTTCATCATGGTTCTAAACATATTAAATTTTTAGCTGCAAAGTTTATCAATGGCATCTATGGGTGCGTCTGTGTGCATGTTGCCATGTCATCCTCCCCACTGTGGAGAACTCCCCCCCCCGTCTGATTTTTTCTGCAAAAATATCAACTGACTATGTATTCCTAAAAATAAATGTGAACTATCAGCCAGGCTGTTACCTGTTATTCAGAAAGAAAATGGGAAGAAAATATTCCAACATGAGTAATGGTAACAAGAGAAAAATATTCTCTTAGGATCTGAGGGTTCCTTCTATCTACTTGTTTGGTTTATTATTCTACTATTTCATGTTTAAGGGTTTTTTCCCATTTGAAACTCAAAACCCTACTCATTTGTACTTAGATTTAGGCAGCAATCCTCTACATAATTTGAAATAAACCCTATTGAATTCAGGGGGACTTAATTCTAAATGTGATCTGATTTCACAGATAATTCAGTCTTGTTGCTTTCATTTCACTATTCTTGTTGTTCGTCCAGTTTTGCAACGCATCCTATGTGACACGATGTTACTGCACTCACTTTCCATCTTCCAGCAGGCTGGTTTGGCTTTCTTACAATAAACTGGAATAAAAGCTCATCAATGAAAATATATTGTCATTTTCATTGGTGTCAAACATTTTAGAAGCTCACTGATAATGCACATTTTGACGTCCACTTCTTCCTCCCAAATTGTGATTGCTTAATTCATTCTGGAGGTCTGTTCTTAACCTGAAACTGTTCTTAACCTGAGGTACTACTTTAGCTAATGAGGGCTGCCGCGCCGCCGGAGCACGATTTCTGTTCTCATCCTGAAGCAAAGTTCTTAACCCGAGGTACTACTTCCAGGTTAGCGGAGTCTATAACCTGAAGCATCTGTAACCTGAAGCGTATGTAAGGACTTTGTTCAGTATGTGAAGGACTTCGTTCAATCCATTGCCACTGCCTTGGGAATCTTGCCTCCTCCTGCTCCTCCATAGTACTGCAACCAGGGGTTGCCACGTGTGTGTGTGGTGGCAGTGGATGGTTCTGCAGCTGCCCCCTTGCCGTTGGTTGCCCTCTGCTTCCTCCTGCTGGCTGGCAGAGGGTGCCAACCTCCCAACTGCCCTGGCTTTGGCTTTCTTGGGCTGTTCAGCCCTGCACAGCTGGTGGGGGCCACAGCCAATTCAAGCCACCACCAGAAGAGTGCCTGTCTGGTGGGCCCGGCCAGTCCTGAGGAGAAGATGCTGCAGCAGTGGCAGCAGTCATCTCACAATTGTTTTATAAATGTGTGTTTTGTGAGAAAACTAAAAGCACAAATGAGACTTGGCTTGAAGCGTGTGAGGAGGAAAGGAAATAGGATGGATTAATCTTAAACCCAAAGGGCCACAATACCTCAAGGACCACCACTTGCCATGTGAACCCTGAGGTCATCCTCTGAGGTCCTTCACTGGGTGCTTCCTCCATGGCGCCCTTCTAAATGTGTTGTGGATTAGTTTTTGTTCTTATTTTTATGATGTATTTGTGCTTTTTATATTGTAATTTTATTGCAATTTTATGTTGTGAACTGCCCTGGAATCTACTGATGAAGGGCGATATACAGATTTAACAAATAAGCAAGCAAACAAACTGAAGACATAGTCCCCAATTAATTCCTGCACAGCTAATGCCAGAGACATAAAAGGGCACATCCAGTTCAGTTGGCCTAGAAGAGCCTGGCACTGAAGACTGGATACATATCCAGCTGTGAATGTGTATCTATATCAATTGCACACATAGAAGTCTGCATCTTCACATAGATACTTTGGGCTGAAGATTCTTTAGCGGAGTTGAATGTAAAAAGAAGCCATTTTTAATTTAAGTCCCTTTCCACTTGTCATCCCTTTACGCGTTACATTCCTGTGCAAATGGAGGGGTGTGGATGTGTTGCACGCATAACACAGAGTGGGTCACAGCATAAATAAATTCGGAGGCAAGCGACTTATTTGTGCTCAAGAAGCCAGAGGATGTTCATTCACAATTCTGTTCTGCCCTCTTTTGCATCAATAGGTGATAAAGCTTTCTTTTAAATAATTTGTCTTCCCCACCCCCAAAATGAATACATTGCTAAATGTGTTTCATCCTAAAATACACAATGCAACATATTTTGGCACTTTTTGTTATTTGGCAAATATTATTTCATTGAAATGTGAAATCCAAAGGAAAATTGCATTCCAGTGCAGGTGCAACTTAGCTGTGCTTGCTTAAAAATGCAGGCTGAACAAAATTCTCTCTATCACTACCACACACACAGAGAGAGACGACACACACACAACACACACAGACGACACACACACACTCAAGACAGATAATGTTGCTTGATTTTGGATAAAGGGTAGAAGAAGGGAAGACATACCTGTATGTCTCCATCTACCTACCTGCTTATGATCTCCCTGCATGTGATTTAACAAAAGCCGCTGTTTCTAAAATAAAATTGTTTTGCCCATATGTTGTAACTATTGCCATCCGATAAAACAATAAAGGATCCCAATAAATAGCAAAGTCCGCCGTTTGTCATCTTCTTCCCATTTCAAATGCAAAGGCAGGGAATTCTTTCTGATGTGGTTGTGTTTATGAGGGAAAATATATTTTGTGCAGATAGAGGAAATAAATGAAATCAGCATTCATGAGTTTGATACAAATGTTGTTGGAAGTCTCCAAGGAATTTGATGAACTCTCCCCCCCTCCCCCACTATGGTGTGATATGTTGTGGCCAATAGTGTAAGAAAATAATAGGACTAAAAAAAAAAATTGTGTAGCGCAGGAAGATGGGGCAATTCAAGGGCCCCTGCATTTGTGAGATGCTTTGTTTTTTTCGCCATCACAGTATGGAGGTTTAGGATCTCTCTCCCCACCCCCAACACTTTATTAGAAATACAGTGGACACCTGGGTTGTGAACGTGATCCATGCAGGATGCACATTCGCAACCTGCAGCATTTGCAACCCGCATATGTGCATGCACGGGTTGCAATTCGGCGCTTCTGCACATGCACAAAGCGCGATTTAGCGCTTCTGCACATGCGCGACCACCAAAACCCGGAAGTAACCCATTCCGGTACTTCCGGGTTTTGGTGGTCTGCAACCCGAAAAAATGCAACCTGAAGCGGCTGTAACCCGAGGTATGACTGTATAGTGCTAGCCTGTTTTGTATGCAGAACTGATGCCAGACTATGCAATAGCGCAACACTTCTTTGCAAATCATCTCTAGAAATGTTGCCATTGCAAAACAGTATGCAAGGGCTGGAGGAGAAAGACATTTAAAGGAACTGGAAAATGAAGGCTCAACTTAAACATACATTAAATGTCTCAGTATTAAATAACTTATTACTGCACTTGGGCATGTAAAACTGCACTCCATGTTCCACAGGAATTTTTTAGGCTTTAAAAAAAATCCAGGTGTTTGACTAAGGAGAAATAGCCAAATGAATCTGGTGTCTGGTGTCAAGACAGGGATATAAGGGACCCCACTTTTCCTAAATTTCTAAATATCTTAATTGAAATGTTCCTTAATTTCTCTCCCATCCTTACTGGAAATACATTTTCATTTTCATTTCCCAAACTACTGTGCAAACCAAAACACAGCTATTTTTCAAAATCCACACTTTTTTGAATTTGCATATCTCCAACTAATACAAAAAGCATATTTTAAGGAAAAGTATGTACAAAATTTTGTATTGAGTGAACTGTGGACTTTAAAAAAAATATCACAAAATTATGTAGGAATGGGAAGAACTGAATTTAAAAAGAGATTCTGAGAAACTGACAGAAGCCAAAATCAACACTAATTTGCACACAGTAACCATGCTGGAATCGCCTGATTGAGATGTTTATCTGCAAAACTGGGCATGCAGCTTTTGTGTTACAGGTCAAATTGGTTTTTGTTACTATATGTATAATATTTTATACAAAACACCTAATTGTGCATTACTTTTCCATATTCAAAAGTACAGTTATCTCTCTAAGCAGTGTAGTGAAGATCGGAATCATTGTGACATATTGTATGAAATTGCCCACAGTCTACCTTATTGGGCAGCTTCCGGCATGTCTAGTTATTGGTTTTCAGCACTCTGGATCTATCACTGGTATTCTTCAAATTACCATTTTGTCTGCAACCAGGAGCAACGAGCTGCTGTATAGTGAGATGAGGAGCAGGTTGAGGCAGTTTAGGCACCCAAGCAGAGCCAATCCAGTGCTCCCACTGTAGTGTTGAACCACCCTAACCTTACCACCACCCTGCCATGACCCCTTGCCAGCCTAGTATGCAGATGCGGCGCTGCTGCTTCAGGGAGGCCAAGCCTGTGGCATTACCCCTCCCTGCTCCTGTGCAACAACATGCATGCATTTTTCTCACTGTAAATGAAAAAGTCAAAGATATTCACAGAATCTGTAAACTCTCCAGTTACCATAACTGAGGCCAGGCATTTGAAAATAATAATATTGCACAAGGGTAGTTATTGCACACACTGCTGTTGTTCCATTAGCTTCAGCGTGAGCAAAGCTACCATTCAGACATTGTGGAGATAATCCTGATGTAAATACCTAGTCTCCCTTAAAATGCAAGACCATTCTATGCCTTTCTCTAATGAATGAGACAGGGAGGAAAATTAATCTTAAACTGATTCAGATAATTATTTGCCGGTCTTATTATGCCAAGTACATTTTTGCAGAAATGCCAACTCGGCAACATTCCCCAGGCAGATCTGGAAACTTTCACTATGGAGCATGCCAATGTTTGCTACTGAATGAGGTGGGAAAGGAACTAGTGCGTGTAAGAGAAATAATCGGTTTCTAGAACTGGTATATATGGCAAGGGGGCATAGCTCATTGCATAGATCATGCAGAAACCTCAGGTGTGATTACTGGTACCTGCAGTTAAAGGATTCCAATCTGCAGGACTAGGAAAGACCTCTGCCTGACACCATGGAGAGCCACAGATAAGACAACAACATATGTTTGCGAGGAATTTGATATTGCTGCTATTTGGGCTATGAACTAACCAAAATTTAATACTTTTTAAATTCCATTCATTTGAAAGGTCAGGTAAAATGCTCAAGTCTGCCCTATGTAAATAAGTGGGATTTGAAAGTGATTAACTTTGACTGGCTCATATTCACTTTCTGCATCCAAACTTGAGCTAAATTCTTCCTTTTAAGAAAGCTTCATAAGTCCCCAGACTAGTCCAAGCAGATATTGCACGGTATTGTAGAGTGCAAGCAATACTGATTTTCTCCAGCAGATAAAATATAGGAGGAAATGTAAGTATGGTTTAGGGGGGGAAAGTGATTAGACACCCACCCTCTTTTTCAGAGCACTGTGGAAGCCTCTACCTCCAAAATTGCTATTTAGCTGTTGTGGTTCAGTTTAGCCCATAACAAAACTGAAATGTCCAAGAATTTGCTATGTATGCATTACTGCAGCTTATCTCCCACACAGCAGTTTATCCTAAAAGTTCATTTTTCACATACACAGAGGAAAACCAATAAAACTAGACCTCTGTCAAGACATTTAAACAGCTTGGGGGATAAACTTTCAAGGGCTTTTCTCCTGAAAGTTAGGATTATGGTTGTGAATTCACCTGCTATTCTTGAGCCATAAAGCTTTGCAAAGAGCTTTCTCAAACTCTTACTTCCTCAGTAAGAGGTAAGTTTGAAACAATGAGTTTGGGGCATTGTTTATATTTTATTTTCTGGTTTTTTATTTTATTTTCTGGTTTTGTTGGGACCAGATAAGGTCTGAGACACATTTTGGTGGAATGGTCTTTCGATAAGGTTGAATGTTTCCATGAAGTAGGCAGATGAATGAGGTTAGTTTACGGAGAGTAGTCTCCCATCCATGGAGCTGTGAGCTCCTTAAGAATTCTTAAATAGAAATGAATACGGCAACTTCCAAGATTTGATAAAAAATCAGAAATGTGGCTTATCCCACTGGGCAACCTGGGGCGAGGAGGGCGCCAGGCGAATCTTTGCGCCCCAGTGCAAAACATCCCTGCCATGGACCCTGCCACAACTGGCATGTGGCCCTGGAAGGCTGCCCAGAAGGAAATGTGGTCCTCAGGCCAGAAAAGGTTTCCCACCCCTATCAGAGACATGGTGAGGCCCCACATATCTGGTCAATGTCTTGCAGGAACAGAGAATCTTCCCAAAAACACGTCCCAGAATCCTTTTGAATGTGTATGGGTTTTTCAGCAGATAGTCAAGGGTTCCCAGAGAAGAATCTGCTGTATAAAGTGTTTCTTGAACACAGGGTGTTTGAAAACCACTTCTCCCAAGAAACAGAGCGTGACTCTTATACCTCATCAAGTTAGAAACACTGAATCCTCTTTTTAAGGGAATCCAAACAGTTCCCCCATTCATTCAGTGACACAGGAAAGGTGAGAGATATGAAACAGTTGTCAAAAATCGGTTTAATCTATTTTATGGTTACAGACCCTTAAAAGTTTTAATTGCGACAATATGGCTGCTCCTGGATTCCAGGAATTGCAAAGAACATTGCTGGGACAGATTTAATGCATATGCTTTATATAGCTAAAATGTGCCATATAAATAAAACATGCTGTCTGAGTTAAAAGTGGAAAAGAACTTTGGGAAAGGCATGCCAAGTGCTTTCTTACAGATAGAGTCTCAGGTACCGACATCTGCTTTTGAGAACTAGCATCCAGTAATTCCAGAAAAAATACTATCTTTGCACCATAACTTCTGCTATAAGGAGGGGTTCCTTTAGCAATTCCTAGGCTGCTTAAGTAAGTGCTATAGAAATTATAAAGAGGTTTCCCTCTTGGTAACAGCAAACCAAATCTTACTGGCTACACTGTAAAGTACCCCGAATTGCTTGAACATGTAAAAGCATGAAAAGATTGTACTGGGGCTAGTATCGGCACTAAGCGTGGAAGGGGAATAATAATTGAAATTATCCCTGATTACTCTGCTGGTTATTTTCTTTGAAGATTGAGCTAGGGCTGCAGTAGATCGTTCATCATGTATTAGAACTGAGGTGGCCAAAAGGCATATTGGGCTCTACTTGTAGATATCTGGGTGTTAAAGATTTAGCAAGGATTTCTTATTTCCATTTGTTTAACAATTGCATCAACAAAAAGGGCTCTGCCTCTAACTGAGCTACTGAAATGAAGACATTTGGGGCGAGGGTAACCAGGAGAGCATTTTTCTGCGGAAGGAATGTGAGCTCCATCCAGTTCTGATGCGCAAAGCAAACGGAATGCAGGTGGGGGAACCTGTTGTTGGACTCCAGTTCCCATCATCACTGACCATCAATCATGCTGGCTGGGGCTGATGGGACTTGGAGTCCAACAGCATTAGAAGGGCTACCAGTTGCCTATCCTTGGTATGGAACAAGACTGGTAACCTCATGTGGGCTACAAAGATTAAAAAAACTACCAAACATATGTTCAACTGGCCCACAATCATGATTTGACGCTCCAAATTTTGGGCTTATCCCAGGGGCCAAACGTGTCTGGCTCTCAAAACTTTCCTGAGAACTATGCCACTTACTGGCCTCCTTCACATCTCAAGTGCTTTTGTCTGGCTGGACTATATCCCTGAATTCTGATCATACTTCTTGTCTGCATGGAGGATAGAAAGGAGGGGGGGAGTGTTTGTGGAAAGTAACTTACTAGAGGACAAATGCAACATTTTCATTTTGCTCTGTTCCCTTTTGCCTCTGGACCCACCCACTCCTGGCATGTGGCCCTTGTAAGGTAATGCCCAGAAGGTAATGTGGCCCTTGGGCAGGAAAAGGTTCTCCATCCATGGCCTAAACTATTGGAATGTTGAAAACATGTCTTTTAAAGGATAACCGTATGTGAGGAAAATTGCACCTTCTTTTGCTGAGGCTGTCAAGAATCTGCATTGATCTGTGATGGCATATCAACAGCATACCTATTAGGCTAATTTAAAGGCATCAGAGCAGGGCTGTTCCTACCATTTGCAGGAATGTTGCCATTATTAATTGCATTAGATTCTTTATACTCACTGATAGGACTCAAAAGCCAGAAAACATCAACATTAGTTTGTGACAGCAAAGGTATCTTGATTATATGCTTCGTATACTGTTCAACTCTTTTGTGTCTAATTGTAAACTGAAAAAAATGGCTTAGATATCTAAAATGGTAAAAAAAGGGTTTATTCTTGCTTCATGTATTCCTCTTTTTCATTACAACGAAGGGCAGAATTTTCAAGACATTACACATATTATGAAAACAACAAAAGGCCTCTTCAGGGATTCAGGAAATTAATTTGCTCTTTCTTTCTTTCTTTCTTTCTTTCTTTCTTTCTTTCTTTCTTTCTTTCTTTCTTTCTTCCACCTTTCCTCCATGGAGCTCAAGGTGACATACAACCTCACACACACGCCCTCCATTTTATCCACGGAATAACCTTGTGAAATGAGTTCGGCTGAGATATAGTGACTGCTCCCAAGATCACCCAATGGAGATCTGAATCCTGGTCTCCCAGCAGTGCCGGATTGACGTATAAGCTAGACAAGCTATAGCTTAGGGCCCCACTCTCTTGGGGCCCCCCAAAAAAATTAAAGGGGAAAAAAACCACTGGATGTACATTCCAAAATATAAGATAAAAAACAAATAAAATAAAACCTACGTACAGCAACAGTGTGTTGTGTTGTGTAGGGTCCTATGATGTAAGTAATGGGCCCCGCCTGCTATATAAAGGGCCCCATTACCTTCAGTAGCTTAGGGCCTCATCAAACCTAAATCTGGTCCTGTCTCCCAGGTTTCATTCTGATACTCTAACCACCACACCACAGGTGTGGGGATGGAGCAGAGGAACAACTGTGCTGGCCCCACCTCCCAACCCTGTCCCAGTTGCCTTCTCTAAGTTGCAGGATGATTGTCTGAAACTAGGGCCCCCCTAGAAGAGCCCTTTTTCCTACTCTCACACACAGGAGAGAAAGGTTTCTTCTGAAATAGTGTTTGTTTTCTGCAGTTTTTGTAAGTATATACTTATGAAAGATGATCTTAAACCCCACCCCCCAAAAAAATCTGCTGACTGATTAATCAGAGGCATGTTTTTAGTCAATTAAAGTGTTGTTTTTAAAAAAATAAATTGATCTTACCAATTAATTAACAAAATGTTGCAACCCAATTTATGCCACAGTTAAGGTGGAATTCAACAGAGCATTGAGATTTTTCCATCAGGATAAACATTTCAGTTTGTCAGGCAGAACCATCTCCTTTTTTGTTCCCCAGTGCGCTGTGCTCAGGGTTCTCCTAGCCTGCCCTGAGCCAATATGGGGGCATGTGGCGGGGGGTGGGGAGGGAGGGAGGGAGGGAAGGAAGGAGAAAAAAGGCCCACGGAGCTAGCAGACCACTTGCTGGCTTCCAATAGAGGAAATCATTAGGTAAATTAAGTCCTACTGGAAGTCTTTTAATATTTCAAAAGACTATGTATGTGTGCAGCTAGAACAGATCAACATGGCTACTAACTGGAACTGGAATTGGTTTCCTGGACATTGTCCCTCTTCCTTCACGCCATTTCTTCCTCCTCCATCCCTCTCTTTGTGTTTCCCAGATGTCTCTGGTCCTTCATAGGTCTTCACCTTCTTCTCCCTAGCTCTCCTTTCTGTTTCCTTTTCCCCTCTCACTGTTGCCACTCCCCAGAGCTTATTCTAAAGCAGCCTCTTCTGATGGGTCCAGTTCTGCCACATTCTCCAGTTTTTGGAGAGTTGTGATTCCCTTTTCACTGGATGCAAACATGTGACCACATCATGACCTGCGCACTGCATCTGACTCAGTTAATTATAGGTCATTTGGCAGGGGCATCATTCAAGCTCAAGAATCCTATTAAAACAGACTATTGCACCCTTAGTCTGATCTGAGTTCCTTTTGAATTCCTAGCAAAACTGAACACTTTCTTCCGCAACTGCCAGGGAAGCAGTCACAATCTCCTTAAACAGGTGTAGATATAAAATTTTAATAGCTTGACATATATGAGAGAGGATGATTATGCAGTGGTGTTTACATGAAGTGTGGAGAGCTTTTTCTCTATGTATAATAGTAGAAGAAAGAGGGAAGTATAGTATTCAGGAAATAGCATAGGGCTTATCTATATTATAGGCCTGCAGATAACGCTACTTTGCCAATGGACAATTATGAAAAAGGTCCAGTTTGGAAGGTGTTAACTGTCCCTTCCATCTACTTTACGGGGTCAGAAATAATGGCTAAATCACGTTTAATGGTGTCTTCATAGCTGACCTACGGCACTTTAACATCCACTATGGAAAGCATTTGACTGATTAAGTGGGTCAGCTTTATTGACTGTATTATTAAATGTAAAGCCTATAAAACTTATGCACAACCCTTCCCCAACTCCTTCTATTCAATTCCAACTCCTTCTATTCTATTCAAACAGTACCATCATTACAAGCACCAGGGCAGAATGTGAGGCATTTAGAAAGAACAAAGAAGAAGATATACCAGAGAGCAAATACAGAAGAATTTTTGACTAGGATAGTTTCTAGCAATTGCAACTTCTTTAAATAAAACTTGATGGAGGGAAATCCCTATTTCATATTAAGAAAGTACAATATACAGAGTGAAGCTCCAAAGTTCTTTAGAACTGAAGGGTACTTGAAACCCACCTGAGACAATTTGCTCATCTTTAGTGAGTCTGTCTTAGCTTCCCTCAAAATTCTCAAATGTTTTTTTGAAAGTTTATTTACAGTTGATATAAATTTCACTGCAGACAAAATCTAGTAATGACATATGTATGAGAAGAATGCACTGGGCAAATTGTAAAAACCCCCAACACTTTTGGATTCCTTTTAAATCCAAGATGTTTCACCTGTGTTAGATTTGCTTTAAATTAATAATAATAATAATAATAATAATAATAATAATAATAATAATAATAATTTATTTATACTCCGCCCATCTAGCTGGGCCTCCCCAGCCACTCTGGGCGGCTTCCATAAAAACCAAAAATACATTTCAAGGGCAACTCTGCTTGGCACCCAAAGATTCTTTGTATGCTTGCTTTGATACTAAACTGTGTTTTCCAACTACCGTACATGTTTCAGACACATACAACTGGGTCAGAAGTTTAGTTGAGTAGAGTTGAAGACAGCAGAAGCTGAGCTACTCGTGCTAAGCACTCATGCTTTACTGTGACTCAGAATATGGCATAAAGACATTCATATGCAATAATCACCTGGAAGTCATATTGCCCTGATAAAGCAGTTTAAATATCTTTCTGGCTCAACATTCTGACCACAACAGATGCCTCTAGGAAGTTCACAAATAGGAACTGAAGGCAACAGCCTTTTCTTCCTGTTCTGTCTCTCAGTACAGTATCAAGTACTCAGAGCTATTCTGCCTGTAAGCATGGAAAGTCCATTGAGTTCTGGCTATTATCTAACAGCAGAATAATGATAATGATAGTGACACACGGCTGTGAGGCATTTGCGAGCTTTTTTGCGGAGAAGGTCTTGTCGCTCCGCCATGACCTCCCTGCCAATTTGGATACAATGAAGGAACTGGAGGCCCCTCGACTGTCCTCGGGTCCAGTATTGGACCACTTTGACCGGATATCCCCAGCCGATGTGGACAGACTCCTCCGAGCTGGAAAGCCCACCACTTGTCCTCTCGACCCGTGCCCGTCTTGGCTGATTAGAGCGTGTCCAGACGAGGTGCGGGCCCTCCTGGGGGATATCATCAATTTGTCCCTTGGCACGGGGACATTCCCAGGGGAACTGAAGGAGGCAGTGGTGCGCCCGCTCTTAAAGAAAACATCATTAGATCCTTTAGATCTATCCAATTACCGCCCGGTTTCGAATCTTCCGTTCCTGGGCAAGGTGATTGAGAGAGCGGTTGCTGAACAGCTTGGTGGGTTTCTGGATGAAACATTGGCTCTGGATCCATTCCAGCCCGGCTTCCGTGCTGGTCATGGGACTGAGACGGCTCTGGTCGCCCTAACAGATGACCTTCGTAGACAGCTGGATCGAGGCGGGTCTGGGCTGCTGATTCTTCTAGATCTATCAGCAGCTTTCGACATGGTCGATCACGAACTTTTGGACCACCGCCTTACCGACGTGGGGATCCAGGGCACAGTCCTTCAATGGCTGCGCTCGTTTCTCTCTGGTTCTCTCTGGTCGGGGACAGAGGGTGGCGCTTGGGGGGGAATTGTCATCGCGCCACTCCTTGGTGTGTGGAGTACCTCAGGGCGCGATACTCTCCCCGATGCTTTTCAACATCTTTATGCGCCCCCTCGCCCAGCTTGTTCGGAGTTTTGGGCTGGGTTGTCATCAGTATGCCGATGACACCCAACTCTATCTGTTGATGGATGGCCATCCTGACTCGGCCCCAGACACACTGACCAGATGTTTGGAAGCTGTGGCTGGATGGTTACGTGGGAGCCGGTTGAAGCTAAATCCTTCGAAGACAGAGGTCCTGTGGCTGGGACGGGGCGATATGGGATTGGGGGGGCAACTCCCATCTCTTGCGGGGGCGCAATTAGTGCCAGCACCGTCCGTTAAGAGTTTGGGTGTAATCTTCGACACCTCCCTTTCCATGGAGGCGCAGATTGCAGCTATAACAAAGGCGGCATTTTTCCATCTCCGCCAAGCTAAGCAGTTGGCTCCTTACCTCTCTCGCCCTGACCTAGCCACTGTGATCCACGCGACGGTCACCTCCAGACTGGATTATTGTAACTCGCTCTACGTGGGGCTGCCCTTGAGACTGACCCAGAAACTCCAGCGGGTGCAGAATGCTGCAGCGAGACTCCTTACGAGGTCTTCGCTGCGAGATCACATTCACCCGGTGCTATACCAGCTGCACTGGCTCCCGGTGGAGTACAGGATCAGGTTTAAGGTGCTGGTTTTAACCTTTAAAGCCCTATATGGCCTAGGACCCTCGTACCTACGGGACCGCCTCTCCTGGTATGCCCCACAGAGAAACCTACGGTCTTCAAATAAAAACATCTTGAAGGTCCCAGGCCACAGAGAAGTTAGGCTGGCCTCAACTAGAGCCAGGGCTTTTTCGGCTGTGGCTCCGATCTGGTGGAACACTCTGTCACAAGAGACCAGGGCCCTGCGGGACTTGACATCCTTCCGCAGGGCCTGCAAGACAGAGCTGTTCCACCAGGCCTTTGGCCAGGGCACAGCCTGACTCCCTCCCTCGGCAATCTTCGCAGAGCTCTGGCCCAATGGTTGCTAGTGGCTTGAATTAATTAATTAATTAATTAATTTTTATAATGAATGATTTTAGAATGTTGTTTATGTTGTACTTTTGTATTGTTTTATTGTTGTTAGCCGCCCTGAGCCCGGCTCCGGCTGGGGAGGGCGGGATATAAATAAAATTTATTATTATTATTATTATTATCATTTTATTACTTATATGCCACCTATCTGACTGTGTTGCCCCAGACACTGTGGTTGGTTCCCAACAATATATAAAAAAACACAATAAAACATCAGCAATTAAAAACTTCCCTGTAACAGGGCTGCCTTCAGATGTCTTCTAAAAGTCTTATGGTTATTGATCTGTTTCATAATACTACAATTACATTTTGTATGAACTATTTAGGCCAATCTCCTAGCATTTAAATCTAATATATTATCATTGATTTACCCTCTGTCTCTTTCACTATCTCTTGCCTGTCCTTCAGTGAATTCAGGTGGTCTGACAGGGTCACCCCATTTTGTCCTCACGGTTACCCTGCAAGCTTGACCAGGCTGAGGGAGTGCTTGGGCCAAGGTCTCCCAGTCAGCTTCATGGCTGAGTAGGGATTTCAACCCAGGCTTTCCCAGGTCCAACACTTTGTCTACTGCACCATTATGGCTATGTGTTTTTTACATGGCAGGTGATCATTTCATTCTAGCAATCCCATGTTGTTTTCATCAGGGGAAGATTGCTCTCTCCTGGCTGTGGAGTCCCATTTGCCATAGATATATTTAAATGCTCCTGGGAAGTTCCTCCTCTTGCTCTTTCCTCTGTTGGGATTTGCTATCACATTGGTAGACAGAGGCCATGTGTTAAAGTGGTTCAAATGAACTGTTGAATCATACAACCAGCAAAACTATTGAATCGTAGCTTCCTTAGAGACATGGAGAAACCTACTTTTTATGTCTGACAGACTTCCTTAACACTTCAGGCCTGTTCGGCTTGACCTTTTCTCTCCATTGTGGCAAACTTTCTGTTCATTTTGAAGAGGAAGAGTTTCCTGCTTCTTTGAAAGGGGAGCCTTTTCTCTGTTGCATGAGCAAAACACTTCTGGGGGTGAGAAGGATTGTATGGTCTCCCTTTCATTTGAAGGCATTAGGATTTGGTTGAAAGTGAACCTGCCCGAATACCTATATTTCTAGACTTTCAAACCTTCAGTGACTTCTGTTACTTCTATTTTAAAAGCAACGTTATGCTAGTGAAAGGTGACAGATGGACAAGCCTTGTGGCTGAGCTTCTCTGATTATGGATGTAATATAACAGGAAGCAGGACAGGCTTCTTATCTTAAGACCTAGCTAGGAGCTAATCACTGGGGATTGAAAGAAGCACAGATTTTGGCTGCGTGCACTGGCAAGTACAGTACATCATTTTGCAAATTCTAGCTACTGGTATGTGAGGTACATTGCCTTGGATTTTGATTGAGCTGCCAGTTTGTTCTGTCTGGAAGGTATAGTGGCTTGTGCAAAACCACACTTTGTCTCTATTTGTCAGGAAACGTAACACCTTCTTTAATTAGGTACACAGCTTGGGGGTGCTCCTGGATCTATTACTACCACCCTGGATCTATTACTACACTCCCTGTCCAGACAGGGCAAACTAACTTCTGTCATCTGTGCTCTGGTAACCTCCAGGTTAGACTACTGTGATGCATTATTCAGTGGGCTACCTTTGAAGATAGTTCAGAAACTGCAAGTGGCACAGAATTTGGCAGCCAGATTGTTGACTGGTCTGAATGTATAAAACTAATTCTGGCTAACAATTATTTTGCAGGCTCAATTAAAAACAATGATTTTGGCCTATAAGGCCTTACACCAGTACCTCAAGGACCGCGGCTCCCAACATGAAATGACCCAGACCCTGTGGTCATCATCTGAGGCCCTTCCCTCAAGTGCCCATGAGAGGTTTGGAAGGGTGGCAACATGAGAACAGACCTCTTCAGTGCTGCTTTTCCTGCTTCTGAAATGCATTCCCCAGGAAGGCTTGCCTGGCACCATCTTTATCTATTTTTAGGCAAATACTTTTCTCTTTATTCAGACTTTTGGCTCTTGATTTGAAAGTTGGAATTCAGCTGGGCAGGATTTATAAGTGCTGCCTTTTATCAGTATAGCTGTGTTTTGGGGTTTTTACTTAATTGCTTCTAATGGAAGTTGCTTTGGATCACTGTGAGAAAAAGTGACTAGCAAATAATAATGAAATAATAAATAGTAATTAAGGAGTTATGGGAGCTGGCAGATAAAATTATATATTTGTGGTCATTTGGCTGTTGTGCTGCATTTTGTCAGTGGTCTTTTACAAGGTGTGCAGTCCACACTAATAGGTGGTGCGTGCGTGCGTGTGTGTGTGTGTGTAATCAGGCATACATTTTTAATTTCAAGCTTGTAATGCTTTTAATTACTTTTGAAACAACTGGTTTCCAGTTCAGTCTCTGGCTCTTAACTCTTCCAGAAATAAGGGCAAACTGGAGGCAGGAGCACCGTGAAGCCAAACAGGCTGTGCCAGGTGGCAAAAGTCTTATCTAGGGCTCTTTTCTAAGTAGAGATTTAATGGGGGGGGGGTTTCTTTCCCCCATGCATGTGTAATTTAAACTGCCATTGTGAAACTAAAACAGGTTTCTTGGTTTACTACAGTGTCTATTGGGAGTGGCAGGGAAAAGAAAGGGAGACCCGCTGTGCAGGGAGCCAGGAGCCATAAAATGCCTTTAGCTCATTCAAGCTCCTCCTTCTGCCAGCTGAGATTTGCAAGGGCATCACTGAGGCCAAGGAGGAGGAAGCGAAGGAGCAATGCTGCCCTCTGGACTGGCTGCCAGTATGAAGGCAGGGTGTTGGGGCAGACTGAGGCTGGTGGAGCATTGTCCCATTTGCCCAAATGAACCACGACAGGAATCAGCCAAGACGGCAGGTAGTTGGCCTCCTTTCTTTAAGGAGCTTGTCCACATCTTCAGGAGGCATCAGTCAGTAACTCTGGGTGAGTGTTATAGTAATGACTTCTAAATTTGCATCCACACTCCCCCCCCTTTTGTTTTTTGGTAATACTTATTCAGATCTGTGTCCCTTGACCTCTTATTTGGCAAGGCATTTCCATGCCATTTAAGGGGCCACCTGAGGCCAGCCCACAGCCCACAGGAGCTGTGTGGCTTTCGTCTCAAGTGAGGGAAAGAGGACTGTGCAGTGTTGGCCTCTGCACAAAGCTTAGGTCTAAATAAATATTGCCTCAAGTAAGTAGTTTGGCCCCTGCTCGTTCACTAGAGCCATACACTTTATTTGCCGGACATTAAGCCTCCAGGTTTCAGGTGAAGCTACGGACCTCTGGGGTGCTACAGTGGGGCGGCCCTGGCAGAGCCGTGGGAAGCGGACTCCGTTCCGTCTAAAGGAAGCAGCTCTACACAGGCCTGGGGGAAAGCCTGCCAAAGCATCTTCATGAAATGTTTTCACAGACATGGTTTCAGGAGGCAAATGCTTCAACATTGCTCCTTGCTGCCAACAACAAAGGGCCCTTCCAGTGTTCCCATCGGCAGCCAGGAAGCCTTTCTCAGCCACTCTGGGAATGTCAGAATATTTAGGCCCTCAGCAGGCAATGCTACTATGCTGGTTTTCTCGGAAGAGGCAAAATGCTTGTGGAGTAGCATAGGGTATGTCATTTTAGGGGCTGAAACATAATTCTTGTAATTTTTTCCTGTGAGATGGGGTCTTGACAATATATTTTTGGGTGTGAGGAATTCAAGCCTGCTATTTTTTGCGACTGGGCAACATTGAGCTTGGGACGTCTATGATGAAGCAGCACAAACTTTTTAAATTTTACCCTCTGAAAATGTCAGGTAATGCTAAATAAATAATAACATATAACATAATTGCAAGTACTTGACAGTCATTTTTAATTATTTCTGTGTAATTCAACACACATCTTATTTAACAAGTAAGACTAAATTATATTAATTTAACCAAAATATATTTTGAATTCCCAAAGTTGTTACAACTTTTTAGTACCCCTCATTTTTCAACACACCTTAATGGTAGAGATCCACATTGTAGACTTCTCCCTCTTGACCTAGATCTTCCATTGTTACCATAGTGATACAGGAAGTTAACTGGGATCAGGTAAGATTAGTTTTCGAATGCAGCTATACCTGATGTTACTTCATACTGTCACTGTGGTCCTATTCCAAGTCTCATCGTGGTATCTATGCCCTGATCCAGCAAAAGAGCTTTCATGCAGTTTTCTTGGTTCCATTATGTGAAAGGCTATTCGTATCCTTCCTTCCTTCCTTCCACATAGCTTATGCATGAAATGGGGAGCAGGACCGGACTTGTGCTTTGTACCCAATCCTTAATGTCTGTGGGTTCTCTGCACTATGTGAAAAGGGGAGTGTACGTGCCTAGGGCTGTTGCACGTGCAGACTCTCCACACAGTTGGGAATCTTGTGTGACCTATTGCATAGAGACCCTTCACATGCACAGCTGTATGTGTAGAGACATCCTTTTCCTGCAACCTACCAAATGCACAGATGTTGGGAAGGAGGTTGGCAGACATGATCCATTTCTACTTTTCCACTATACTGTACTAAAAGGGGATGGGGATGTAATAACAGCCGCTGAAGGTGGATGCAAACAATGACAGCCCAAGACATGGTAAGAATGAGGGTGTGCATTTTCATCTGTATTGCAACCACTGCTTTGGGAAACATGCCACAAGATTATGTCTCTATCAGTGCACTGGTCTTTGTGAGCGTAGACTGGAGTACTATTAAGTGTCACTGCTGCAGTTCTTGGGAATAAGACCACCGCAGGGTGGCTGCATCTTACCATGTGTGTCTAGGATATAAATGGGGAGTCTTTTTCTATAGCCTTAACCAGCACTTTTATTTTTGGTCTTTTCGGTAAAACTCATGTGTGTGCCAGTACAAAATGTCTGCCATGGGCAGCAAATAAAGAGGTGGCATTACTCTGTATCAGTGAGTACTGTAAGTAAAGCAACTCTGTCCTTAACTGAGCCCCATCTGAAGGATGGCTGTTTTCTCACTTGGAATCCTATGGTTGGGCATTACTTCTATAGAGAACCTCTTGCCAAGGTTACTTGTTTTCAGTATGAATATATTCAGGTGAAACAATACATTTAAATCAGTGGTTTAATTTTGTACTTATTTCAATTGACTGCAAGATTATGTTTCCGTGACAGGATTGGCAGAGGCTGCTGGCAGCCCCAATAGCAGACCAATGCCTGCGATGCACTGGGTCTCTGCACTGAAAAGCACGCGCAAACTTAGGCTGCTTTGGCAAATAAGGATAACAGATAGGAATGCTTGAGAAATTCGATCTTTGTGCACCCCTGGAAGTCTTTCAGACTGTGGCACTGTAAATGTGGATTGAGTTGTGAATTAAGCATATAGTAAAGCAATTCCCTGACGACTTCATCTTCTGTGGAGCGCCTTAATGAATTCTATCACCAGCATGCCAGTTGGATTGTGTTAATTGGCTCTCACTAGCTTCCTGCCACATTTGAGACAATGGTAGAGTTGAGTCTCTCACAGTGCAATCCTATACACATCAGCTTAGAAATAAGGTCCATTGCACTCAATGGGACTTACATTTGCTTTGGTTTCTTGGTGGTCCAGTATGATGGTGGTGGGGTTTGGCGGGAGCAGGGAGGGACTATCATTCTCCTGGTTACGTGAAATATGGCATAGCCAGGTCTGGTATTGCAGCTTGCAGCAGAGCAAGAGGAACAGTTGGCAAATGAAATATTAATTTAAAAGGTTTATTTTTGTTCCTGTCATAAACGTAGGTTGGCATTGGTGTACCTACCAGATGCTTCCTTTAACAAATAATCAGCATATTATTTGCCATGTTGGACCTTACTAATATATAATCCAAAAGAATAGAGCTGTGATACAATAAAACAAAGATTAAATTGGCAAAAATGTAAACAGCCCCTAACAAAATATATGTGTAAACAATGTGTTATTTTTGAATTCTTAGAAACACCCAGGAAAAAAACATTGCAGCAAAACAAACCGAAAACCAAGCAGCTGAACACAGCAAGGTGCCAAATCTCCATTTTCCACTTTAATGTGCAGTACCTGTGACTAGCAGGTCAGGCTACCAAGCACTTTAAGTAGGGGTTTGAAGATACCGAAGAGCAGAGCAAGAGGAAAAGGAAAGCACAGAGAGAGGGAGAGAGAGAGAAGAAAGAAATGTGGATTTCGTATAAACAGCTAGGACCCTAGGGTGAAGGGCAGGTAATACAGATCATGATCATAATCATAATCCCGCTATATATTTTCACTTTTCAACTGAAGGTGCCCAAAGTGATGGGTGCTCTGTGCAGAAGACTCCGTCAAGATTTGGAGACAGGTAGCAGGGCCAGTGCGTACAATTCCGCTCTGCCCTTGATGTGCTGTAAGTTATTTAGTTGTGTGTGCAACATTCTTGTCAGGCAGAACACCAGCACAGATCTAGAAAGCACACTTGGCAGCACACTTTCTGATACCTGCCTGCAGGAGCTGTCTTATCTCTATCTCCACACCTTATATTTTAAGGTGTCCACTTTGCCCCCTTAATGCAATGTGTGAATCCGCCCAGTGGCTACCACATCCACACATGGTAAATGAATATTTAAAATGCTTCAGAGTGTGTGTTTGTGTGTAATCATTATGGTTCACATTATTTTGCTAGTTTCTGGGCTGCAGGAACAAGGTATTGCATGTTTGTTAAAGAATACGTATTAATTAAATGCACAGAAAATCTTTTCAATATATTGCACTAGTCAGCTGAAAAAGGAATAAAAGAAAACTCTCAAATAGTATGGGGGCTGCACGTTGACCTTCCTTTTGCTTTTCTCCAGGAACCAGCAACACGGTAGACCATTTCCATTACTGTGTGTAGGTCGGTAGTTCAATCTGCTTTTATTTTATTGGGGAAGAGAGCAATCGTCTACATTCCCAGTTGTTATCTCTCTTGCTGCTGGATTGCAATATATCACCAAACCTGCTGATTTTATGTTGCTCTCCCTCCCTCCTTCCCTCTGCTTCCCTGGTGTTACTCTGTTGAGGAATTTCCACCTGGCCCCCTCTGTTTCTTGATGGAGAGCACTAGATGAAATGAATTGCCCAGCTCGGTTTCTGCAGAACCGTTTTGGTGGTGTCAGTGCATGAGACAGAAACACAAGCAGAGGTGGAGAGAAAGATTAGCAAACTGAACTCTAGTTTACAGGGAACCGACTTTACAGTATCTTAAATTATGTTGACTTTTAGACCCCTGCTGGGAAAGGAACTGCAGATTTTTGTCTCTTTCTTCAGTCACTAGTTTTGAGGCAGACATGTGTGGGATGGCTACCATATCCCTTTCAGGATTTTACATTTATTTTAACCCAAGTGTCAACAGCAGCAATTCTTTTCTCTCGGAATTGCCACCAGATTTTGCTTAAAGGAAAACAATGAGGTGAATTTGGAGTTTCTTACTTTGGAAAAGCATTTGAAGAATTTTAAGTGGGTCTAAAAGAGTTGCAGTAGGACCAGCAACTTGTCTCACAAAGGGTATTTTGCACACCTCTTTTCCCTAGCTTGCAACACTTACAATAATCACTTCAGCCGTTCAAGGATTTGGTTTTTTTTTGTCTGTTTCATTTCTCATCTGTCACAGAGGGATGAAGGAGAATAAAAGTGAAAACATGCAAACCCCATGTGACGTTGATGGTTGGATAAAGAAACAGGGCAGTGAACGAATTTTCCCTATACAATTCAGACTGTTAGGAAGAATGCTAGTCTTTTCCATAACATGCTAATTTTGTATGAGTAAGAAGTATTTTGTGCAAGAGATGTTCAATCACCCACTAGGTACAGCCTAGCCGTAGGTTTTTCTGCTCTTTGTTTTAAGTCTCAAGTATAATTAGTAGGGGACGCGGCTGGTGCTGTGGGTTAAAGCACAGAGCCTAGGACTTGCCGATCAGAAGGTCGGTGGTTCGAATCCCCACGATGGGGTGAGCTCCCGTTATTTGGTCCCTGCTCCTGCCCACCTAGCAGTTCGAAAGCACGTCAAAGTGCAAGTAGATAAATAGGTACCGCTCTGGCAGGAAGGTAAACGGCGCTTCCGTGCGCTGCTCTGGTTCACCAGAAGCGGCTTAGTCCTGCTGGCCACATGACCCGGAAGCTGTACGCTGGCTCCCTCGGCCAATAAAGCGAGATGAGCACCGCAACCCCAGAGTCGGCCATGACTGGACCAAATGGTCAGGGGTCCCTTTACCTTTATAATTAGTAGAGCAGAGCCTTTAGAAATACCACCAAGGTCCTAAAGTATGGATAGCAAGTACACAGGGAAGACCTATATTTGTCTATCTTCCTAAATAATAGTGGATTCAACATGTATACTTGCCTTATGAAGAACCTTTTTGGAATGCATGGTGCTCCCGGAGATGCATATAGATTCACCTGTGAAGCTTTTGATTCCACTAAAGTGGTAATTCGTCAAGTAGCCACTGTCATCAAGAGTGTTACCAGAAGTAAGAGCTTCATGCGTGAGGTAGATATAGAACACTACATGTGCCAAAACACACTGCATTTGATGAATCTGCTCTCTGACGGGTGAGAAGGGGAGCCCTGACACAAATTGTGGTGTCACAAGTCTTCTGTGACTCAAAATATGTAGGATTCCATCCATGTAAGTATGGTGATGAATTTCAGGGCCAACTTGTCCCATCTGTGGGATAGCACCTGAAAGTGCAGCACGTGGTTGCATGCACAATAACTCAACCTAACCTGCCCATGGGCAATTCCATGCCAAATTATTATTAAGAAAAAAATAAATCCTGATTTGACTTGCGAGTTGCAGAGATGACGGTTTGGGGTAATCATTTTCATGTATATGTATTTCACAGACCATCAGCGGTGTGAAACCTGATTAAATCTCAATAGTCTTAGCTTTTGTAAAAGAAGTCCAGAATGATGTTGGCCCTGCAGACTGAGAACAAGGGCTGGTTCACACAAAGCCCTGGCATGTAGATGCAGGGCATTCAGGGGCCAAGCCTAAAGCCAGTATCTCCTCTCTGCATCATGCGTAGAGCTTTCAACAAAACTGGGTGATTAGAGCACAGAAATGGGACTCACACTGTCTCCTCCAATTGTTACTAGTTAATATTTACATTTCTGTTCCATCCTTTATCAATCCCAATAGGGAGTTACAGAAAGCGCAAAAAAAACCCCACCTACATAAAAGTGGTAAAACCATGCAGCAATTTAAAGTACAATACTACAGTAAGCACAGAAGATTTACACTAACCGTTTTGCAATTCAACTCAAGAGAAAGCCTGGCTGGATAGATATGTTTGTAATTGGCACTGTAAGATGTGCAATGACAATCATAGCCCAGGAAGGTGGAATTCTGCAACTTGAACGCTCTATCCTCATTCACAGCATAATGAACACCAGTTGGAGGGACCATGAGAAGGGGCCTCTCTTGCAGATTTTAATGCACACCAAGCAATCCACACTGAATAATCAATTATGGTGACAAAGCCACCTCCAGGGTGAGTGGAAGTGGGTACGGGCCAAACCCAGAGCCCACCCCATGTCTAGCAGTACTGCTATGCTTCCTTTTCACAGAGCACCCAACTAGGTCAGCAGCAGCCCAAGAGAACTCTTAATATGCAGGCCCTACTGCTTTTTCAACTAATGGGGTTTGTTTGTAGGCCACCAATGTCTAGGAGCTGGCACTGCACAGTGGGGAGGGCACACAAGTTCAAGGATCACTCCTGCAGGCCAGTGTAAAATTTCTGTACTTGGGCTGTAAGCTAAGCCAAGCAAGTATTTCTTATTGGGTTAACTTTCTGCTGAGAAAAATGGCAAAGCAAAGAACAAACAAAAACCAGGTACCTGTGTTTTAGCGAGTAAGATTCAACCACAGAGGAATTATCTGAATCTTCAGTTGTGCATCTTCTTCATTATATATGGGTAACAGTAACTGTGATGGGGGGGGGGTGTCCTCTCTTCCTTAGCTTCAACATCAATGCTGCAAGATTTGTTGGGTGCATATAAAAATATCCTTAAGATACAGGTAGGGTGGTCTTAATACGTCTGTGAATCAGCTTACTGTATTCTTTCTTTTTGTGTGGCGTTGCATTTGCTAATACCCTTGGAGGTTTGATTCAAAAGTAAGGAAGAATCAAAAACCAGGTTTCTGTTGTTTTGAGGTGTGCTTCTCTTTGAAATAAGGTATCGGCTGGCAAACAAAGGAATTCTTCCAAGTCAATTGGAAGCTTCTGACTTGATATCAGAGGAGAATGTTTGCGGTGAATATAAATAGTAAGAAGCTCCTTTCAAGACCAATCCTTAGGTAAAAAGAACTGTGATGTAACTCTGTAAGCATACAGGATGTGTATAAGATATCAGAAGCGTCTGATGGGAGAACTGTGGAACAGACATGTGTTTTTCCATAGGGGTTGACATCATAGTTTGATGTAAACATTTTTGATGTTTCCACCTTTGTTCACCAAATCATGATAAAAGAGGGGGCAAATAATTCTGAGCAGAATGCTAATTTCGTCTCACTAGGCAAAAGTATCCCACACAGATTTTGCTTCTTTATTAGTATTGCCAACTTTTGTGTTGGGGGGGGGGTTCCTGACCCTTTAAAACCTGTCATAATTGGGAACAGGATGCAATCTGGCAAGAAAGTGGAGTAGCTGAGTGGGATGGGGTTAAATATTCTGACAGAGCTTGGCAGATCATGAATGGAACCTGGGGAAATCTGGCGTTTACTGGCATGTCAGACCTCCGGATTTGTTTCTTCAAACAATATACTTGTGCTGATCAAACCATTTAAATACAGACTGTCTGGGAGCTCAGTTACTTGATATCAACCAATGAAAGTCACTTGAAATGTGCTATACAAAATTTAGCAGGCCTGGCTAGAAGCCTTTCTTCCTCATGTGCTTTTTGCAGGATGTTTTTATATTCATTAAAAAAAGGTATCCATACAAATATTGTGCCTTATTGCTTGCACAGATCCAGTTTGTATGTTAGGTTTCATTCCATGTGGCTGTTGCCAATATAAGAATGCATGAATGAGAAAGTCACTTGCAAGAGGCCAACCACATGTTATGACCCCATGCCGGGACTGCTGATGAGGATCTTGACTGATGGACAGGAGATGCTAGGCTGTGAGTTTAGCATGTGATTCAGCCCTGTCCTATGACCTCTTCACTACATTACTAGAGCAACAAGGGACACAACCACAGGGAAGCAGCATCTGCTATGGCAACCTTTTGGTTCCCTTGTTTTTTAATGCAACTCCCATCATCCCTGGCTGAGTTGGCTGAGGAGTTGTGGTCCAGCAACATACGGGGACCCAAGGCTGAAGAACTCTGTGCTATGGTCAGCTAATGTCTGATATGGGTTTTATCTCATGTGCTACAAAAAAAAAAGTATTCAAAGAAATCCATACTTTGATTTGTTCCTCATTAGATTGTCCCCTCAAACATGAATGAAATTAGGACTAAAGCAAGTTAAGCACTTCAGGTGGTTTATGTAGAGTCTTCATTGGCCTGATTCATGTATTGCTCATGTCTCTTCTGTCTACTGCATATTCCCACAGCACATTGCACGAGGGATTTGAGTGTACAACAGTAGCTTAGTTTGTGTGATTCTTCTTCAAGGCGAAAAAGGGGCAAGAAAAGATAATGTAAAACAGGCCATCATGTATAGGCAGTGACTGTTTTTTGGTGCAACTGTGTGCGTCACAATAATGGGTGGGGTTGGAATGTTTTCAGGCTTTTTCAACGGTGTTTCAAATATATGTGATTCCACTTAAATACGCAGTGCCTTGGAACGTAACCACCATGTAAATTGGGAGTTCTCTGTATTGCAAAAGAGGTCTTGTGGAGGGGGAGGGACACACAGCCTCTTATAGATCACATGAAGGGACTCAGAAGCCCAGTAACAGCATGTGAGTTGATCTTTAATTTGGGCTGTGCCGGAGACTGTGAGGGGGGTGGGGTTATCTTAAGGTGCAGTAAAAGTGACAAATCTTTTTATTCAACTATTACTTGCTTTTTAGGCACTGAATTTTGGAGATATGCCGAAGTACTTGTGGGAGATTTGGGTACCTGACAAACCATGGGTGGTAAGATATCAGAACTGTTCAACAGCAAAAGAACCAGTTTGTTTGTTTTCTTCAAAATCAAGTATTGTGGGTCCAGCTTCCCATTGAAACCAGTGCTCAGGCTCCCTTAGGGAGCTCCATTCACCAACATGTTTCACCAACATAGTATATTGGGAGGGGGCTTAAAGGGATCGTTATAGGGCATAGTATAAGAGGAACTGTATATACTATATGATGCCACTGTGCTAAGTCCTTGTTTTCAGTAGGACCCCGGGGTAGGACCAAGTCATGGCCCCTGAGGTCAGTAGTTTTAGCTGGAAACTAGAGAGGAGTAAAGCACCAAACAGAACGTGGTACTTCTTTGGTGTCTAGATTTACATGGAAGACAAGGCCTAACCAATCTATAGGCTTCATAGTGTCCAATCCTGGACACAGTCCTTGGTAACTCACTAGGCTGGGCCACAGCCTCAGAACCTGAACTTTTTGGTTCAATCTGAGGAATCCCTACCACTCTCATGGAGTGAAATGTTTTGAAATTTGTAAACAATAATTTGTTTCCATGGAATGAGGGTGCTCTATAATTCCAAGAGATTTGGAGAGAAAATAAAAGTTTTCTTATAACTGTCTTGGAGTTGACCATATGCATTGCCAAAAATATGAAAAATAAATAAATGAGATGTATCACAAAAAGAGGCATAAGAAGACACAAGTTTGCAGAGAAATAGCATTTTCTAATTCCTATGTATGGGTGCAATTTTAGAAATAATTACAAAAAATTAAGTAGAAGCACAGTTCACCTTACCGTAGTATGGAAAAATGCTCTACTACATGCAGGCGCGCGCGCGCGCGCACACACACACACACACACACACACACACTTCTCTTGTTTTAAGGTTCTCTATCTTTAGAGAACCTTGGGCCAGGTAGCATTTCAAAAAAGGACTCCCTCAAATAGAGGCTTCTATGAAGTAGGAAACACAGACCCTGTAACCGACATGGCAAATATATTTTTTTCCACTGTAAAATATTTGCATTAAAGGCAAATTCACACAAAATACTCATTTAACATTTGTTGCTTAACAAAAAATACATTTGAAAAATGACTTGTAGGTGCAGGCAAGGGAAGCATTTTTAAGTCCCATTGATTTTGATGGGAGAGATTTAAGCAGATGCTTCAGTCTTCCACTGAAACCAATGGGACTTAAACTACTCAGCTTTGGTTGAATAGTGTCATATTTTTCCCCCATATTATCACTCAATAGGAAAAAAAATTGCTCTGATTTTGTTACTAGGAAATTAAGCATGCAAAAGCAGCTTCCAATTATATCTCATTGGAAGCTTGTATTTCATGCAAGTCTTTCACAATTCTGTCATTATACTTTATTGCTTACATTTGAAATCATAATGTTTTATTGCGGAGCTTTGTAGATTACACTTTTCAATTCAGACTATTTCTTTTGGGAGTTTTGTTGGCTACTAATAAATATATTAAGCTTTTGATAATTTGCTTATCAATGTTTATGCAATGCACTTTAATGGGGCACTTAAGCACACTGAAGTACTAGTGAAATGTGCGTTGTCCACTTGACTGTGTTTGGGATCATGGTCTTCGTGTGTATTCTTGTTATTTATCATGTATGGGACACTAAGGGCTTGATCCAGAAGAGGACATCTCTACATGCAAAAGTGCATGCACAGCTAATGTGGATGCCAATTACATTATGATGAGCATGTTCAACTCTATCACAGTATTCATTGTGCAGGGCCTATTCAACTGTGTGTGTTTTGGGGGCTGGTTTTTATCCACAATAATGTTTGAGAATGTAAAGCAGGATATGTATGTAGACCTTGGTATTTTTTAACTGTGGCTTTTGCTTATAAATGTCACTAAAATGTAGTAACTCTTTCAAACAACTCAACAGAACTAGTCTGGAAGTTTCTCCCATTTAGCCAAGCTACATCATTAGCTATAAAGTATTTTTCCCCAGCTTCTGTTTCGTTTTGACTCATGCTTGCCCTCAAAGCAGCTGTTTAATTTGAATGTAATTTAGGCAACTAGAAAGGCACTAATTTCCTTTTTTGTTACTTTTTAAAAGTTAGGCCAGTTGTTAAAGCTACAAATGAGGTAGCAATTATAGGGAGATTCAAATAGATTCAGTCCAACTAGGTGCTATTCTGTTTCGTCCTGACACCGTCTCAGTAAAGGAAAGCAGAGCAACAAGATGTGTTTTATATCTTGAGTTCATCTCTCCCTAATTAGTACTGTTTAATGAACCGTTCACCCCCTTGGTTCTCGTGCCTCCCCTTGGGGATTTCCCAGCTGTTTTGCTCTCCTGTTGTAATTGAAATCCAACTTGTTCCAACCTGTAATTGATAGTGAATTCAACCATTTTATGTTTGCCATGAGACAGACGTATGGCGTATGCATGCAAAGCAGCATATGGACAAAAGAATGGCCTACCACCATGAAAGGAAATTTGATTTTGCATCACCATTGTTTATACAAGGAGGTGATAATACACAGATAAGATGAGAGTATATGCAGCTGTGCATATCTACACAGTCATCCTGCAGGCTTCATCACCTGTAAGTAGGCTGCAGCCTCAAAGGAAGGAAGGAGCTAGGGAGGAAAGTACAGGACTGAGCCAGCCTGGGGCTCCCAGTATCCACCATGTCAGGACCGCGCACATCCCAGTGGGAGCCTGTTCTGAATGCCAGAATGTCTGCATTCAGGGGTTGCCTTACCTCCAGGTCTACGGCTGTTAATTTTTATTATTTGCTAATTCCTCTATTCATTAATTGTATACCCTGCCTGTCTTTCCCAGTGGCTACTCAAAGTCACCCTAAAGTTCCCATTAGCCACCCTGGTTCAGCCTGCGCAGCCCCGCTGCATCACTTCCTCTTCATGACAGACTGATGCAGCCTCCATTGTCCTTGAAATAGTCAGAAGGTATATACAGAATGAGGAAATGTGCATGTGTGACAGAGCGGTGGGAGGTTGGATTGTAGCAGCAGGCCCCACCCCCAATCTACATGCAAAGGCTGCATGTGTATTTTCAGCTGCATGTGTGAAGCAGCCCTTGCCCTAAGTGCATTCAGTTACCCTGGACACGTTGGCTGAGTAACACTTCCATATATGTTTTATCCATGGCCCCTGTTTTCCTTAGCCTTCACTTCCCTCAAGTCCTTGTAATCTCTCTCCTGTTTATCCTCTGGGCTCTGTCTCCTCTTACCTGCCTTTCCCCCGGGTTCTTTCATCCCATCCCATTACTTACCCTGCCTTCTGCCTGCAGCCATAAAGCCTTTCAGAAGCTTTAATCCCAACTGAATTGAAAGTTTTCACTTCTTTCACAAGACAGGCTATGAATATTGTGTTGGGCCACTTGCTTCATGAGCAGCTGGAATACTTATAGACGTCCCCTTCCCTTTCAGCAGTGCAACCAATCACTGCCAGAAGTCTCAGAGAAAGCGGTTTAGGAGAGAAAGCATAGCTCAGTGGAAGAGGATGTGCTTTGCATGCAGAAAGTCCCAGGTTCCATTCCTGACAGCTCCAGTTAACCAGATCAGGTAGTGGGTGATGTGAAAGATCTGTGCCTGAGCCCCACAAGAAGTCCTACCAGTTAGGGCAGGCAGTACTAGACTAGATGGGGGAGATGATTTGATGTGGTATGAGGCACTTTCCTACGCAGTGCACATCACATAACAGCACAGACTAGCTGAACACCATGCGAAAGCGCTGCAAGATCTGTCTGTTGTTTCAGTTGGCCACCGGGGTCAAACTAGCAAGGGTGAGAGCCCTTCAGTGACGACTACAACAAAACAAAACTTTTAAGATGCTTTACTGTGGTGGAGGATTGTTGGTTTTTACTGCCTACTTAAAGTGTTCAGGATGGGGCAGGATATAACTCTAAATTATGCCTGCTGCAGAATTTGTGAGTCACAAAGCCATAACATAGCCTTCTGGGGCTCAAGAGGCCCTCCTGTTTTGCTTCCTGCCTGGACAGCAGAAACAGGCTGGGAGGTTTGATCTTGAAATAAACTAAACATAACAAAAAATATAAGGTAGCAGTATATTTTATGCATGCAGAAATCATGTATTAATTGACCACAAAAATGACCAAGCTTATACTTAGTAATGTTGTGGGTGTATTCTGCTTCCGCCCTCCTTTCCTTCAGGAAAATATTCATTCTTAACAAAATATGCTGCCTTAGAGACTATTATTTTATTTTGGGTCCTATTTCCTATGTCATTCAAGCCAACATATAAATCAATGGATTGATGGGCTTGCGGGGGGGGGGGGACGGGACATTTAGGTAATTGAAGCAGTTCCCCACCCCTTTCATAATGCTTGGACATTCCATGCATTAGTCCACATTACTAGATTAATTTGGGATTTTGCCATTCACTGAATACATTCATAGTTTTATCTCAGTCAGTGAAGCTTCACAGACCTTTCTTGTATGCAGACAAGACAGATGCAAAACAATGTTATCTGTTTAAAAGGAAGAATCTGTTTAATTCTTATGAGTGGGTAAACCCCCCCCCTATTTAAAAATCATTTCTATTACTTGGTATTTTGATTGGGATCAGTTTGACACCTGTCATCTCTAAAATAAGCCTCCACTGGCAAGGGAAAGAGTCAGTGTTCACATAGAACTTTTTCTATCTTTGACTTCTGTGATCGGCAATAATATATGTACATTTTTAATGCTATCTCATGTTATATGTTTAAAGGCCCAGATTATTTGTAGTCTTGATCCTTTTTTAAAAAAGAGCACATAAGACATAAATCAGAGATGTCAAAGAGAAGCTGTCAGCAGAGTATCACAGCAAAGGCTCTTGTGCACTCTTAAATTTCTGCTTGAAAGGAGCTCTGCACACTGTTCCCTTATGAGTCAGCTTCCTCAGATACTGGCAACAACTCAGGGTGGTAAAATCAAGCTATTTGCCCCTTGGGCCCTGAGGTGTAATTCAGGACATTAACTATCATTCAAAGATATACGTGTTTTCCCTTTTCTTGTCTCCAGAGACAAGAGGACTGGGAGGCCACTTGAAAAACGTGTACAAGCAGAGCAACCCCAGCATCCAAATCTATCTATCTATCTATTTATTTTTACAAATACTATTAAATATATTGCATGCGCAAGGAAAATGTACGTAGCGATTTCTATTATGATTCATCTTCTTGTGCTCCTGAAAATACAGAAAGAAACTAGCATAGATCAGGACTGACCTACCAAAAGTGTAAGAACAGGGACAGCCCAAGATAAGATTTATAGGTTGCCAGATCTACATGGGTTGTTGAGTTCTGTGCAATGGAGTCACTAAAAATTCTGTCCCAGTTTTGCTTATTCGTAAAATGGGCAAATGGTCCCCCCCCCCTTCTAATGCCATCTCAGGCTGTACATCCTTAACAATATGTGTATGTGGTTTTTTTTGGGGGGGGGTTATTGGGCTGTTCTTGTTTTTATTTTATGTATTTTGTGTTTTTATATTGTGATTTTATCCTGTGAGCCTCCCTGAGACCTGAGGGTATAGGGTGGCAAACAATTAATCATTAATTATTTAATTAATTTGATGATGATGATGATGCATGTGTGTGTTGCACACATGACTTGACCTTTAGTCTGTTAATGGGGTCACTCGCTTTGAGTTATTTGCTCTGCGTTCATGTTTTGTGTTTGCGTGTTGAGTCCCACAATGCCACCCCCCAAAAAATTCACACTTCACACATCAATTTTTGTTTAAGGTTTTTGGCATAATTTTGTTCACAACTTTATTCAAAATACAAAAAATGTGAGTGGTTGCTTAGGCATTGGTTATGACTATCTGTCCTTGCCCTCAGGGACAGAGCTGGCCTTCCGGACACCAATGGAAGCCAGCGTGGGAAACAAGTATTGGGTGAGAAAATGAAGCTGGGCATTAGTCCCTCACTTCTCACCCTCATGTTCCTGTGGGGCTTGCACGGCCCAAGTCCGATGCCAGGGACAAAGATGAAAAGAGTGGCAAGCCCCTGGATTCCTTTAACGGAATTCCCTTTCCGCATCATTTGGAGGGGTAGGCACTTACCCCTCCAAGCACCAATTTAACCAATGCCTAACCACCAACCTTACAAGTTGTGACGATTTGCTACGCAGTAGGCAAAAACCAAATGGCACCAGCCAATCAACCAGATGGCAAAATTCCTACCACGCCCCTACTCCAAGGCGGACAACCCCATGACAGGCATAGCAAGGTCAAGCGATCAAGAAAAAAACACCCTATTAAATGGAGGGAGGGCGGGTGATCTGGTGCAAAATGGCCAAGAGGACGTCCAACATCTGGCCCCTGTATTTAAAGACTCTGACCCCTCCTCCAAATTGGCAACAATCAAAACTCCCCAGCAACCCAATTTTAACCACTTAAAGGCTTGGGTTCTTCACCAAATCTGCCCAGTAACGGCAGGGTGGCTTGTTCTCCCAACCGCAACACGTGCTCTCTGTTAGGGAGAACACGCTTTGCCCAGTTGCAGTCTGGATCTGTGTTGGCAAAGGACTCGTAAGCATAAGCGATAGATGTACACCTTTTGGAGGCAGTTGTAGCAGCCGCTTCCCCAGCAGGCAACCGGCAGGTGCAGCAGCAGCCGGTTCTGCTTCTGCCACTCCTGCAGCCTGAGGCAATGGCCTGAGGGCACATCGTCATAACTCCAGCCCTGGTTGCAAAGAAGTGGCTTTCCTACGCAGGAACAAAATCTGTGTTTCCAGTGCAGGGATTCATTGTATGTGAAGCAGTCCCCAGTGGCGTACAATTAATCCAATCTTGTAATTTCCCCCCATTAGTCATAAAATCAAAGGTATTTATTTTTTTGGCCTGGTATAAACATTAGGCTTGAGATGTAACCTCATATATTAAAATTAATGGTATTTTAATAATTCAAAGTAAATGAAATGCCATGAAGGAACCCTGATGCTGATGTATTGTAGGAACTGGGCTAGGCTCAGAAAATTGCAGTATTAGCCACTCAGTTTTAATGAAGTAGAACAAAAAAAGCAGTAAAATGTATTGAGTATATTAAAGCTAAGTAGCTCTAATAATTGCAAGGCGTGTTCCTTACAACCTATGAGCAGCAATGATGAACTGTGTCTTTGCATGTATGTAATTATGAATGATTCATATACATTGAATATTTGAGTATATATAATAAATTATCAGAGTGGGGGTATATGCATAGCCCCATGGCTGTGTATACATAATATATTTTTCATATTTCTAATTTACATGTTTGTTTTTAATTCAAACAGCAAGTAAATGAATAAAAATGAACTGGCTCCCCTTGGTTCCCAGTCCCAGTTCACAATGTTAGGCATGAACTTGCCTGGGAGTTACATTAATCTCAAATATCCTTGTACTGCCTCCAACCTCCAGGGGAAGCATGTTTAGCAAGGAAGTGGAATAGGACCTTTTAAGTTGTGGCACCCCAACTGTGGAACTCTCTCAAGAGAGAGATTAGAGCAGAAAAACCTTCCTTAATGGGTCAAGGTGCACTAATTCTGCCAGGCCTCTGTTGTCTAACCAACTTAGACCATGAACTGCTTTGATTCAGGGGTCAGCAAACTTTTTCAGCAGGGGGCCGGTCCACTGTCCCTCAGACCTTGTTGGGGGCCGGACTATATTTTGGTGAAAAAAATGAACGAATTCCTATGCCCCACAAATAACCCAGAGGTGCATTTTAAATAAAAACACGCATTCTACTCATGTAAAAACACTGATTCCTGGACCATCCGTGGGCTGGATCTAGAAGGCGATTGGGCCGGATCTGGCCCCCAGGCCTTAGTTTGCCTACCCATGTTTTAGTCCCTCTCCTATACTCCAAATCAGTCATGGGGACATTCCCTAAGAAGGGTTCTACATGCAAGCAGCCTTGCTGGATGGTGATTAATTCGTGCAAAAGGGTGTTGTAATCAGTAGAGGGGAAAATCCGTATCCAGAATTCAGGACTAGTACACAGTAAAACCTGTAGGGTCACGAGAATGCATGTGCAACCTGCTAAATGTAGGCTGGCAGTAGCCTTTTACTCATGTGAAGACAGCCAGCACAGGGAGAGGAGTTGGGGGTGGTGTCACATATTTAGCCCTATCTGCAACATTTCACAGCTCCTCTCACCCCCAAAATCTCTGCCACTGTGTTACAGCATAACTACCGCAGTGGGGTACATTATGGGTTCCTGTGTCACTTAGAACTCTGGGTAGGATTGTAAATTGCAGAAATTTTGTCCCAGGATGCCAATGGCAAGAGGAGCCAATGAAGTTTGTTGATGGGGCTAAATGAATGCAGCCCTGCTCATGCGGCCAGCCTTACCTTCCTTAGGCGAGTCATGTTTGAAGAGGGCTGCTGTCGTATTGAGCACAGTCTGTGGCTTGTTTTCTGGTTGGGGTAGTGAGATTTACAGGAAGCCAAAGGAATGTCAGATTTGCACCGCCATTTTGTGGAGTTGCAGAGGTTTGCTCGTTGTTGTTGTTGTTGTTGAAGTTGTTGAATTTATATACAGCCCTGTATCCACAGGTGTAAACACTGGAACTAATTTAAGTATAACTTTTAAAATCTAGCTCAGAAGTGGCTAACTCACTTTTGTTGCTGAGTACTACTGTTGGATTGTATTTTCCTGTGGCTTTAGGTATGGCATTTAAGACATTTAATTTTATGTAACTCATCCTGCAAACCTTTAGCTGAAGGACAGAAAATAACTTCTTGTCCTCCAGATTGTGTTGGACTGCAATTCCCATCAATTCCACCCAGCATGACCAGTGTTCAGGACTGATAGAAGTTATAGTCCAGTAGCATTTGAAGGGACACAGATTCACCAGCCCTGGTCTAGACAATCCTTCACTGTATGATTCATGTAATATGTTGGGCACCTACTGAACATTATGGGAAAGCATTTTTGATGCATATTAAAATTTTCATTTCATTTTTTATCGTGTTTGGGGGGGTTTGATAGTATTGGAAAGATGTTAAATATTTGTTTGCTTATCCTGTTAACAGATTTGCTTATACCTTGGCCTTTTACTATGGCCCAAACCAGAGCTACAGCTATTACACATGAAAGCAAAAATGCTAAAACAAACAAAACCACTCAGAAACCAGTATCAGAATAAATAATGAAAAATACCCTACCCACTTTTTAAAATGAGTTTAACTTTCATCTGCCAAAAAGCTAGCCGTAAGAAAGGAGGAGGCTCTTAGGGGAGAGAATTCAGGGTGGGGGCCACTCCTGAAGAAGAACCCCTTCCTTGGGACCTCTGGCTGAGCTTCTGGTGGGTGTTGCACTTGCAGAAGATGATCTGAACACACTGGGGATGTGCTTGCATGTGAGCGAGGAGGGCATTAACAATTTCAGTTAAAGAGAGCTATAAAGCACAAAGAGGAAAGCAGAAATAGACTGTGTTTCCTTACCAACAGCAGATGCTAATGCCTCCAGTATTCTTGCTGCTCCATGACAATCCGTTTATGCGCTACTATCATTATAAAACAATCCCAAGCAAAGCGTACACAGATGCTCAATTTCTTCGAGATTTGTCTTCCTCCATAAGCACCCAGCTTTCTCCTTGCCAAACATTTCAACCGCATATATGAATCAACGCCACCTCTCCCCACTCATTACTGCAACAAATAATCAACACTTTTGCCTGTTATCTTTAACAAAACATTAACGTCAAGCAGCAGTCTAATTTCGGCCCCCCACCCTCCTGCCATTAAAATCACAAACATTCAAACTGTTTGAAACAATTAGGCTCAACAAACCGCTACCCACTCCTCGCACTGCATTATCACAATGTCTCTGAGGGTTCTTAATCTAGAATTAAAATACAATTCCAAATGGATCACCATTTAATTAATAGCTATGTGCCCTGCTTTCGGGAGTAGGGTCCTCTGTTTGAAAGAGTCATCTTCCAGCCCAAGTCAGGTTTCAAGTTAATTAGTCATCTTTAGGGAAGGACTGCAGCTGCATGAGAGAGCTTCTGTCTTGCGAACAGAAGGTCCCAGATTCAACCCCTTGGAAGTGTCCCCTGTATGAAGCCCTGGAGAGCCACTGCCAGTTGTCAACAGCGGTGAGGGAAGTAGACTCACTATAATGCAGTTTCCTGTGTTCCTGCAGATGAGAACGGTGAGCAGGAGCTTTGACATCGCTGCTCAGCGGCTAGCATCAAGAGACAGCAGACTGAGCAGGCACACAGATCACCTGGTCACAGCCTTCTTCACAATGATGAAAAGTATTGCACCCCTACTTGTTATAGTAATTATTTCCAAATTTGCCTACATGAATACAAATTACCACATGCAAATTTTATGCAAATCTGTGACTGCTTTTTGTTCTCTTTTTGGTGATGCATTTCCTTTCTTGGCAATCCATAAATGGCATTTAAAGCTGTCTCACAATTGCAAAGTAAGGCCTGAAATGGTGTTCAAGGCAAACCATTTGTTTCATGCCACCGTGCATTTCTGAAAATGGCACCCAACGTTGTTAAAAGAGGTTATGATTAGAACAGAAGAGTGAGTGGAAGGATGTTGGAGAGCAGGGGCATACGATGGGATGTTGTGTGGACTTAGAATGAGCAGCAGTTAGAGAATAACAGTTGAAGAGCTGCAAGTCAAGTGCAAGACAAGTACCGTCAAGTGTTTGTTATTTTGTTTATTTTGGTTTGAAGAGACAGCAGAGTAGGGAATGGAATGGTTTATAAGAAGATGCCCAAGTTAAAGGAAGCTGACAAAAAAAATAAATACAGCCTGTAGTTTTGGAATATAAAAGACAGGCTGGAGATGATCTGTCTTGAAAGAGAGTAGAAGAAGAAAGAATTGGTTCTGAAGAAGACAGTACAGCGGAAGCATGAAGTACAGCTGCTCCCAAAGGCAACGAAGCAGGGACAAGTGGTCCAGGTGTTGGTTGTAGCTAGAAGGCAAACGAGTCCAGCTGAGGACTTTACCCACTGGCGGGAAGGATGAGCAGATCCTGGGATGCACTGAGGTGACCAGGCTCCTCAAAGCCATGCCATGGAAGCCAGTTCAAGTGTTAGAGCTATATATCTGAATGAGGAACCGCAGGACTAATCACTGCAAAGGTAGATTATCAATTAAGCGTGGATGAGCTTAGGACATCAGTACAATATTATGAGCAAAGGTTGGGGGAAGAAAAGGAATTGTTTCAGAATCAAAACACTTGGTTGACTACAGAATTGAAGCCCCATGGCTATGAACACCTGGCCCTTGCTCAGGAAAAAGGAAATGAGATTTGGAGCTTGTGAGAACAAGAAAGAGGAGGTTTCCTAGGATGAAAGGGTAAGTAAGTGGAAAAGGTACAGGGACATGTGGTAGTTCTTTTAGAGTGGAACAAATAGAGGCAAAAGAGAAGCAAGCTGGTTGGGGAGAGAGATTCAGCAATGAACTAAAAATCCATACCAAGTTATCTAATTTATACAGCACCAGTGCCAGTGAATTGGAGGCAAAAAGTAAGGAAGGTTTGTAGAAAGCAGGTGATGCTAACAAAAAAACTCAGGATCATTTGGCGGAAATGGAACAAAAACTGTGGCCGGGAAAGAACTGAAAGGAAAGATGGGGGGGGGGTTATTGGGCTGTTCTTGTTTTTATTTTGATTATGTATTCTGTGTTTTTATATAATGATTTTATCATGTGAAATGCCCTGAGACCTGCAGGTATAGGGCAGTAAGCAAATTAAAATATTATTATTATTATTATTATTATAAATATTAAGATTAGCAGGCTTGAGAATAGTTGAGCAATGCATACTATTTGGTTTTGGTCATGAAGTACAAAGGGACTAGTCTTCTAGAGGAGGAGGAGCAATTTATTTTGCAAACATCTTTGTTTGCAAACATCTTTGACTGTTGACAATTTATTTGAAGGCTTTTGCCACTGAAGGCTTTTCACTTAACTGGAGAAATAAGTTGAAAATGGACTATTAAGCAGATTTCTGTCCACCCATCATGGTGCACACTCTTGCTTTTAGTGGGTTTTTCTATTAGTTTTCCACAATGAAAGAGTTCTTGGTTGATTTATGTACACAGGTATGTTAAAGGTAGTCCATAGGCAAGAAGACTGCAATCCTAACTTTGTTTACTCAGAAGTAAGTCCCACTGAAATTAATGTGTCTTATGCCTCGGTAAATGGGGTTGCAGCTTACTTTGCTTCCTACTATGGATATTACAAACCAGTGAGTTGTTCATTGCTGTTCTAAAGGATTTTTCAAAAGAAGAAGAAGAAGAAGAAGAAGAAGAAGAAGAAGAAAAGAAGAAAGATTCGGCCTGCAAATGGGATAAAATGGAAAAGGTTTTGTGCGTGCATGAAACTGGCATGTGATAGAAATAGGCTGATCTGTCCATCCCTACAAAACTGTCTTCTGTTTGTTGTTGTGGGACATCACATATGGATGATGGTTTGAAAGAGAAGCTTGTAACAGAAGAGTGAGTGGAAGAATGCTGGGCAGCAGGGGAGTGTGATGGAATGTTGGGTAGAATTCAAGTGAGTGACAGGTGGAGAGATTCTGGAAAGACAAAGTGAATGGGATGGAAGCACAGGTATAGAGTTAGGATCAGGGACGCGGACTTATAAAAAATATTGGGGGGGGCCCGGGAAAGCTCATGAATAATAAATAAGCTCATGAATATGCAAATAAAGTGGCGCCGCCTCCTCGTGAGCGAATAGGGGAGAGTGTGCTGCGCCTATTAATCAGCTCCAAAGGAAATTGGGTGGAGCTTTTGCTTGGGAGGGAGGGCAGGAGGCATGCAGCCCGACCCTGTGCATTTTGGGCTGGGGGAGGGGCGACGATGGCACTCTGCTGGAGGGGCGCCGGAGATTATTGGGGGGGCGGAGCCCCCCCAAACGAATTTTTGAGGGGGCTCGGGCCCCCTCAAGCCCCATGGAGTCAATGCCTATGGTTAGGATAGCTGTTAAGGAAGAATCATAGCATAGTAGAGTTGGAAGGGACACAAAGGGTCATCTCGTCCAACCCCCTGCAATGCAGAAATCACAAGTAAAGCATCCATGACAGATGGCCATCCAAACTGCTCAAAGACCTCCAAGGAAGAAGAGTCCACTGCCTCTCAGGGAGTCTGTTCCACTGTCAAACAGCTCTTACTGCCAGAAAGTTCTTCCTGATGTTTAGTCACAATCTCCTTTCTAGTAACTTGAAGCCATTGGTCCAGGTCCCAGCCTCCAGAGCACAAGGAAACAAGCTTGTTCCATCTTCCGTGTGACAGCCCTTTAGGTATTTGAAGATGGCCATCATAACTCAGTCTCAGGCTCCTCTTATCCAGATTAAACATACCTAACTCCCTCAACTGTTCCTCCTAAGGCTAGGTTTCCAGACCCTTGACCATCTTGGTTGCCCTCCTCTGCACACATTCCAGCTTGTCAGTATCCTCCTTAAATTGTGGCACCCAGAACAGGACACAATACTTTCATACACTGCATCATAATGGAACAATCCTATCATTAGGAATCATGTGAAGCAGCCTGCATCAGGAGGCAAATTTTGGAGCAATAATTTTCAATTACTGGATCAGAAGGGGCACCATTTTGATTCTGAATTCTTGACCCAACTCTGACATGATATAGTTCGTATTATCAGGTAACATAAACATTACTGAGTGATATTGCAAAGCGCCATACGCCTGGTTTGGGGGCAGCCTTCTGTCATGGAAATTGCTTTGTATTCATTAAATACTTTGCCTTCCCTTGGAAATTCACAAAGCGTTGTGATATTTTGTTCCTTGTTTTGCTTTAAAAGCGGAGGAATGAGCTAAACAAAATGCCTCTTTTGCAAAGGCTGATCTATTTTGTCCAGCACCCATATTGAGTCTTAATTTCTTATCAGCCTCTAGAAGCCATTTAGTGATTTATGGGTGCAGGGAACAGTCACAGCAAAGACCAGCAGTTGGTGAACTTTAAGGGAGGGGGAGCTGGGAGAAAGAGTTTTATGCCCTGAATTGTGTCATCAGGGCCCAATTAAAACAATCAATCTTTTGTCAACCAGCTACATTGACCACCCTGTTTGTGCCAATCTGCAATGTTTCTTACACACAGAGTTGCCTTGTTAGGAATGGTATTAGATGATTTCCTCTTTAACTCCTTGAGAACTTGGGACTATATACTGCCCAGGCATGCATGCAGTTGACAATGAAGGCCAGAATGATCTGATTGTGTTCCGAGCCCCAAAACCCATCCCCCATGGAAATAAAGACACAGTGGAGACAGAATTTCATTTAAATGTTAATGGGCAAATTTTGGCTACAACTTTATTAAATACACAAGTGTGACTGGTATTGACTTAGGCATTGGTATCAAAACTATAACTGGCTCCTGCCCCACCCTGCGGGAAGCCTGGAAGGGTAAACAACCAGCAGGGGGAGCTCCATCAGTGTGTATTGACTGGTGCTCACCCCTGGGGGTCCTGGCATGGCCCTAGTCCCTCTCTGTGCTTCGGATGAGATCCAGACCCCCGGATTCCTTTAATGGAATACCCTATTCATTGGAGGGGCAGGTGATGGCCGCACCTCACCTCCCCACATTCCCCTAAACCAATGCCTGACCACCAAACCTTACAAAGTTGTGACGATTGATAAGAGGTAGGCAAAAACCAAGTGGCCACAGCCAATCTGCCGCATTGGGAAAAATTCCTACCCAGCCCCCATTCCAAAACAGGTGACCAACCAAAGTCCAAAGCAAGGCCAAACACGACCTAATTAACAGGTGGGTGGGCGGGTGTTTGGCAGTGCGAAGCAAAAGGAGGTCCCTACGTCACGCTGCCAAATAAATATCCCCAACCTTGCCACGCTGCCGATTGGCTAAAAGCCAGTGGCATAACTGTGGCACCACCGGCTGGAGCGGGGCAAGCCCCACCCATAAGCCGGTTAGGGAAGAGTTCCAGGGCCAAGTACAACATGGACCCTCTGTTAGGAGGATCCAACTTACAATTGTATTCTGTTATGATAGGGTGTTGCAAAATAAAGGGACAAAGGCTTCTGGGGTTATGCATTCAGTTTGTGGAAGGGCACCCACCTCATCCTGCTGAGCATGGCAGAAAGCAGTGCCATAGCCATCTGAGGTAGGCACAGGCACCTACCTAGTCATGGTGCCAATGCTTAACTTTATTAGGAAAGAGATTGTGGGGCTCGAATCTGTCTGGTGTCAAATCCTCAGATCTGTAAATTCTTCCTCTAATCCTTCACATTTAAGGTCTTACTGTAGCTACTCGGTGGCAAACAGCATGCTCTCTGCACCTACTTGGAGAAATGTTAATCCATTCTTACTTTATAAATTCCAAGGTTGAGCTTTGGAATTGAAAACAGATGCCAGGGCCCTGGCACAAATTAAGCCCTGGAGGGTGCCAAACAAACAAAGCAAGCAAGCAGGGATTGAGAAAAGGACCCAGCACCACACAGAAGCATGTTTAGATAATTACAGCACAACAGGGACACTGCTCTGGCTGGAGCCCTGCTCTCTAGCATGCGGCATGGCCTAATCCTGACGGACTCTGTGTGATCTCGCCTGTATATTGTTCTGCTTAGCTGAGGAATAGGGAACCATTTAGCTGTGTCTTTCCAAGTACGCTGGTGTAGAATACTTTTCATAGTTTGAAATTAATAATAGTAATAATATGTTTACCTTATTAAGACTACAGCCCTAGCCACACTTGTGCCCCACAGTGGGACTTAATTTTGAGTGAACATGCGTAAGATTGTACTGTCAGGCACCTCCCCCAGCCACAAACTTCAATCTAATACTAGGGATTCAGATCATATGCTTAAAACTGCTGAAAGCTGCCAAGGGCATTTGCCAGCAATTCATTTTTACACTTTTCAATTTGCAGAACCAGCTCTCAGTCGTGTTTGTGTGTGTTTGGGTTTTTTATTTTTATTTGGTGCTTTAGATGAAATCCTATTTGGGAAGATCAATGAGAGGTTAACCAAAGCCTAGACAGCTGCATTGGTAAAAAGTCGACAGCTTTGATTTGATGCCAAATTGACACCCTTCCTCCCCCTTTCGTTTTTGTTATGTTGTTTTCCACTGCTCTTATTTTCCCTGCCTGTAGTCAGATCACATAGTGCCAAGCTATCCAGCACTAGCTACAGAGGTTATTAGTATGCTTATCACACCATCATGAATTACCATACATTATCATTTTACAATCCCACAAATATCAAACAAGGAGAGGGGGTGTCTCCGAAAAGGATATTAAGAACAGTCAAATTTCTGAAAACACTCTGAATTTCTCAATAAGGTGCCCATTGCTTCGATACCCTTTCCTGCCCCCAATTTAAATTGAATAAGTGATTAAATCACACCATTGCTGGAACATAAAAGGCCACAGATGTATTTAAACAACACGGTGATACATAACAACAAAAATTAATCAGTGTGCTTGATGCATAGGAAACTAATCCATGCTGGGAAAAGGGATCTGCCCAATCATTTTACATGTCACCTTGAAAAACAAAAGTTCAACACCATGTGGTCCTTGTTGCTAAAACATTCCCAACTTTCTTCCTGAGATGAGGCCACATTTTCCATGTAATGAGAACTATATGTCTAATACTCAGCCTTGACTGGTTTGTGAAAGCAGTATGATGTTGTTCTTTTAATACTAAGGGCTGATTCACACTTTCACTTGACTTATATTTTGATTGCATTTGTGTACCAAATTAATTCCCAAGGGTCCGAGAGCTTTGCTTGTTCAGCAGCTGTGCATTGAGGAAATCTGATCTTACCCACTGAATCAGATCTTATCAGATGCATGGAAAATCCAAAGAGAGATTTTGCTTAACAAAGTTTCTAGACAGTAAGATCAGATTTTTGCAAGGCACAGTCACAGAACAAGAAAAGCTCTTGGACCCATGGGAATTCATCGGTGCACAATATGATCAAAATACAGGTCAAGAGAAAGTGTGGTTGAGCCCTAAGAATGGTTCCAACATGTAGAAACCAAAACTAAACCAAACAGTGGTACCCTAAGGCAAGTGTGGGGGAGCTTTTACCCTCCAGATGTTGCTGAACTACAACTCCCAGGGACGGTCGCCTCATTTTCTGTAAGGTTTGGGGGCACAAGTGTCTTGCAGCAGTGCTGCTGGCAGTCAGACACTTTTGTGGCACTCACAGCAGGAGAGTGGCAGACTGTTTGCAAAGCCAAAGTTGTTCATCCGCTTTTGGAATCAAATTTCAAACCTCAGTAAGCCAAAGGATGATCTTAACATTCTTCCTAAAGGGCTGGAAAGTGTCAGATAATCAGGGAGCCTTAAACAATTCAATCTTTTCAAATTCCTATATAAAATTATCTGATCCACACTTATTGATCAGATCTTGGCCATCTACCATATTTTCCTGAATGTGGCAACAATTCTTAGCAGTTTCAGTAAATCTAAATATGCATTTTGGCTGCCCTTTTCTGCAGCTTTTATTTATTATTCATTTAAACATAAGTTTCTATGTGCTAAACCAAGAAAAATATCTCCTCAAAGCAAGGTACATGAAATCAAAAATTTTAAAAAAAGCCATAAAAAGGAAAAGCTCAGAACACAAAACTTGTGTAAGGAAGGAAAGAAGGAAGTAAATAAGTAAATACCGTATTTTTCCGTGCATAAGACTAGGTCTCCCCCTAAAAAATAATGTCAAAAATTAGGGGGCATCTTATACACGGATACATCTCCCATTCTCTTAAATATGAGTCCCCCAAAATACATGGGGGGGCATCTTATAGACGGAAAAATACAGTAAATAAATAATGCTTTAAGCTGGTGTCTAAAGGTAAACACAGAGGCAATTAATTTACCAGCTCTATTGTATCCTCCTTGAGGTTTGGAGACCAACTGTATGCAATATATGAAGCATGATTGCATTATATATTAGTATAAATGCATTATGATATTGGCAGTATTAATCCCCAACACGGTATTTACCTTTTTCACAGCTTCCACACCCCAGACTGGTATTTCCATTGAGCTTTCCACCATAACCCTGATATGTTTTTACTGCCTGCTTAGATCCCATTACGACATAAAATCTGCCCCAGTGTGCATTGTTTTACATTTATTTACAGTCAACCAAATATACCATTTTAGTGCCTATCCATGCACTTTATGGGATCATTTTAGAGCTCTTCGAAATCCCTTTTTGTGCCCCTCCCCCGAATAATTTGGTATGATCCTCAAGTTGACCACCTCACCACTCACCTCAACTACATATAATTTAAAAACAAATTTAAAAGCCCTTGTCCCAATACAAATTCTCACTTTTTGCATTGTGGAAACTGTCCCTTTATTCCTACTCTCTGCTTAAATCTCAGAATAATTGTGTTAAGTCTACTGAGGTTTTACAAGGATTTTTTATGAAATGTCAAATTATGCCTCAAGAAAGATAGACAGCTGTAACTCATAAGCACTGTAGGCTCACAGATGATTTGCAAGGTCAAGTTTCAAACTGGAAAACAGCAACTGAATTCAAGATTGATTTTGTTTTTATCTGTACCTGCAGGAACGTACATATAATTAGTTCCAAATGCTTGTGCATCCGTGTCAGGAGAAAATACTCTTAAGATTAAAATATATACTTTATGTCTGGTGATGTGAACTGAGTACATTATTTGAAGGACAACAAATATATCTTAAGAAACTATTGTTTATTAATTTTAATTTTGACCTGTCATGTGAAAACTAGTCAACAGTTGCAGGAAATCCAAAGTAATAGTAAAGAGAAATTTGAAGGTAAAAATGTGCTGGGAATGTGATATCTGGTTATGTGCTCACCTAAATGCAGCTGTTCCATAGGAAATTGTGAACACTTGCATGTCCCAGCCATGCTAAGAATGCTTTAAAAAAATTATTCTTGAGAATTCGAAAATAAACTAAAATGAATCTGCATGTCTTGGACTAATGAGCAGATTGTAATTTGGCTACCTGCTGGCTTTCACACTTGCAGTGCAATTTTCTCAGCTCATAAGGATTGAAGCACATTTTAAAATGGGTGGGGTGGTGATAAGACAACACCTGTTTAAGTACTATTTAAATTGTGGCCGCCTCCCAATGCATATGGATGTGAAAATAGGACTGAGTGGGTGTACAAGGGAGTACATGCAAATGTGGCACGGACCCCTGCCTGTGATCTGGTTATACTGGTATCTACAGGTATTTCACTGTATGCCTGATTATACCCATGTTGCTTCTTCGGGTCATAAGAGACGAGAGGACTATTGCTGATATGCTGAATGAGGTGTGTTGTTGACATTCTAAACGAAAGGATATCATGTCTACATAGGCCTGTTCTTTAGAGGGTCTTCTTTGGTGTGTGAACTTTTTCTGATAGGCATATGAGCCCCACTCTTGGATATCAAACTTTGATGGTGAGATGATGATTAACTAGATTTATTGGGCACTATTTAAAAAGAAAGTAACTCAAAGCAACTTACTACAACAACCATCTTTACAGCTTCTGGCTATTGCCAGTCGATCTGCCACTGCTATTTTAAAAAGCATTTATAAAGCATTTAAAGCCCATTTTGGTTCAGATACATCAATGAAAGCAAATTTGTGTGTATAGTGCAAAGTTCTGCACTTTCTTTGTGCTCCTCCAGAAGGACCTTATTTATATTGCACTGTACTTCCTTCCCTGCTGCTTCTGCAGGGATGCTGAGCAGAAAACAAAACAAAAAAAATGAGATGATCCAGAGGAGCTGGTAATCTCCACCTGGCTCGCATCTAAATAATATCTGAACGTTGGCAGGGTTGGCCTATGTGGAAAGTGGGTTCATTCCGCCTTCTTGTTTTGCAACTGGTCCAGCTTAGAGGGGGGATGACTAAGAGCAAATAACAGCAGACAGGCAAACAGCAAACTAAGCTTATCTCCCTTAGTCAGACCTTTTTTGCAAATCAGAAAACAAAACAGTGAAAAATGTGTTGATGGATGTGACTCTGTAGCACCATGAAGACTAACCAATTTATTGCGGCACAAGTATTTGTGGAGCACAGTCTAATTCATCAGATGCATGAGTGTTATCCTGAGTTGTAGAGGTTCCGTATTTTTCGCCCTATAGGACGCACTTTTTCCCCTCCAAAAATGAAGGGGAAATGTGTGTGCGTCCTATGGGGTGAATGCAGGCTTTTGCTGAAGCCTGGAGAGCGGGAGGCATCGGTGCGCACCGACCCCTCTCGCTCTCCAGGCTTCGAAGCTATCCGCAAGCCTTGCGAGCCCAGTGGGAGTTCCTGCGGGCTCACAAGGCTTGCGGGCAGCAGCCTGCAGCCCCTGCGAGTGTCTGCAAGCCTTGCGTGCTCGGCAGGAGGTCCCGCCGGGCGCGCGAGGCTTGGGGCGGCAGCCTGTCGCCCGAAAGCCTTGCGCGCCCGGCAGGAGGTCCCGCTGAGCACGCGAGGCTTGGGGTGGCAGCTGCGGCGGGGGGGGGGATAAATTTTTTTTATTCATTTCCCCCCCCAAAAAAAACACCAAGGTGCGTCCTATGGGCCGGTGCACCCTATAGGACGAAAAATACGGTATATGTGCACAGAATATTGTGGGGTGGGATTGTAAACAATGAGGTATTCACTTTCATTTTGGTGCTTACAGTATCCCTCCCATTCCCAAACCAAAGACATCAGTATAACGCTCATACACATATTGTGAAGTGGAGAGAATGTAGTCCAGAAAAACTTACGTCATCATAAACGTGTTTGTTTTGTCACAATGCTCTTTGTTCTTTGAGTTTCCATTCAAATAAATGAGACTGGGGGGTGCTGAGGAGCCCGGCTGTGAGATTTTGTTTCAAACCAGAAACACAGACATCATTAGCTGAAGCACCCAAAGGGCCCCTTCCTTGCTCTGGCAGGCGAATGAGGAGGTAATGAGACTTTCAGGCTTGTTTGTGACAGATTAGGTTTTATAATTATAGAATCATATAGGATCATAGAGTTGGAAAGGACCCTGAGGGTCATCTAGTCTAACCCCCTGCAATGCTGGAATCTTTCTGCCCAACATGGGGCTTGAATCCACGACCCTGACATTAAGAGCCTCATCAGAAAATGAGAAAAGTTGGAAGGGACCAGGCATCCAGGACAGATGGCCATCCATCCTCTGTTTAAAAACCTCCAGTGAAGGAGAGTCCGCCATCTCCTGAGGGAGTCCGGTCCACTGTCAAACAGCTCTGTCAGAAAGCTCTTCTTGATGTTTAGTTGGAATCTCCTTTATTCTAACATGATAGCCCTTTAGATATTTGAAGATGGTTTCCTATATCTTCTCTCTCCTCTTCTCCAGGCTAAACATACCCAACTCCCTAAACTTTTCCTCACAAGGCCTGGTTTCCAGATCCCTGATCATCTTGGTCTCCCTCCTCTGCACACATCCTAGCTTGTCAACATCCTTCTTAAACTGTGACTCCCAAAATTGGACACAGCATTCCAGATGTGATCTGACCAAGGCAGAATAGAGTGCTAATATTAGTTGCTCTCGAAGCTACCAGCATGAGTTTGACCAAACTGCGGGAGGCAGTGGAAGACAGGAGTGCCTGGCGTGCTCTGGTCCATGGGTTCACGAAGAGTCGGACATGACTAAACGACTAAACAACAACAATTAGTTGCCTTGATCAGGACACTATACTTCTGTTGATGCAGCCTAGAAGAGCGTTAGCCCTTTTTGCTGCTGCATCACACTGTTAACTCACATTAAGCTTGTCGTCTACTAAGACCCCTAGATCCATTTCACATGTGCTACTGGCAAGCCAGGTGCAGCTCTCTGGGGAAGGGTGTAATATGATGGCAGGGTTTTACTCCTTGTTAGCCATCATGCTACAGTCCACTGCATTCACTGCAGTTTTCAGACCAAGCACCAGGAAGTTCCATCTTAGATGGGTTCCGATTTCAGCCTAGCTTATCACCTTGTCTGTGGGCATTTTGCAATGGGTGTAATTGTGATGGGGCTTCAATATACATGTTGGCCCTTAAATGATATGTATGCTATATGAGCTCTTGCTGTACATTATCTTTAAAAAAAAAGGTCAAGGAATTGTGTTCAAAGAATTGCATTCCCCTGTGTTTTTTACTTATCACACTCAATTTCACCCAGTTTAATATAATGGTGTGAGGGTGGCAAGGTGTGGTGGTGAATAGAAAATGGACAAAGAGTGGCTAAATGAATCATTAATTCATGTATTGATTTATTTATTTATTTAAATTCAGATTCCAAATGCATTTGCTTGATTCTGCTTATGGTACCTCATATTAGAGTTTCACAATTATTTGTCAATTTTCTAGTATGTCAATATTTTTTTTTTTAAAGTCCCACTTATGGGAGTGACCAGAAAATGTAAACATCCAAAATTAGAAAAGCATCTCTCTCTCTCTCTCTCTCTCTCTCTCTCTCTCTCTCTCCCTCTCTCTCTCTGTGTGTATTTGTGTGTGTGTGATAATCCCTTAGAAGTAATCAATCCTCCTATTTGTATTTGTAGCCTTCCTTGTCTCAGGGACTAAGAGAGTGTAACAGTATCACAGGAATATGAAATACCTGTCTTCCTGTCCACCCCCTGCTGTGCTCTCAAACAGGCACTGCACCCACCATGGCAAAGGAGCAGGAGTGTAGAGAAAGGCAGATTTCTACTTGCCAATTAAGTTTCCTTACAAGTAAACACGTGGCATGGGTTTATTTTACCAACTCCTGGGTATTTTAAAGTTAATAGTATTGATGTTTTATAGCTGCATTCCATAGTCTAGTACTGTAGTATTCTTCTTCTTGTTCTGTTCTGTTTTTAGACATCTCCCCCACTCACCAATTTGTTGGCATATTGTTCATTTTTTATACTTGGTTTCATTTAGCTGCTTTGGACAGTTCTGTTTCAGACATAAAATTTATTAACAAACAAACACTCTTACCCCACCAATACCTGCTAATGCATAGTAAACTTTCCTTGATATGGTTTTTTTCTGTATGTGTGTGGAGGAGTTTGTTTTTTTGTGGGGGAGCATTCCAGTTTTTAAACTGCCCCATCTCTGCTTCAGACTGAACTATTGGTTTATTAAATTTGTATATCGCCGTTCACCCAAGAAGTTCACAGCATAAAATACAAGATAAAAACACAAAATACATAACGAAAACAAGAACAAACCAAACCAATAATGCTCCCTCCCGCAGACGAATTTAAGAGAATAGAAATATCCAAGTTTGCTGTGGCCAAAAATCCCTGTTTGGTAGCACTTTGCCACTTCTCCCAGATAATGAGTACCACTTTGAGTACTATCTCCCAGATAATGAGTAGGCATGGCATATCTCTGGGGACCAGCATTTATGGCTGTCCTTCAGCCTAGTCACTGCTTAATGACTTGTCAAATAATTGTGACCCTATCCAGCTGAATGCAGTTAGAAGCTGAAAAAATTGTGGGAAGAGCAAGACCAGCTATAGTTGAGACAGGCCTCCAAGCAAAGTGCCCTCCAATGTAACTGGTGGTGAAATAGGCAATGTAATATCCACAATCCGTGAGCCACCTCCCATCCTGACACTCCCCGGAAGCCCTCGTATAGCATCACTGTGGCATTGTGGAAACAGCAAAATTGTAGCTTCCTAACCTCCCACCAATAGCGCTTGGTAAATTTGAACTGGAGGAGAAGGACAGGAAGAAGGGCCCAACCCAGGAACCCTGTCCAACGGTGCTAGGTTCCTGGGGAAGACAAGTTAGTCTACATAAGAGCAGCAAAATTATTTGGTGGAGGGGAAATTCTATATGTTTCAAGAGTTATTGCTTCAGCAGACTCTGTGGTGGAAGCCATTTTGCATGTGGTTTTTATCTAATGTTGAGTTCTACTCACTGAAGTTAATAGGCATGATTAACTTAGGTGCTGTGATTTTCAGTGGGTATTCTCTGAGTAATACTTAGCTGGATACAACCCTATGTGATTATGTCTGTCAGGCCATTCCCTAAGATACAGAACAGTCAAACGCTTTACACTAAACAAGGATTAAATCAGGGGTCAGCAAACTTTTTTCAGCAGGGGGCCGGTCCACTGTCCCTCAGACCTTGTCAGGGGCCAGACTATATTTTTTGGGGGGGGGAATGAACAAATTCCTATGCTCCACAAATAACCCAGAGATGCATTTTAAATAAAAGGACATATTCTACTCATGTAAAAACATGCTGATTCCTGGACCGTCTGTGGACCGGACTGAGAAGGTGATTGAGCTGGATCCGGCCCCCAGGCCTTAGTTTGCCTACCCATGGATTAAATGCTTCCATATGAGCCAGTCTGGATAATCTCAATGTTTAATGAGATATACAAGCAACATTATTGTGACAATAGTGACATATTTGTGATGTTTGCCCATCAGTGGTGGAAAACCAAAGCTCTACCCTGCATACGCATTAAACTGACAATGTTGCTGTCTTTCAGTATTATACATTTCTGCCTAAGCAAACCATGTTGCTAGAGAGGCTGGCAGCATCATGTTCATAATTACAAGCATAGCTGGGTAACGGAATCTTATGCATTGCAAAACTAGGATGAGTTTAATAATGAAGGTTAAATGACTATAATGTCCCCAAATCAAGCAAACAAGTTTTTTTCCTTGTGTGTGTGTTTGTGTGGGAGGGGGGTTTTGTCAGTATTTTCCCCAATGACAACAAAATATTGAGAGAGAAAGAAATTGACAAATGTAGCATGTAATGGTCCTTCTTGAAGCACTTCTACAGGGGCCTCATTAGTAGATATTTTAGTACAATCATTTTTACCCCTGTGGCAGTCACTCCAGCCAACTCAGAAAAGGTGCCTCTAGGAGCCGATCAGAGGAATGCCTTTCTTAATTTCTTCCCTTTAAAAAAAATGAGGCACAGGGGAACTAGTAGGCTCTAATTGAAATCAGAATTATTGTTGCCATAAATTCAAGCTGTGCCCATAGGCTATAGTGTTAGCACTGGATAAACTTATGGAAACTTTTTTTCTGTTTAATTATCCCTGATTTATAATGCTATTATTCATATTTAGACTTTGCTCAAGGTTGGGGGGGGGCTGGTAGTTTATTTTTTCACATTTTTTTTAAAAAAATGCTTTGAAAATATGAGTGCATATTTTGACATTAAAACTTGCAAAATATTATTATAATATTTCTTTGTTCTGCACCTTTTTCCAGTGACAGGGACTCAAGGAGGCTTACAGATAGAATAGGAACAGCTAAAAACATCATGGGGAAGGAAACAATAATTAAAAAACAAGCATTAATAGAATTTAAATACAGATAGGTAGCCGTGTTGGTCTGCCATAGTCAAAATAAAAAAATTCCTTCCTGTAGCACCTTAAAGACCAACTAAGTTTAAGGTCTTTAAGGTGCTACAGGAAGGAATTTTTTTATTTTGAATTTAAATGATATAGAAATGTAAAAGATCTATTAAAAACATACAGATAACTTCCATAAAAATAGCAGGGCACCCTCTCTTTCATTAAAAGCACTCAGTTTCCAAAAGCCAGTAGGAACAAGATGGTTTTCAGCTGCCAGAGGAAGGAAAACAAAGAGGGAGCCAGTCTAACTTCTCTAGGGAGGGAGTTTTAAAGTTTGGGAGAAGGCCCTCTCCCATGCCCCTGCCAAGAGTGCCTGTGAGGGTGGCAGCTCTGAGAGAAGAGAACTCAAAACCCAACCGGGTTCATAGATTAACAGAATTTTAGAGTTGGAAAGGACCCAAGTCCAACCCCCTGTGATGCTAGAATCAATTCAAGAATCCCTGACAGGTGGCAATCAAATCTCTAGTTACAAACCTCCAATCGTATGAGGAAATAGTTTCAGATAGTTTGAACCTAAGTCATATATGTTATTTGTCTTGCCGTGTTTTGAACTACCCTGGTATTATTGATGAAGGGCTGAATAGAAGTTGTGTTTTTTTAAAAAAAAAACAGATGAAAACTTTTAATAACTATTTCTTAAATAGGACAAACGCTTTACAGAAAACAGCCAGTCTAACTTGTTTTAGGTGTCTGCTTTTAATTTTCTATTGTACTATTGTATGAACTAGAAAAATGAACCCAGGATGAGACTACGCTGGTGGGCAGGGATTATGCAAATAGAACGAAGTTTGACTAGCAATGGATGGGTGCCTACAGGCAGAGGATAGGTTTAGTTCCCATGCAATGGTGCTCTTCTATGCAATTTGAGGTTCCCCCGAGTCTGGCTTGGAAGAAAGCTTGGAAAGGTGATGTTTTAAACTTCCACAGACTCTTCTCTGTCTTAAAATCACCATCTTTCCACGTCCTCAAAAGCCCTGCATGCCAGCTTTCTCCATCCTCATTGAAGTAGTTGATGCTTTAAGCAAAACTGACAGGCTCCTCCAAATCAGTGTATTTTCAGCCCATATCACTTTCACAAGTTTACATTTGTAAGTCTGTTCTGTCCCATTTATGCGCTAATCTGTGATTTTTGTTTAAAAACTCTAAATCTTGCACTTAAATCATATTTACCGGTAAATACAGTCCTTAAATATATTTTCTTTCACAGTTCACATATCTAAACAAATTTTATCTTCAGGTATTCATTTTAAAATGCATTTTGATACTTTTTTTAAAGTGAAAAACTGTGTCACAACATTAGCAGAAATGCAAAATCCTATGGACAGCTAGGCTCCAAGTTGCCCATTAGCCCAGACCAGTATCAACACAGACCAGAAAAAGGCTATGCATTCGTCTTCTGTTCTATTGCAGGTAGCTTACAATGCAATCCATGTCTACTCAGAAGTAAGTACTATGGAATTCATTTGGGCTTGTTCTCAGATAAATGGGGCTAGGATAACAGTCTTAGTCTCACTTTCATTTGGTGAACAGGACAAAGGGTTCCCCTATGTGGTGCCTGCAATTTGCCATAAAGACCTTCTCTGGTTCTCACCAGATCCTTTCCCCCTGTTTGAAAGCAACAGTCTACTGTGACCATCATAATAGATGGGTATGAGTGTATTGTTACTTAAATAATTTCTATACCGTGTTATATTTTGAAAAATAAATCTCAAAGTGGTTTATAACTTAGCTTAAAACATCCAAATACAGTGGTACCTCGCAAGACGAATGCCTCGCAAGACGAAAAACGCGCAAGACGAAAGAGTTTTCCGTTTTTTGAGTCGTTCCGCAAGACAAATTTCCCTATGGGCTTGCTTCGCAAGACGAAACGTCTTGCGAGTTCTTGCGAGTTTGTTTCCTTTTTCTTAAAGCCGCTAAGCCGTTAATAGCCGCTAAGCCGCTAATATCCGCTAAGCCGCTAATAGCCGTGCTTCGCAAGACGAAAAAACCGCAAGACGAAGAGACTCGCGGAATGGATTAATTTCGTCTTGCAAGGCACCACTGTAAGCCTTTGCAGTAATACCTTTACAGATAAAGGTCAAACAAAAAATTCATGTTTAAAGCAGCATGATTAATAGGGGGGGGGGAATACTCTCTCAAACATGAAAGATAAACACTGCAGGTAAAAAATGAAACTCAAAAATGCAAGAGAACTCTGCAAAAACTCTCATCAGCGACTACACAAAGTAACTGAAATTGAAACAGTCACCATTCTCAAATACTCCCCATGCAAAGCTCTCATGTATTTCCACCAACCCTATAGATAACACAGTTATTCCTCTGCCAACCATTTATTTCAAAGCAAGCATCTGGTCTACAAAACCCCATAGCAGTATTAAGCATAATTTACAAGCAACTCATTCACCCACCTCCATCCAGAGCAATCTAGTATAATAAAAGCAGCAACAGAACTACTCCCTCCTTAGGGCTGTTCTCTATACCCGTTCTGTCTCTCTCACTGATTCATATTAAGCAACTTTAAAACACAGAAATACATTACAACCCAGTCTCAGTAAAAACATGATTTTTACTGAAAAATCTGATTGCAGTTACCAACCAATAATACATTGCTCCCTTTCTCCTACTGGATAATATATCCAACAGAACAAAATTAAAGGGGTGATTACCTCAGGTGACCCCAGAAACAAAGATGGAAGGATTTACCTATTTCCGTTTCCTCAGTTTCTTGTTTTTCCAATCTTAAATTAGTTCTCGGCATTTGGCAGCAATTTGTGGTATATTTATAATAATTTAATAATAATTGTATTATTGTATTATTTATGACATGGGTGGCGCTGTGGGTAAAACCTCAGTGCCTAGGGCTTGCCGATCGTATGGTCGGCGGTTTGAATCCCCACGGCGGGGTGAGCTCCCGTTCTTCGGTCCCAGCTCCTGCCCACCTAGCAGTTTGAAAGCACCCCTAAGTGCAAGTAGATAAATAGGTACCGCTCCGGCGGGAAGGTAAACAGCGTTTCCGTGCGCTGCGCTGGTGCTGGCTCGCCAGAGAAGCTTCATCACACTGGCCACGTGACCCGGAAGTGTCTCCGGACAGCGCTGGCCCCCGGCCTCTTAAGTGAGATGGGCGCACAACCCTAGAGTCGGACACGACTGTCCCGTACGGGCAGGGGTACCTTTACCTTATTATTTATACCCCACCCATTTAAAAAATCCTTATGAAAATTCATTGGGCATTTTAGTGCTAATTTCATTTCACAACCATATTTTGAAGTGCAGTTTTGTACATGTTTTTGCATGCAGATTTCCACAACAAAATGCATTTTTGTATGCTGTTTTCAACAATATCTTAATTTTTATGCATTTGTATTTTTGTAAACATTGGTTGGAGAACAGCACTGGCAAAATTCTGATAAGTGCAAATTTTGAAGGAGAGCTGTGTTTTGCTCCACATATAGTTCTGGAAAGTGTGAATTTGATGAAGTTAGTTTTATAGAATTGTAGAATTATATGTCGGAAGAGATCCCAAGGGTCATCTAGTTCAACCCCCTGCAATGCAGGTATCTCAACTGAAGCATCCAGGACAGATGGCTGCCCAACAAGTCAATTAGCTGCAGCTGTTTCCACTTGCCTGCTCCTCTGGAATCAGCAACAGGATCTTGGCTGGCAGGACAACCAGGAACAGGGTGGGCAGAAGGATGGACCTGCCTCTGTCCTGTCACAGGATCCCTCAGCAGCTGCTGCCACAAAGGAAACTGAAATATATTTCATGTTCTTTATTTCAGCTCATGGTCATCAGTGAGTGAGTGAGTTCCCCCTCCCCAAACCTCTGGCTATATATACATTATTTACACAATGGGTCCCATGTGACTGGCTGATTCAACTCTCCTCCTGGAGCCTGATTGGGCTGCTCCTGCAGGCCAATCAGGTTGCTGATTCACTTCTTCCTAGAGCTGGATTGGGTGGCTCCTGCAGACCAATCAAGTTGCAGCCTTCTAGGATCCTAGAGCAGGTCAGTGAAGTGACCAAAAAAGTTTATTCAGTTTGCTTATGTGCCCCCCAAAAGTTGACTACTGCTAGTAAAGGGATTTGCGAAGGGGCTTGAAAGAGACATCATCGTAGTTATGGCTTAGTAATCTTATATTTATATGAACAGACCTAATCCCCACTTGCCAGACAAATATGCAGAATGGAACTTAGTTTCCCTGAATGTTCTGACGCAATTCTTGGCTCAGGAAACACATCAGAATGTACTTTAAAATGCATGTTTTGAGACAGCATATGTTTAGGAATGCATATGTTGAGGGGGTAAACCCATTTAGAAATATTAATTTAATGTGAATATCTGTATCTATCTATAGAGATATAGGTAAATGCATATGAAACAAGAACAGACATATGAGTGAACATATGTGAAAGTTATATCGATTATAAGGATCATAAACAAACTGCTTGCCTATGCCTAGTGAGACGCTAGTGAACAGGAGAAAGAGGCAGCCTGGGTTTACCAAATGAAACCACCTTGGTTATTTTAAGCTAGTAAGTGAGACAAAGTTTGGCCATATTCACAGTCTGCGAAGAATACTTTGTTGTTTGGGGAAGAGATATTGACTGAAGACTAGTATGACCTGAGTATTTGGCTGCATGCATCCCTGCTACTCAACTTGTATATCGGTATATAAACAGACATAGCATTTATAATGAGTCTCGCGTAGCTTCACAAGAAAGCTGGTCCTATAAAAGGCTGCCCTGAAACTTCCTGCAGATTGGAGGAAGTGGGTAATTCAGAGAAATGCATGCCTTGTTTTTAAAACATCTTCATGTAGGTACTTAAGGATGCAAAGGACACAGCAGTCTTTCAAGGGGCATAAGAGTAGACAGCAACCATTTGTGCTGGCCTATCTCATCTGTCCTGCCTAAGGCGCTCCAACATTTATCTCCATTTAGTGAAGATTGATTAAAGTTCTGACTTGCAGCCACTGTTCCATGTGACATGAGACAGATCTAGGGACAAAGGGTGAGAGACCTGGATTTCCCTTCCTTAAATCTTTCTTACTTATAAAGATCAAATGTTGCTGTGCACTCAGAGGTATTGGGTGACACCTATATTTTGGACCAAAAGGTCTGGGACTGACTGTGGGCAGTGCAAATCCCCACTCAATAGCAGACTTTGGGCCAGTAATGGTTACTTCTCAGGGTTGTAGTGAGGATGGAAACAGGAAAGCCTACTCAACTTGCCAGGATGGATGCAAAGGTGCCATCAGACTCTTATTTATTACTTGTCTCTTTTATTTCTTGAATTTATATACCACAGAACAAAATAAAAATACAAAACCACATAATATATAATAAAAACAACAACAACAACTCCACCCCCCCAAAAAAACAACCCCACCTACATTTTAAAAGGGCATAGGATGTCAATCAAATCAACCATAGGTCTGGTTAAAATGGAACATTTTAGCCTGGCACCTAAAGGTGTGTAATGAATGCTCCAGGCGAACTCCCCTGGGGAGAGCATTCCACAGATGGGGAGCCACTGCAGAGAAGGCCCATTCTCGTGTTGTCATTCTCCAGACTTCTCAAGGAGGAGGCAAATGAAGAAGGGCCTCAGCAAATGATCTCAGGGTCCGGGGAGGTTCATATGGAGAGAGGCAGTTCTTAAGGTATTTCAGTCCTGGGCCTTTTAAGGCTTTATAAGACAAAACCAGCACTTTTAATTGGGTCCAGAAACTACCCTATTTTTTGCACCATAACACTCACTTTTTTCCTCCTAGAAAGTAAGGGGAAATGTCTGTGCGTGTTATGGAGCGAATGCCTACGGGTGGCGGGGGGGGATCTGCTGCAGTCGTGAGCAGAGGATCCATGGTTCCCCTTCCTTCCCTCCTCCATGGTTACAAAGCATGGATCCACATGGATCCTCAGGATTTTTGAATTGGGCTACTCCAAACTCACTGTCAGATCACATGTCTGTGGCCACAGCATGAACCACAAAAATCATATACCCACTATTTCGTTTAGAATATTTTTTTCTTGTTTTCCTCCTCTAAAAACTACGTGCGTGTTATGGTCTGGTGCGTGTTATAGAGCAAAAAATACGGTAATTGGTAGCCAGTGCAGTCCGACCAGGATCGGTGTAATATGTTAAAACCATCTTGCTCCAGTGAGCAACCTGGCCGCTGTATTCTGCACTAGCTGAAGTTTCCAAACCATCTTCAGAGGCAGTCCTACATATAACACATTGCAGGAATCTAACCTTGAGGTTACCAGAGCATAGACAACAGTAGTCTGAACAGTATTCCTGTCCAGATAGGGGCATAGCTGGGCCACCAGACAAAGCTGATGGAAGCCACTGAGGCCACCTGAGCCTCAAGCTACAGCAAGGATCCAGGAGTACCCCCAAGCTATGAACCTGCTCCTTCAGAGGAAGTGTGACCTCATCAAAAGCAGGCGATCTCCTATCCATCTGGTCTAGGGAACCACCTGCTAACAGTGCCTCAGTCTTATCTGGATTCAGCTTCAGTTTCTTGGCTCTCATCCAGTCCATTACCAAGGCAAGACATGGGTCCAGCACTTCCACTGCCTCACCTGCAGATGTAAAGGAGAAACAGAGCTGAGCGTCATCAGCCTACTGCTGACAATGAACTCCGAACCTTCGGATAAGCCCAGCCAGCAGTTTCATTAAACAACATGGGGGATAGGATTGAGCCCTGCAGAACCCCACGCTGAAGGTTCCACAGGGCTGAAAAGCATTCCCTAAGTAACATCCTCTGGGAACAACCATCCAAGTAGGACTGGAACCACTGCAAAGCATTGCCACCCACCCCTAGTTCAGAGAGTCGCTCCAGAAGATACCATGGTTGATGGTATCGAAAGCCACTGAGATGTCAAGGAGAATTAACAGGGACATGTTTCCCTGGTCTCTGTCTCTCGACAGAGGTTACCAAAGCAGTTTCTGTGCCTTAATCGGGCCTAAACCCTGATTGAAATGGATCCTGAAAATCAGTGCTGCCAAAGGCACCTGTATCTGGTCTGCGACCACTCGCTCCAGTACCTTGGCCAGGAAAGGGAGATTAGCGAGTGGTCGGTAGTTAGTTAGGTTTCTCGAATCCAGGGAAGGCTTCTCAAAGAGACTCTTGATTTCCTTAATCTCCCCACATTGGGCAAAAGATCCCTGTATTGCAGGGGGTTGGACTAGATTAGGACAGTCCAACTTTTCATACCAAGCGGGCAGCAACTTGGAACCTGTGAGCTGCATACTGCCTTGCCATGTGGGGAGGGAGGAGAAAGTCAAAAATCTGACACCCCCCAGCCCTCTCACGGCCTTCCCAGTGCTGGCTAAGTGAGGCGGCAGGCTTGGCGAAGGAGGTGCAAAGCTCTGGGAAGGTCCCAGAGCCTTCCCACCTCCTTCCCTAAATGGGCAAGCGCTAACTCTAGGTCCCTTTCAGAGCCCTCACGCCTCTCTCCCCAAGCCCAGCACCTCCTTACCCAGCTTTGGGGAGGCAGTGTGAGGGCTCCAGGGGTGAAGCATCATGTGTTGCTGAGGGCTGTCAAAAAAGGCCTTGGGGCCACATGTTGAACCGCCCTGGACTAGATAATCCCTGTGGTCCCTTCCAACTCTGCAATTCTATGATTTATATCAGGGGTAGGCAACGTAAGGCCCGGGGGCCGGATGCGGCCCAATCGGCTTCTAAATCTGGCCCAGGGATGGTCTGGGAATCAGCATGTTTTTACATGAGTAGAATGTGTCCTTTTATTTTTAAAAACAAAGAAATAAATAATAAGAACTTTACCATTTAGTGTGGTCAAGACAGCAGCCTCACTGTAGTTTTTTTCATGCCTGCTAAAAACTTTCTTGTTTCGATAAGCCTAAATGCTTAGAAAATTAAACTTTACTATGTTTCAAAAGTATGGTTGTGATTTTTTTCTTGATTTTCTTGTTTTATCGTTTTGTAAACCGCTTTGAGATTTTGTTTTCTTTTATTACAATCAAGTAATGTAAATATCTTATTAAAGAAATAAGAAAATAGTTGCAAAAATGACATATATTTTCAAGAGCTTCTCAGCATTATTAACATTTTAAAAAGGTAAAGCCAGTATTTAATAAACATATTTTTCTCTTACACTTTATGCTTTAGATGTAAAGTAGTCAAGATAATGGGAGGGAAAAAATAAACAAATGTGTCAATCAAATATGGTATGTGTTCAACATTATGACAGAAGTTTTTAAAAAGCTTGCTGGAGCTGTTGACACAAAGCAATTGGGCAGGCAGGATTTCAGTCACTTGAGAAGATAGGCTGAGAATCAAGGATTAGAATCCAGAAGCAATAATATAGGATTTATCAAAGACAGATGTAAAGTGTTGTGTGAAATAGGGCTGGGTGTCATTCACATGCTGGTGATAGTGAGCGCTGAAACCCCTGGTGGCTGCCTGCAAGGGTTACCATCGTAGGGGTGTTAAATAGCAAGGTGGGGCAGAATAGAATTCCGCAGCAGAATTTCCAAGGGCTCTCCAAGGGAAGTCGTCTCCCATTCCTACAGACAGAAGCAGAACTATATAATGCCTCCAGCTCCCAACCCACAAGGTGGGGATCATGGCTAAAAGAGGTAAAAGAGAATAAACAACACTTGATCCCCTGGTCCACCTTTGGATACAGATCATCCAGCAGAGTCCAAAACCAGGGCTAAAGCAGCTTGAAATCATTCAAGAGGAAAGTCACTTGAAGAGGGTTAGACAGACACAGGCCTCCCTATGTGATGTTCTCTCAAGCTCCCAGAGTACCTTAGTTTCTGCTGCCATTTCCTGTGGTAGGACAGGCAGGGTCTGGCAGCAGGAAGGAGGGATGCACACCAAAATTATCAGGACATTTTTGGTTCCAGGGAAAGGGGGAACCAGTGATACAGGTTCTTGGGCCTGAAGATCATCTCACCAGCACTGCTTTTTGCTTCTCCTGGGACTACAAGCAGCCTGATTATTATGGTGAGCATGTCTCCCGAGCACATAAAAGATCTGACACCAAGAGCAGAGTCTAAAGGGCATTTGTCACTAAATGTCATACTGCCAGAAGCATAAGGAGCTTAAACAAAGGGAACTCAAAGAACTCAAAGACACCAATGAATCCTCTATTTTTTTAAAAAAAAAACAGAAATGGGATCATGAGCTTTGGGGAGGGAATAACCGTGATTCAACTTTGTTCCAGCCCCAGAGAAGTTACTGTGTACAGATCACAGTACTAATTTTTGTTCTGAGCATCTTAGCAAGAAAATATCAAATGAATGACCCAAACTTTCTGTAGGTTGCAGGGCTAAATGGGGAAAAAATAGCTAAGGGAAAAATGACTTTCCTTATTTCTGTGAGTGTCAAAAAGTCTCTTGCATTTTTAGTTAATTTAAGCGGTTGAAGACATCCATGTGTTGTTGTTTTTTGGTGCTGTTCCTCTTATTTTCCCTCATTATCTGTCCCACATTGTAATTTAATCCAGCTGGTCATGGAAGCCCCTGTGAATCTATTGACATTACAGTGCCATGATATTACAGAAACAGAAATAAGACCACACCACAACCAGATTAAAGCACAGTGCAAACAAATGAAGCTGAAAAACTAGAATCAACACAAATGTTCCCATGTATATATATGCATTAAATGTGCTGATTGCTAAGGGAATATCAAAATTTATAGACTATTCAATGTGGCCATATTCAAATTTCCAGCAGGTGAGCTCTAGATGATAGTTGCAGAGGTGTTTTTGCCAAAAGATGCTATTGCAACAGGAGTCTGTTGATTTAAATTGAACAAAAGTGGTAATTTTGTGAGATATTTTTGTGGCTCCTCAGCTGACTGTATGAGGCCAAGAGGCATAGATTTTAAAAAGAAGTTTCTGGCACCCAGCGAGCCAGAGACAACTGGTTATTATCCCAGGTAAATTGCTCAAATCACTGAATGGTATGCTCACTCCAGTCAGATGGAAAGTGAATTCACATTTGTGTGGAATTATACTGTGAGCCAGTGCAACTGAAAGATTAGACATCAAAATTTTCCAGGTAGTGTTTAAAAATCTCTCTTCGTCCATCCTTACCCAGCTGGCATAAGGAAGTATTCCTTGAGTGAAATTAATCTCTTAACATCTGCATGAAGCAGTCACTGTAGCCCTTTGCAATATGCACATGAAGAAACCATTGCAGTAATCATATTTTAAATACAGGAGGAGGAGGTCAAGCGGCAAAGGAAGCTTAATATGAAACCACCTCCTTCTGCTTGCTAGTGAATGGGGAATCACATGATTGGCTGTGATGGTTTTTTTGTTGGTTTTTTAAAGTTAATTTATGGTTTGTATATGTACCTTGTTTTCATCATCCACAGTCCCCCAAGGGGCTATTAACATGTTCAAAACAAATAAAATTAAAAAAATTAAAACAACAATAAAACCAGAAAATCAAATAGCTTAAGAACAGGGGGTAGCAATAGTTCTTAACACAAAAGCCTGACAGAAAAGGGGGGGGGATTACTGTGGAGCAGATCAGGCTGATCTCTCTCAGGATGGAATTCCACCCACCCATCGCATTGTGCTCAGAATAAACATCTCTTGATATTGGCAAAGGTTTCCAGTGTGGGATTAGCGGTAGAAGAGCACATTACCTGGCTCTGTGTGCACAAATGAGAGCAGTGGAGAGGTTTCAGGTGTGCTCCACTTCCATTGAGAGATGCCAGTTCTGTGGGAGAAATTGAGGTCGTTGGCTCACTCACATGTTGTGTTAGGCACACATAGGGACGGGCAAATCTGTCAATAGTAGTTTCTCTCAGCTTCAGTCTTAAATTCAGTTCTTCACATTCCTACATCAGTATGTGATCTTTTAAAAAATAGTTTTAAATTCTCCCTGAAAATTAGGGGTGAATTGCTCCTGTAAACATGTTTGTATGCTATTTTGCCCAATATAACATTTTTTACAAAGCTATTTTCCCCAAAATATTGCATCCTTAAATATTATTTCCACCAAGACATGCATTTTTTATGGAAACTTTACCCCTGCGTGTGTGTTTCTGTATACCTTACTTGTCTGCAGAATTGCATTGCAAAATTCAGGGTACAGGTTTGGGTGTGCTTCAGTTTTCATGTTCTTTGGAAAAGTGTGACTTGGGTGGGTTCCCCATGAAATGCAAAATAAGTTGGATTTCTCCCCTGTCCCTCATCACACCTGGGATTGTACCATGCTCAAGGAGCTTCCACACTGCTAAGTGCATGCTTGGAAAGCACCCCAGGTACAGGAATGGGAAAAGGTAGAGGAAATCCTTTGTACACAATCTACCTCACCAATGAGGTGTGAGTGAGTGTACAATGGCAGGGTGCATTAGTTCCATTGTGGGAAATTAATTGGGGAAAGGGCATAGTTCAATGCCTGTGGAAGTCTGGTTTGGTATAAGGCTGCTTCATAGCTGTGTGTGTGTGTGTGTGTGTGTGTGTGTGTGTGTGTGTGCGTGTGCTGCTTTTGATGGCTTTTTAAATAAGCGATTTATTATTTCTGCTGTTGACTGCATGGGTCATCACACACTTACATGAAAGGTGAGAATTTAAAAGGAAAACAATTTCAGTTATTGTTGAAAATGAGAGAGAAACAACCCACTGTGCATCTGTACCTCTGTTGGCAATGTACTCTGCTCTAGAGAAGTTGACACCATAATTAATTATATCCATTTGTTTAGTAGAAGTAAAATTCAATCTTGGCTTTCCTGTGAGCTCAGAGTTGATCCCATTTGTAAAACTACATAGCTCACCTTAATAATACTCGAACACCAGAAGTGTACCATGAGATTAGGAACAGATTCTATACTGTGTGAGTGTCTTGATACATGAACTAATTCTCTATGTCCCTGGACAGAAGAGTGGTTTTAAAATATGAATATTTGACCTCTCTGATTTGCCACCCTCTCTGATCCAAAACAAAAGGTGTAGGAAAGAGAGATAAAATACTGCTGTAGAAATAAAAGGGCTTCGTGCTGTTAATTTGGTGGCCTAATCTGGATTTCAGTTTGTGCTTTTGTAAACCATTGGGTCAGTGATAAATGAAGTAGACTCTCTGGGGGGGAGTGGGAAGTGGGGGGGGGGAGATCTCAGAGCCTCACTGCCAGGCAGTCTCAACATCTGCATGCTGAGCTGTGTCAAGAAGTTCCCTTTTTCATACTAATATACGTGCATAGAGATCCATATTGTGAGGGATGACTCTGGATAGACCAGTGTGGACCAGTGTATCAGCAGACCTCCTTCTCTTGCACTTTGAGCATGGAGGTGCATGTCAGTAGCATATGGGGGGGGGGGGAGAGAGAGAGACATGCCACAGTCAGCTCTCCTATACCCTTATGGGGCGTCTAACTCCTATTTTGAAGATGCTATGGTAAACCCTGCCTCCTGGTAATTACATACGGTGATCATTGTCCCTTCTTACACAATGTAAGTTACATCGTGTACTTTTAATGCAAAAATATTTTTGTGTCCAGTTTACTGAGTGTCTTCTGGCAAAATGTTTTTTCCAATCCCCTATGCAATTAAATTGAAGCATTTGGGCTTAAGTTGATCAATGCGTTGGCTTAAGGGAGGATGGTTTCAGACAACAGTTTGATAGTGGTGTTATAAATTCAGCTGTAAGATTTATATACAGCTTACTTTTGAAAGAAATATCCAAATGGTGTGCATAAAATATAATTGGGTGTGGAGGGGGAATCAATGTAAATTCATAAAGCAGAGCAAGCCAATAAAATGTTTTAAAAGCTGAATAAACTTTATATCACAGATAAAAGTGAGCTGTGCACAGAAATAACATAAAAGTTTACGTATTCGGAATCAGAGTCCAGGTAGTTTGCTGGTAGTGGATGTTCAGAAGGAAGTCCTTGGAAGTTCATAATGTTTGGCTTCATTTATTCTCAAGGAGGTGGCCTGCTATGTACTCTGCTACCTGGTTGCTTAGGGCTTAAAATAAATGTCAGCAACAAATAAACCTAATAAACCTATCAACAACATATGAACATAACACATCTAAACAATATTATGCTGGGTTTCTATGCACCATTGCATGTGAAATGAACATATAAAACCACCCTAAGTTGTAGATATCCAGTCAAGGCATGCAGAACTTATGGTCCACCAGCTGGTCAGAATCCACCATTGATTAATTGTAGCCCAGCAGGTGCTTGATTGTCACCTTTTGATTGTCACCCTGGCAGGCAGCTAGACCAAGAAGTTTACCCAATCTGTGATGGGCTGTTATAAATCACATTCCAACTTTAGATCAGATCAGCTTGTGAGCAGACCTGCCATTCGTGCCTGATTGGCTTGTGAAGTCACAAGTTGCTCATATCTCATTTTTAATACAATACAATTATTGCCTAGGCTTCTTTGAAGTGGATCAGATAAATCACAGGCTTGCTATTTTATCTGATGCATTAAAACCCCCTCAGTTTAAGACATTTTATCTCTCTTGGTTAGCTGGCATGTTTAAAGGAGCATATTGAATCAGACTACTCACCCAAATTAAGAGGCAAAACATACTTTTTATTTTAACCTGTCTCATTAACTAGGAGTAGCATTTCACATAAAAGCATTTCCACTTAAATGAAGAGGATCAGAGAAATATCAGCTCAACCCCAAGTAAGTCTGTTTGTATCAGTAAACAGGGTTGTATCCAGACCTAGTCATGTTTTGAGTAAACCTACTGAAATCCATGTGACTTAAGCTGCTGATGTTTAAATTAGGTCCCATTGATTTCATTGGGTCTGTTCTATGCAGGGGTAAGTCTGGACCCACAGATTTTAAATGTTAGATGCTCAGCTTCAATAATTCAGGCTGCTTTTGTACAGCGAGTTTGCCAAACTGGATCATGTGATTGTCTGGGTCACTGCTGGTCTTACCATCAAGCAGTCTGGCTCAGACAGCTAATTCCAATGGGGATACAATTTTCCCTTCCTCTACCTGTTTCTCTGTGTGTCGTTTTAAAAAGGAAAAACAAACGAACAAACTTGAGCTCTAGCCCCTCGTGTGTTTGATTTTTGCTTCAGGTGAGACAATATGTACAGCTTGCACTGTCATGGGAACATGGTGTAGAGCTGTTGTAGTACAGTAGCTACCAGTGTGAGCTGTGAGGCAAGAAGTCCCAAATCTCACCGCAGTTATGAACTGTCTGGGTGGCATGCGGGAAGCTGCGATTCTCTCATCCTGAGCCCTTGAACCACAAAGGGGAATAATAATACTGACCATGTAAGACTAATTATGCAGTAGTTTCAGGGATTATTGGGATGATACATGCAAAGTGCCTTGTGAACATTAAGAAAAAATGCATCCGTTTTAAGTCTCGCATGAGGCATGAGAACAAGCCAAAAGATGTTGCTAATGCCTGCTCTTTGTTCAGAACTGTGAAGCTGACTGAAAATATGCGGATAAGAAGGGCAGTGAAGTAGTTGTGATGTGTACCTGCTTTATAACAGCGATGAAACATATTAACATTTTACTTCTTGGGTTTTATATCCTGCCTATAATAACTAACATTGAAAAGTAAAGGCAATGTCATTTTCAAAAGCAAGGGCTATGACCGCACTGCATTCTGGGTGGCTGTTTGGGCTTCGCTACTTGGGAGCATGTGGGGGTTCTGTTGAACTCCGTGTGCATGAGGAGCAGACTGAAGAATGACTTCTCAAAGACTCAGGTGTATTGTTGGGCAAACTCCCATCAGTTGTGTTCAGAGCTGGGCCTGCAGTTCTGACAGCTCTGTTTAGGTTGGCAAGCTTACCGGTGCAGTCGGAGAAGGGCAGGAATTGCACAGTTCCTTTGACCAAAGGATCCAGAGGTTTCTGGGCTAAACTCACAATTACACACAAAAATCTCCCTTTTGGTTGTAGCAGTTTTCAGAGAGGTTAGGGCTCATCCACAGTTCCGTGCTTCCCTGGTCCATGTCCAAGGGCTTTTCTTTTTCTGCCTCACTGCTTTCCCCAGGGAAAAACTTCTTTAATGCTGAATCAGAACAAATGGCAATTTGGCAATTCTTCCACAGATTGAGATTTTCAAGGGGGAGGCACTTGTGAGGCGGAGGAAACGCTCACACACAGCACTTCAAAGCATGGACCTGTGTCCTGAAATGTGGCACAAAAGGAAGTCAGGATGAGCTTTTAGCCTGTGGCAGCAAAAACCACAAAGGGAATTGTGGCAACACAAAGACTAACTACTTTATTGCGACATAAGCTTTCATCGACCAGCTTTTACTTCATCAGATGCATGAAGTGTTGTCCTGAGTTACAGGTTGATATGCACGTGGTTTTGTGGTGGGAAGGAGGGCTATGGACAATGAAGCCATATGCTCAAAGGTGAGGCACAGGCTCACCTTCACTGAGACACAGGGGCAGGATGGTGAGAGCATTTCCACAGTAGCATTATGGGTTCTCCTATTCATTGGGTTCTCATATGTAGCACAGAGTAGGGTCTTATCACAACATGTGGGAACTCCTGCCCCAAGAAGTTTGTAGGGGATCCCTTACTCTTAATGTGAGGTGATGTCTCCTCATCCTGTATTAATGAAATGCATAGAGAAGTTAACAGGTTTTAATGAGAAATTGATTTGCACTGATTAGATACACATAACGATGTTTATCCAAATTTAAAAACTAAAGAAGCAGATGAGGCCTATAATGTGAAAATAGCTGGAATCCCCATACTTTTAAAATATATTGCCTTTTCTTTTGTTTTGTTATTAAGACTATAAATACCAGCACCATCTCACTGTGCAAAATCAGAATGGAAATCACTAATTTAATAATTGTAAACTGTGCGCTCAACTCAGTTGATTAATTTGCTCTGTTGTGGGAGTCTTATTTTGTTTTTAATTTTAAATGTTCATGTATTTTATCTTCAGCTAAATATTATTATAAATTCTGACACAAGAGCAATTTGCATAACAATTGGTCACAAGGAGTAATTCATTAATATGCAACTAAGTGCTAATCTGCGCAGTGCCTGGAGCTATTGTAAACTTCATTTTGCTTTTAGATGGAAATTTGTTACAGTGCAAATATAACTATGTATAATTGTACTAATCAGTCCCAAAGAGTATTTGAGCTAAACATCTATAAAATTCCTTTCTTTCTGGCCTGTAGCCTCACCTGAGTTGTCCAGTATCAAAGGATTTAGTGCTGCCTTTAATCATACTTTCAATATTCTTGTAATCACTTTCTCTTTGTGGAGTAAGAAGATCTGGGGGAATCTGAGATTAGGCTTTGATTCTAAACATACTTGCTTGGAAGTTCCATTGGGATAAACAGGATCACACTTCCAAGTGAATCTGGTTACAGTGAGAAAGTAGACAGGGAACACTATTAAAAACTGAAGGGGGCTCCCTTCATTAAATCTAGCTAGCATCATCCAGCCTCCAGGCTTGAGGTACGCCACCCCTGCTGCAGCGATTTGGGCTGGCTTGATCCAGCAGAGGGGCTTCAGCGGGTCACTCATAGGAGTGTGCGGTCACTTGAAGGAAGTGTGTCACTTCCTCATACTAGCCTAAGGAAGAAACTTCAGCACACCAGCTAAGGAAAACTCCTCGCACCAGGGTATGGGGTTCTAATTTCAAATAAGAGGAGATTTTTTTACAGGTGTGCTTTACTATATAGGGATGAGAAAAGCTGCATGTCATGAAATTCCCTCTGCTGCACAATTTGTCAACAAGTGGTGGGTCATATGGGTGTCTTCAATTCAATGTGGGTCACACTAGGAGTCACATTATGATATTCTTTTGGGAAGGGGTGGCTGACAGGATTAGCAAGAGAAAAGGCACGTATACACACGGGGACCAGATGTAAAAAATATCAGAACCGCAGTAGAATTTTATAACTTGTTCTCAACCCTGCATGCAGAATTGGCCATGCCAAAATTCCCAGTTCTGTGAAAAAAATAAAAAACGAGGTTTTGTTCAGGAGCCAAGTGTTTTATTTGCCACCCACAGGTCACCTTGGTTCTCGGAGAGAAAGAGGAATGGGGTATACAACTGGAGGGGATCGGCAGTGGGTTCTGTGTTGTCATCTTGGCTTAAAGTGAGCCCTGCATCTGGAAAAGGTCCAGGAGCTGTGTCCTTTTGCAAAGGTGCCTCTTGGAACCCCAGCGTCTGAAAACCAGACCTTACAGTCTCACAGATTGTCTTGAACTGTGCGTGGCTGAGAGACGTTGCTTTAGCAAAGCTGCTTGATGGCAAGGCTGTCAGCTAATAGGAATCAAAACCCAATGGTTGAAAATGTCAGGCTGTCAGGCTCCCCGCTACAACGCCATGCTGGGCAATTTGAACGCACCAGAGCAGAGGCTTCACTTTATTTCAAGTCAGAAGTGTTTGGAGTGGCAGCGTTATTAAATGAAGGGTTGCTCCTGATTATTTCCTTTCCACCAAAGGAGCCTCCTGTTATTAGGTGGATGGGAGACAATTGGCGGTGGGGGTGGGTGGGTGGAGAGGAGATTAAGAAGCAGCTGGAAATACGACATGGCTGCGTTGTCCATCCTACAACACGACCAAGCAACTATTTGGGAAGTCAGCAAACAGCGAGGCCTGCAGTTCCCAGCAAGCCCTCCTGAAAGATTACTACCTGCTGAGGAAAGGAAATGCTTGCTTCACCATAGGTGGACATGGTTGAAGTAGGTCAGATGCCCACAGGTGGCCTCGAAAGCTGCAGAGTTTGTTAATACCTGCATGCTGCTAATGTGTTGTTTTTCAAAGCACCTCCAGCCACGAACTCCCTTTAGCTTGACAACCATCTGTCATTTAGCAAAAGGCTTCTTGTTTACCCTGTGCTGACCAGTCTTCATAAGCCATTCAGTTGATAAACAATTGCCTGTCTTCTTTGGCTGAGAATAGCACCTACAGGAACAACACAGCAAAAGCAGAAAGGAAATAAAAATTTTAGATGTAGCAATAAGGGTTTTGCAGCATGGGCCTTCACTTCAACTAGAAACAAACTTTGAAAAGGTCACATGTCCCAGTGGACCTTTAGATTTTCCTTTAATTGGTGTTTGCAGAGAGATTTTAAAGGAAAACCTATTGTTAGTCATGTATGTGATTAGCGCCAGCCCAAAACATTTTGATTCCATGTGCAGAAGCTGAGTGTACTGGCAGATCTTACTTCAACCTGGTGATAGGGCAGTACCCTCCACTGCACCCAAGGAGAGCAGGCTAACTTAAGGGAATGTAGGTCATAGCACAAAGACTCCTCCTGCTGCTGGACACAGCTGCCTTTCTTTACCCAGTGGTATGGCTGGTTCTGTCCGCAATTGGATTTTAGCAGCCCTATCAGTTTGCATGTTGTTTCACGCAGAAGTAAATCCCACATGTCTCCACTGGATTTACTTACAAGAGACTGTAGTAAGTCCTCAGAGATTGATTGAGCATGAAATGGTTTGTTTATGGTGCATGGGGTATACAACTGGAGGTGCTGGAGGATGTGCTTTGCAGCAGAAGGTCCCAGGTCCAATTCCTAGCACCTCCAGGTAGGGTTGGGAAGAAGAATTCCTGCCTGAAGCCCTGGAGAGCTACTGCCTGTCCATGGAGATAATACTGAGCTATATGGACCAATGGTCTGACTCGGTATAAGGCAACTTTTTATGTTCCTGCCTCTGTGCTGCAGCATTGAATGTGTTTGCCTGCAATTTCACATGAAGTATTACCATGTTCTGAGTGTGTACCTTAACATATTGAAGTGGTGATGCGAGAAATTCATTAGCAAATATCTGCATCATACAAGGATGTTTCATAACTTTGATTGGTTGCATTTGTCTGATTGGTGTTCTGGACTCGCTTGGGAAGTTGTGGACTCTCCTTCACTGGAGTTTTTTGTTGCCACCTGTCATGGTGGCTTTAGTTGAGATTTGTGCATTGGACTGACACCCCCCCCCCGGGGTCCCTTCCAACTCTGAAATTCTCTTATTCTAAGACCAGCTGGTGAACTGTGCATTCTCTGCAGATACATCCTGAACAGCAGGTAGTTCCTGTTCTGTTTGTTAGACCTGTATCACAAGTGTGTTATTAGCAGGTGATGCGGTGGAAAGCTGCACATGCTGGTTTCTGCATATCACATTGTTAAAGCTACAAGAGCAGGTCAGGCCATTTGCTTACCCCTCCACCCCAGTCAGTTGGCAACCTTACTCAGTGTACATTCTGTGGCAGAGGCATGATGTGTGAAACGGCGGTGCCTGTCCGTAGGAGAGTTGGTCTGGCTGTGTGGGATGGCAGCCAGAGCCAATTAGTCTAAAACAAGCAAGCTGATTAGGAGTTTCAGTGAAAATGAGAAAAAGAAACAGGGAATTTAAAAGGTTGTTCCTTCAGAGTAACTAGGAACCGCACAAGGAGCAGGGAATGGAAAAGAAGTACATTTCTGAAGAAAGAATGACTGACGTTGTGAATGAAGACATTTAGGTAGGGTTTTCATAAAAATAGCAATAGTGATAGACACAATCTATTCTCCTCGATCACTAGAATATTTGTATTGAGATGGGGTTTTAATGTTTATCGCCTTTTTCAGCAGTCATGTGCTCTGTTAATTAGGCCAGTATCAAAAGTGCATGTTAGAACAGCCATCCCTTGATTAGCAGGCTTATTTACTGTTTCCCCAGAGTGGCAGGTAGAACAATTCTGTGCATGCTTACTCAAATAAAACATCCCACTTTGTTTAGCAGGGCTTATGCTCTCTCTCTAGTAAAAGGTAAAGGTAAAGGTACCCCTGCCCATACGGGCCAGTCATGTCCGACTCTAGGGTTGCGCGCTCATCTCACTCTAGAGGCCGGGAGCCGGCGCCGTCCGAAGACACTTCCGGGTCACGTGGCCAGCGTGACGAAGCTGCTCTGGCGAGCCAGCACCAGCGCAGCACATGGAAACACCATTTACCTTCCCGCTATAAGCAGTACCTATTTATCTACTTGCACTTTAGGGGTGCTTTCGAACTGCTAGGTGGGCAGGAGCTGGGACCGAACAACGGGAGCTCACTCCGCCGCAGAGATTCGAACCGCTGATCATACGATCAGCAAGTCCTAGGCACTGAGGTTTTACCCACAGCGCCACCCGCGTCCCTCTCTCTCTAGTAGGACACAGTATTTAGGTTTGCAGCATTGGACACAGTTTAGATAAAACATAACTAATTTAACCATTTTGTTGCTGAACAGGAAAATGGCCAGTCAATTTGGTATTGTGCAAAGCACTTCATCTTTGATTGAACACAGCTTGGTATGTTTGCTTTTGCTCATACCACCCCCACCAAAATAAGATGGAGTTAATGGTAACCAGTGTGCGTGTGTACAGATTGATTTAGACATACATGCCTCTTCAGCTTGCAGTTAAATGCACATTCACAAGCATGAACATGGCTGTTCTTGGAGCATCCCTGGCCAGAAACCAGGTTTATTAATCTTATGGTTTGTGTTTGTGTTGTTGGCATTTGGGATTTTTTTTTGGGGGGGGTGTTTCCCAAATACAGTTTCAGTAGTAGCCAGCTGGGCATGGTGAGTTGGTGTAGTGATATGCTTACCTGACTTCCCACTACAGTGGTTGCTGCTGGTGACCTGGAAAAGGAGGGACAAGGCAGCAGGGAGATTAGTGCAGTGTGGACGCAGCAGCAGAGTGAATCTGAATTAATAATAATTACTTTATTATTATTCCTGGTATTATTTACCTTCCCTTCACCCTAAAGGTCCCAGGTTGTGTTGCAGCATTAAAACACAACATTTCAACAGACCATGCTAACCTCCTCACCATTTTGCCCCAGCCCCTCTTGGTTACCAGCAGCGACCGACCGCTGCATTGGAAACGGCACGGGGGTGCAAAGCAATTGCTTTAGTTTAGTTTAACTTTCCTCTCTCTGTGTTAGCAATTCTTGCCTTGGCTCTAGGCCCCGTACTACTGAGTGAAGGTGGAATTGTTTCAATTACCAATTTAGGTCTTTGTACCAGTTCACGTAGTTGAGTTCCACAGCTATAAATAGCAGCATGGAGAATGGGTAGTAGTATGAACCAGGCTGTACACACAGGGGAATCCTTTCCATGAATCAGGTTGTGCTGTTTTCAGCAGCTGTGATCAGAGATGACTGCTGAAATCCCATGAGTACAGCTGTCCTCCTACTAGCTTTTCTCCACGCAGCTGTGAACCCACATACATAATTACATGGAATCTGACAATATGAATGAGCCTTTGGTTTGCATTAAAGCTGGGGATTGATTTGTCCTCTCATGCCTCTAGAAGGCCACATGTTGATCTATAAATTACTCGCTATCAAGCAGCAACTTCCCACTGCATTAGAAATTGCCAAAAAGTTCAAGCTAATAAGGTTTCCAGCCACCTATAGTGGCCCATCTTAATTCATTGCCACTAATCGTAGAGAGTATAGTTATGGCTGCAGGTATTATTTCTGCATAGGGGGACAACTGCCTTGGTGTTACCTTTCTGTTCACTGACACCTCTGACAAAAATACATTTTCAGCTTCCCCCAGTCAAAAACAGCAGAAATACTCTAATGGCACATACAAGCTGACTTGGCAGAGATATTGGGATATCCTTCCATGCCCATTCAAATTGGGAGTGAATTGGGCCAGGGGGGAAATTGCTGGCTAACTGCAGCTGGGAGTTCTGCTCAACCATGTAGCCTTAACTAACAAGATGCCCTCATATAGGCACTAGTAATTTCAGAGTAATAGGAAAATGCTACATTAACTTGCCTTTGCAAAAATACCTATAAACACGCTAGGGATTTTGTGGTGGTGATTAAAGAAGTTACAATGCAATCTGCCTTAATGTCACGAGAGGTGGCCAGGCCTGCTATTGCTTTGATTCCCCCTAGCATGGGGGGTTGATGCAGGCAGAAGGACTTTAGAAAGGACACAAACAGTAGCAAGAGGCTAGAAAGAAAGCAATGGCTTGTCTAGTCAGTGGGTGAAGAGAGAATGTTGGTAATGATAGTGGGTCCGGGACCAAGGTTATGTTTCCGGGAGGCTGAAATTCATTTCATGATCTAACTTAGCTAGTTCAATCCTTTGGTTGTAAGCTTTTGGTCTTCTTTATAGGTTTAATGACAGCAAAAGCAAGCAAAAATACTGGACAGCAGCCTCCATCTCTTGTAGGAAAACAAAGCATTTTGCATTTGGAGGTGTTCCAGAGAAGCTCCTGCATAAGACTGTGTGTGTAGAACATATACATCAGTTTACCATCCACTGTCTGTTTGTGACGTATTTTAAGTCCAGTCCCTTGGGCAACTTTGAAGGTTGGGTTTACAAATGTTTTTGAAATGTGATTGGAAAGCTTTCATTTGAGAGTTGGAGGCAAGTAGGCTAGCAGCTGTGGATTTTCATCTCGTTTCTAAGGGGCATTGGGGACTATAAAGCAGACACACACTGCAGCCGCAGGGCCATCTGAACTACTGCTCTCCAGGAGGTACAGATGTCCTGGCCATGCCTCTCCCTCTCCCCTCCTCCTCTGCCATATGCCAGGCTGATACTGGCTTCTTCTCATAGAGACAAAACCAGACAAATAGGAAACACACAACAGCTCTCAGCAGTGACAGTGGCCCAAAACTCAAATCCCATAGCTCTCCAGGATCTTTTCTGAAGCCAAGGGATCTTTTAGTAAAATCCCCTTTCCTTATTTGAGAAGGAAAAAGAATGCAAATTGTTAATGATGCCATCTGCTTGATGGGTGGGGTCTCCTCTGCTTCTTTACCACAGGAAGACTGTTCCACTACTAGACCATGTTATCATTTGCTCATATGCATGGCAATTTGCAACCTCAACCACAATCCACCTTCTCTTCCATCCCTCTGTTCAACTGCAGTGGAATGCAGAAGGAGTGAGGCATGTCTTTGAATATATTTAATGTTGCCTTCCATATATTAGGAAATCTGGTGACACACAAAGAAAATATCTCTTCACCCACATGCCCCTTTTATTATTAAAAGTACACTGTTCACACACAGACACACAAACCATTTTAAATATGATTTGGGCATGCATGTGGAGAGCAAAAGTGTTCATTATTGTTACATCTACGGTATTTTTACCCTAGTAGATATCAGTAAAACTCTCTTGATCACTAATAGATAACCCCCACCACACACACACACCAGTCATTTTCAATGTAACCCATTTGCGACACTATCTAATTAACAGCCAACCTTAGCAGTGGAATTTAAATTAAATGAATGGCTGCCTTGCTCCTTATCTGCTAAAGGTATTGTTCCCAACAGCTGGTGTTGTAGACTTTAAACACAGAGCAGATGCTCCTGTGTAAAATAATACTTTATAAAAATATAAGGCTACATTGACAGTTCTAATGGTGTCACCTGCTTAATGTCAGGCCTCAGTTGATATATTTAGATTGATTTGAAAAAGTCCATACAGTAACGGGTATGTTAGAAATAAGGTCAGATTACCCTTGAATTGCCAAGAGGGGTGTTGTTAGCATTTTCCTTCTCTCAATCCAAACCATAATCCATGACATTTTGATAGCCTCTGGTGGAAGTTTGGTGATAGAAAAGACAGTTGTCTAATGGAACAGATGGTACACTGAGAGACACTTGTAACTGTGTAAGTCGTGTTTGCGTTGGTGGCAAGATACTGAGATCTACTGGAGGACAGGTGTTTCTAACACGTGTGCACTTGGATGCACAAAAACATTCTCTTTATTATGGAAAAAAGGAGTCAATTATTCAGTTATCTGTTATTCTTAATAATTTGTAGAATGAGAAAGGGATAGCTTCTAGACCCTATTCAAGGTGCTGGTGGTGAGAGTCCTTCACTGCTTATGACCTGCAGTCATCAGAGTTTTCCCAATGCAAAGTACGTGCCAATTAAGATGGGTAGGTAGGACTCTGCTACAAGTTTCCTCATCTAGGACAGGGACAACAAAGCTTTCTCAGAAGTCATCCTGATGTTCCAGCATAAGCTCTTAGGAAGGGGAAGGAAATGCCATTGTACCTCCTTGCCCATTTCAGAAAACCCCACAGGGCCCACTATATTAGGCAAGCTTAACATTTTATGATGTTTGCAAGCTGCGTCAAATACTTAGAGAGGCTGGGTAAAAACGTTTAAAATGTGTAAATGGGGTGATCTGTCGTACTTTTCTGTTAACTCTAGAATTGTTAGCTTAGTATACGTTATGGAGTCTCATTTTCAAGGTCTGCAGAGGCTGTGGCTATGAAATCGCAAGCTGCATATTGGCTTCGTTCACATGTAACACTAAGCCAAACTTGGATGAACTCAGAGCAAAAATCTTGACTGCTTCCCTCCTTCCCTAGTCCTCCTCCTACTGTACCTGGCACTAAGCCATAATTTGACAATGTGTAATACACAGTGGTACCTCGGGTTAAGAACGAATAAGATTCGTTCTGGAGGTCTGTTCTTAACCTGAAACTGTTCTTAACCTGAAGCACCACTTTAGCTAATGGGGCCCCCTACTGCCGCTGCACGATTTCTGTTCTCATCCTGAAGCAAAGTTCCCGAAATACTATTTCTGGGTTAGCGGAGTCTGTAACCTGAAGCGTATGTAACCTGAAGCATATGTAACCCGAGGTACCACTGTATAACCACAATTTCTACTCCTGAGTCCTTGCATGCTGAATCATAGTTTGCCTTAGCATTACATGTGAACTGGACCACTGTATGTCACAACTCTACTTCTTTGCATCTGCAGGCATGGCAGTGGAAGTGCTGGACCATTGTCTTGCCCCAGTAATGGACTGGATGAGAGCCAACAAACTGAAGCTCAATCCCAATAAGACTGAGGCACTGTTAGAGGGTGGAGCCCTATACCAGATGGATGGGAGGTAGCCCACTCTTGATGGGGTCATACTCCCTCTGAAGGAGCGGGTATGCAGCTTGCGGGTAATTCTGGATCCATTGCTGTCACTTGAGGCTCAGTGGTGCAGAGTGCGTTCCATCAGCTTTGGCTGGTAGCCTAGCTGCACCCCTGTCTGGACAGGGATAACCTAATGCCTGTCCTCTATGCTCTTGTAACATCTAGATTAGATAACTGCAAGATGTTATAAGTAGGGCAGCCTCTAAAGACATTTCAGAAACTTCAGCTAGTGCAGAATTCAGTGGCCAGGTTGCTCACTGGGGCAAGACAGATTTGTTTCTGGGCCCGATTCAAAGTGCTGGTTCTGACCAATAAAGCCTTAAACAGCTCAGGACCGCAATACCTCAAGGACCGCCTCTCCTCATATGAACTGACCTGGACTCCACAATTATCATATGAGCCCCTTCTTCATGTGCCTCCTCCATCAGAGGTCCAGAGGGCCTTTTCTGTGGTGGCTCCCCATTTATGGAATGCCCTCCCCAGGGAGGCTCGCCTGGCACCTTCATTACATATCATAGGGACCAGGCAAAAATGTTTCTCTTCAACCAGGTGTTTGGCTGATTAACAATCTCTCAATTTGTAAATGTGTTTGTGAGGGGGGTGTTATTGTTTTGTTTTAGTCATATTATGTATTTTGTGTTATCGTTTTGTATTTTTTGCGAACTGCCCTAGAATCTTTGGATGAAGGACAATATACAAATTTTAATAATAATACTAATAATGCAGCTGATTGCCCAAAATTTGGTGAATGTTGACATTCACATGTGAACACTGACAATCCCAGATGACTTTTGTGCATCAACATGCACCAGATAGTCACTACAGTATAAACGATTCTTTCACAATTCACACTGCATTTGATCACAATCGTCTGCTGCCTTGGGCATTGCATGAAGTTAATCAGGTGCACTTAATGCATATTACAAGTGCAATTAGCAGTGTCAAATTTAGAGATTCACGGGGCCCAAAAGAGAAACCACAATAGTGTTAAAATGAATTTAATGAATATACTTTAACATGTACTACCACTTTCAACAATCTACTTTGCTTAAAACAGTAATAAAGATGATAACATTTTATCTACTTGCTTGACCATGGTTGCACATTTCAGAAGCCGTCAAAAATAGACCTTCAATAATCGGACACCACCAGATGGTAAAATTTTGCTGTGCAATTCTTTCCAAACGAAATTGAGTTCCTATCTTATTTTTTTCCTGCCCACTTTTAAATTATGAAATACCTATTTATTTTTAGAAGTTATGAAGCCATAAAAGCTGCTTCATATGATCCACCCAAACAAAACCTGTTCACTCTGACCTAAAAATGATGAAGGGGGAAAACACTATCAAGAAGGTAAACAATAAATGGGCTACATAGCTATTTCTCTGAAATGAGGTCATGCCCCCAGATTGTGTTAGTTTGGGTAAACTGATAGCCTTTTTTGTTAGGATAGTAGAATGTCTGGGTGAGGGAGGGAATCCATGAGTTCGTCCAGCAGGGTGATGCTTAATTTACAAAGATATGTACATTTATAGGTAGCAGTCCGTGAGTCATGTCTTTTATTTCATGATAGTCACAGCTGGAATAATTAAGACATATAGAAATATAGCGATCACTTCTGTGTAGTGAGATCAGACCTAGGGCAACCAAAATGGTCAAAGGCCTGGAAACGATGCCTTATGAGGAACGGCTAAGGGAGCTGGGCATGTTTAGCCTGGAGAAGAGGAGGTTAAGGGGTGATATGATAGCCATGTTCAAATATATAAAAGGATGTCACATAGAGGAGGGAGAAAGGTTGTTTTCTACTGCTCCAGAGAAGCGGACACGGAGCAATGGATCCAAACTACAAGAAAGAAGATTCCACCTAAACATTAGGAAGAACTTCCTGACAGTAAGAGCTGTTCGACAGTGGAATTTGCTGCCAAGGAGTGTGGTGGAGTCTCCTACTTTGGAGGTCTTTAAGCAGAGGCTTGACAACCATATGTCAGGAGTGCTCTGATGGTGTTTCCTGCTTGGCAGGGGGTTGGACTCGATGGCCCTTGTGGTCTCTTCCAACTCTATGATTCTATGATTCTATGATTCTATGATTCTAGGGTCGTGATCCTAGCACAGTACAAATAACAACACTTGAAGCATTTCCCTCATGCGCTGTTACAAGTGCTGCCGTGTGTACATGTTTGTGGGACCCACATTGGGCCTTAAACTGGCAAAGCTCATTAACCCCAGGGCTTTGGGCTGGTTGGAGAACCAGGTTTTTGACAGGTTGGAGGAGGATCGACAAACATGCTTCTTCCCCTTTTCCTCACAACATCTTAGTACTTTCTCTAGTCCTGCAATGCTCCAGCTTCACAGCCATCTCTCAGCATACTTGCTCCTACCAGTTGTTGTTGTTGTTTAGTCGTGTCTGACTCTTTGTGACCCCATGGACCAGAGCACTCCAGGCACTCCTGTCTTCCACTGCCTCCCGCAGTTTGGTCAAACTCATGCTGGTAGCTTCAAGAACACTATCCAACCATCTCGTCCTCTGTCATCCCCTTCTCCAACAGCCCAGCCACCGATATGCACACACAGCCATGGAACCAAGAAGCGCTTAGTATTTGTGTCCAATATGATAACATTGACAATACACACAAAATTCTGTGACATTGTCAGGATGTAGGAAGCTGCCGTATGAAAGGCAGGCCATTGATCCATCTAGCTCAGAATTTTGTGCACTGAGAGCTGGGCTTCCAGCTCTCCAGGCTCCCACGTCCACCCGGAGATGCCTGAGACTGAACCCAAGATCTTCCTCATATGCAAAACAGTTGCTCTGCCCCTGATCTGCAGCTCGTCCTCGCTGTATTAGAATGAGTTTATTGCTAAAACCAAGAAATAGTTAATAAACGTGGATACCCAAAAGAAAATTGTCCAACACACCAGAACGTCCTATTATTTAGGCACAAACATTTGGGGATTTCAGATGCAGTTGCTGAAGGATAGAAGGTTATCGGCTTTAAGCTGCGTGCTTGAGATCGTGCTCCATTCTTTTAATGAGCACCTTCAGTATTTATACCTGTAAATTAACCTCAGCTAATCCTTCCTTTTCAAATCCCCTCAGAAAACCCTGCAATTTGTTCTGCGATTGGATGGCTGAATTTATTGTATCATGCTTTTGGCTGGTTTCAGGGGGAATTGTATCAAGTATCATAATGAGTTAGATACTTGCAAGATTGCATATGCTCTTGAGGGACTCCCAACCAGTTTTCATACTTAATCTGATATGTGTTTTCCTTTCCTTTCCTTTTCTTTCTTAGCAAACTGTTTTGTGCACACCAATGACAAAATTTAAGTTCTGAACTAATAAACCCTTAAGAGACCAAGTCCCTGCTAATTATAATTTTCCACTGCTTCCTTTTTGTTCCTTTGTAATCTCAGTAACAGTTTTACACCTTGTCATGCATTCAGGAACCTCCATCTGTGCAGCCTAGTGCATTTGTGAAATAAACCCATCTGTACAGCTGATTAAAAATTGGATGTAATCCATGTTTTGCCTTTGCCCTGAAAGAAACACAAAAAGCTGAAGCAGTTGTTCATATAAGGGCTGGATGTGGAATGGAATGCACAAGCTAATGTTAACAGGACGCCTTTTTTAATGTATTCATTTGAATTTAATAATAGTCTGAAATGAAATCAGGGGAAAATTAAGTGTGACAAGCAGGACCAATTAAAAAGGCTCCACATTTGTGTTTATGGTTGTTTTTCCTGCTGTACTTCTTGTGTTGATACGGTTTCAAGTATGAACACAACAGCCAAGGTGAATATATTCCTGATTGCCTTTTAATGTCCTGTTTTTGTTTACCAGAATTTTGCTTGCTTCTTCACTTTCTTTCCCCACTGGTAATATAATAGCTTACACATACATGCATCTGCTTTGCCTGATGGTTATAAGGATGACCTGCATGTGTAAGTGAATGATCATTGATAAGTGACCTTAGACAAAGCTTTGATTTTGCCCAGGGAGACATTGGCAACTCAGACACACATTTCCCTCTGTGTAATGAATGCACACTTCAGCTGTGAGTCATCAAAGGTGCTGCATAAATTGTAATAAATCCTACACTGTGCATGTATTAAAATAAACATGCTTCATCAGTATTCTATTCTGTTAAATGAAATATGTTTAGATTTCGCTCCTTTAGCGTTAGTCAGAATGTTTAAAGTCTAACTCATAAATAAAATGAGATACCAAGATTATTTGAGTGGCAACTATGTGAAGGCATCTGGCAAACAAGCAGGAACATCAGTCCTATGGACATTCTGACCTAGGAAACATGGATGGAAAGCTGTGGAAAGCCTTGCATTTAATGTTTAAAGGGGACAAGAAACCTTTGCCCATCACATCTAAACCACTGCCCACCCGCTACAATCATCATCATCAGAGTAATTTCCCACCACTTTGGGCAGGGATATGGTTGAAGGTATTCAGCCCATAATTATGTGAAACATCTTAAACTGTAGATGTAATCCACAACACACCTAAACTGCACGGGAAGCCTCTTCACAAAAATAGTTTTTCCACTGCTCCATGTTAATTTTCATACAGATACTTCTCCCCCCCTCCCGCCCCAGTAACAATGTGCACATATGAATTTCATAGCCTATTGGAAGCAAAGTGGCATTGGAGTCCATTATGCCATTCAGTTCAGTTGCGATTATATGAACATTGCAAACATCAACATGCGATGGGGGGGACACATTGTCAGAATCTACCATATATCACTGGAAAAGAAAAAAAGGCTTCCTGGTTCTGAGGGTGAGAAGAACCCTCTGCCAGCAAGAATGGAATACAGTGCTACCTCAGTTTACGAACTTAATCTGTTCTGGAAGTCCGTTCTTAAACCGAGGTGCACTTTTCTTAATGAGGCCTCCTGCCACCGGTACCCTTTCACCGTTCGGATTCTGTTCTTAGACCAAGGTAAAGTTCGCAAACCAGGACACTACTTCCGGTTTTGCAGAGTTCGTAAACCAAACCTAATAGGCTGATTAACTTCCTCCTGGAGCCTGATTGGTCTTTTCCTGCAAGCCAATCAGTTGTTGCATTCTAGGATCCTACTTGCCTATTGTTCTAGGATCCAAGCTTAGTACATAACACACAGGTTCATGTGTTCCCAGTCCACTGCTCAGGAGCCATTGCACAATCTATTACCTGCCATTGCTGTAGGGAGGGAGGGGGGCAGAGGGCAGAGAATCTGTGTTTGCATACCTAGGCCTTTGTGCAAACAGATACTTGGAACAAATGAATACTGGAAGTGGTACCAGTGCCGCCACCCAATACATCATTAGCTACCCTGAATAACTATCTGCACATAATTAAAGGAAACACTTCTGGTGTAGTGTTTACAACTGTTGTTTACAGCTGTACAGTGGTACCTCGGGTTACAGACGCTTCAGGTTACAGACTCCGCTAACCCAGAAATAGTACCTCAGGTTAAGAACTTTGCTTCAGGATGAGAACGGAAAGTGTGCTCCGGCGGCACGGCGGCAGCGGGAGGCCCCATTAGCTAAAGTGGTACCTCAGGTTAAGAACAGTTTCAGGTTAAGAATGGACCTCCAGAATGAATCTTAACCCGATGTACCACTGTATAGGGCTGTCCAGTTCCCTGAGCTGGCCTTGTGGTTCCAACTATACCCCCAAACAAGTAATTTAAATGCCCCTTTAAAATTAGTTACCGGTAAATGTTTTTGCCCAAAGATAAACGGCAAAATTAGCCTCAAACTTTGCTTTAGGTGAAACCAAGTGGCATTTCTAGCTTCAGGCTAATATGGGAGGACAACAGACAAAAAGCCATCTGTTTATTTACATGGAGTTAATTTAGGGTCCAGCTGGAAAATCATCTCTGTGTCGTTAAACAAAGTGCCATAGATGAGACTTTGTCAATGTGAACACAATATTAGGATGGGGAAAGATGCTGGTAATTATACACAACAGAATTGGGGCCCACTGAGTAAAGTACAGCTGAATATGGTTAATTTTAAGTACTTGCGGTAATAACAACAGTGCGTCACTTGGTGCATTGGGGCAACTCCTCAAGGGATTTGTTCTGTAACCCTAGCGTTGAGCAATGCCCAGGGGCTTGGAGTTTGGCTTAGCATGATGGATGCACCTGTTTCCTACATTAAGCATGTGACTATGTTTGCATTACTTCTGTCCAGCTGTGTACATTTCTTGGTACAGTTTTGTCCGGAACATATATTAGAATGTGCTCCTAATCCCCCATTTCTAGGGTTTAAATTCAGCAATCAGTTCCTTGTCTTAAGGCACTGTCACCAGTCATCTGCTTAAAGCCACGCCATCTTCATCTTGTCTCAGTCACAGACGGTGAGTCATACAGGGAGAGCCCAGGTGAAGGTTCAGTGATTCATAGGCTGGCTGTGGCTTCTATAATAGATTTAATATACAGAAAGCTTTCATTCCACAAGAGGTGGATGACTCAAATGCTCTGGGGAAGAGCTATACAGAAGACAATTGAAAGGATTAATTTCCAGGAATTTTGTACATAAATCCCTATTGCTTCTTTGTTTCCAAATTATCACCCTAGTTATTTTCATAGCATATTACTTTTTATTATTGCTGGAGACTGTCACAGCCTTAACAGAGGATGTAAAACTGCAGTGTGGAAGAGATGATCGGTGCTAGTTTTGAATCACATTGACATAAAATGTTTGAGACAAATTTACTCATCATTTGCAGTACAGTCTAATGACGTCAATAATATTGTATAGGCATAGCTGAAAAGGGGAAAATACAAACTCGCTTCTTTCCTGCAGAGAAGAGGAAGCAAGGCAGGCTTACCATCAAAAATTGAAAGGGATGACAAACAAGGTGGTACAGTATTTTTCTTTCTCCCAATCCATAACAAAACTCAGGCAGACAATTCTGTTAGTAACCAGTTTGTGTGTCTGATCTAAGCTCATTAATGCAGCAGTATATCGGCAGAAGCCCTGCTGATAGTTATTGATTCATTGGTTACTGCTTCCAGAATGTAGCCTGAAGTGCTTATAAGCCTCTGACAACCCCTGTCTTCTAAAGCAAGATACCTATAAATAGTTTCACAATTTGTTTTGCCAGGTGGAGGGGGAGATTGGCAATAATTCTAGGCATATTTTGAAGATGTAAATAGAAGTTAGGGTTTTCAACAAAGCCAGCCTGTGAATTTTTACTACTGAGTTCAACCTGTAGTAGGTGTACTCCATGATGAACCGCCTTAGATATTTGGACAGCAGACATTCCTTGTGTATATATCTCTATTGGCCACACTACTTTAGTTGCACACAATAGTACTCATTTAGATGAGAGGAAGAATTTGAAGTGTGATATACATTCCCAAAAGAGCAATTCATAGGAGTCAAATTATACTTCTGGACCTTTTCTCCTCTCCACAAACTAAGGGAGTAATCTTATGCTCAAGAACCTGGCATAAAGTTAGACCAACTGCAAAAGCTGTTCAGCGGTGGGACTGCTGTTGCGGCTCTGCCATTTTTCAAAGGAAAAAAACCTTTGAAATAGTGTTATGTGATGGTCTGCTAGGTCAGGGGACTGAGCTGAGCAGGCTTAGAATCCTGCCTAAGTTCCTATTCTCTGGTACTGTCCCAGCCATGCCCCATGTCACCCCTTTTGGGGGACTCACACCAGCCTTAGCTCAGCCAACTTTGACTTTGCCTAGGGCTTGCCGACCAGAAGGTCGGAGGTTCAAATCCCTGTGATGGGGTGAGCTCCTGCCAACCTAGCAATTCGAAAGCATGTCAAAGTGCAAGCAGATAAATAGGTACCGCTCTGGTGGGAAGGTAAATGGCTTTTCCGTGCACTGCTCTGGTTCGCCAGAAGCGGCTTAGTCCTGCTGGCCACATGACCCAGAAGCTGTACGCCGGCTCCCTTGGCCAGTAAGGCGAGATGAGTGCCACAACCCCAGAGTCGTCCGCGACTGGACCTGGTCAGGGGTCCCTTTACCTTTACCTTTGGCACAGCTGGGATTAGAGACTTGGTGATTGCATCCAAAACTCTCCATACAAATGTAGATCTCCCCCCTTCCCAAGGGTCTAACTAAAACTGATAATGAATAATGTTAATGGCATTGTTTTCTCCTGCTTCAGAGGGTAGGACCCACAACAATGGGTTCAAGTTACAAGGCAAGAGATTCTGACCAGAAGGCATAGGAGCCATCTCCTAGGGGCAGGGGTCCCTTTGCACCCCCCATGAAATATTTGAAGGGGTCAGAGCCCCCCCCAAGTTGATGGGCATTGCCATTCAAATGGTGTGCATGTGCTGCCCCTGCGGCCCCCAATATGTGATTCAAGCTGGCTATTCTACCAGAAGGATATTAACAAGCTGGAACATGCGAAGAGGGTGGCCAAGACGCCCAAGGGTCTGGAAGCCAAGCCTTTTGAGGGAGGAGAGGAGATCTGATAGACATCAATGGGGCTGTCACATGGAAGAGGGAACAAGCTTATTTTCTCCTGCTCTGGAGGGTAGGACTCAAACCAAGGGCTTCAAGTTACAAGAAAGGAGATTGTTACTAAATATCAGGAAGAATATTCTGACAGGAAGAGCTGTTCAACAGTGGAATGATCGCCCACGGGAGGTTGTGGACTCTCCTTCCTTGGAGGTTTTTAAGCAGAGGTTGGGTGGCCATCGGTCAGGGATGCTTTAGCTGAGATTCCTGCATTGCAGGGGGTTGGACTAGATGACCCTCAGGGTCCCTTCTAACTCCACAATTCTATGAATCTATGAATTGCATCATAGACTTTAAAAATGAAATACCAAGCTCAGGCAGGATGAGGGGGATGCTGACCTGAGAGCATGTGGGACACAAAGGTTTCCTTTCCTCCTCAAAGGGGAACTTGATAAAAAATCACTCCAACCCACCCAGCAATTACACTACAGTTATAAAAGAGGCCTTTCACTGTTGCTAGTGGGAGGTGTTCCCTGATGCTGCTACTGTAGATTAGCAGGGTACAGCATTTGAGAGGCCAGGACCCCCTCCCCTAGGGCCCCATCCCTTTTTTCAGCTCACTGGCAAGGTATTTTACAAAGGGCAAAGTTGGCGTCTCTGGGTCCTACAGCGTGAACACAACTTGGCAGCATTTTAAGTCGTTTACCAACCTATGGTTATCCACTATACTTCCAATATATTAGCATTCTCAAAATACATATTATTTGTTTTTACCACTCTAAAATATAATATCCTGATATATGTATGCAGCAAAGGACAAGGTGGCTTGGTTAAGATTCTCTTCATTTTAACCCTAATTTGCAAGTACACTTGAACTCCTAATGTGTAGAATAAACTATAGCAGGCATATAGGTCAAGCTGTGTCTGTTTAAGGTTAGTAGCATAATTTGCAGCCAAACCATAGTTGAGAATGGACTTGGAAACCATTAATCTGTATGTATTCCTTATAGGAGGACGCGGGTGGCGCTGTGGGTTAAAGCCTCAGCGCCTAGGGCTTGCCGATCGAAAGGTCGGCGGTTCGAATCCCCGCGGTGGGGTGCGCTCCCGCTGCTCGGTCCCAGCGCTTGCCCACCTAGCAGTTCGAAAGCACCCCCGGGTGCAAGTAGATAAATAGGTACCGCTTACCAGCGGGAAGGTAAACGGCGTTCCGTGTGCTGCGCTGGCTCGCCAGATGCAGCTTTGTCACGCTGGCCACGTGACCCGGAAGTGTCTCCGGACAGCGCTGGCCCCCGGCCTATAGATGTGAGATGGGCGCACAAACCCCAGAGTCTGTCAAGACTGGCCCGTTCGGGCAGGGGTACCTTTACCTTTACCTTATTCCTTATAGAGTTGGCACTGGGTATTGAATATTGAAATTTAAAGGTGATTTTGGAAGTTTGCTCAGGCAAAATATCTGAGAAATTTTGGAGGTGACTTAAATAGCATCAATAGCTAGAAAAAGATTATCAGGGATGGCTTTGCAGGTCCCTAAGCCCAGTCCTCAAACTGGCTAGCAGCTAACTAAGAGGTGCATTGTAAGCCTGGTGATGGGTTGTCTGGTATAGCAGTAGGAAAGTTTTTCATGATTTCAGAATTCACTGTCGCTAGTAATTTCAGGAACTTGTAATAGGTTGGTATAATTTTTAAAGTGTACGTCTCCATGCAGTTTGACTCCAAAATCAAAGCATTATGCACATAACCTGTACTTGAGAATAAAATTGGTTTGTGTTGGGTGTAATCTTATTCCCCAAGGTCTAATTTTCTCAGCTGGTTCCCAATTAATCCATAGAGTTGTTAAGTCCTGTTTTAATTAGACCTCTTCCTCCAGAAGAGGAGGCTTATTCTTCATATTTTACTTTATTATTTCCTTTACTGGAACCCTGCAGGTTGGGGAATGATACTTTAAGATCTTCTTGTTTATTTGATTGCCAATTGATGCTTAATGAAGATGTTGCTCATTACCCGGCACAATGCAATAGAAGTTCTGGCTGGGGAGGGGAACACAGACCCTCTCAGAATGAAGATTAAATGTAAACAATACTGTTGCTGATGAATTTGGTTCAAAACAGAATGCAATGATGGAGCTGAGATTTCCTTTGATTGGAACATGCTGTACAGTAACTAAAGATAACCATTGCACCATTCTAAAGATGATATAGGGAGAATTCAAGCACTTTGATGGAACAAAAGAAAAGACAGAATACAAAGTATGTAAACACCATGGGTGGTATCCAGCATTAATCATACTCAGAGTAGGCCCATGAAAATCAATAGGCTTAAGTAACTGGATGGGGGTCATTTGCTGTTCTGCACCCAGTAAGTGCAGGTGGCTGTGAGTTGCGCTGGCGGTAGCCGAGGACATTCTAGCAGTTGAGTCAGTCCAGCCCCACTGCTGTTGCTTAATGCCATTGGACAAAAAATGAGCCAACTCCATCATGCCCCATGCTGCCTGGCTGGCTGGAGTTTGGATTGTTCTGCAATACAGTAAAGTTTTAATTTGATGGTAGAAACCCATTGGAGCGTTTGCTGCCTGAGCACCCAGGAGGAGGATGTTCCACCATCACAGAGTCACAACAGAGGAAGTCTACTAGTGGGACAGTAAGAACTTCCACCCCCACTCCACAGGGTCCAGGATCAATGATATCCAGGGGTGGGGGGTGGCATTTCAATATGACAGCAACAATTCAAAACAAAAATGAGCTGAAGCCAATTTACGGTAAATCAATAAATTTATGGGCTTCAGCCAATTAACTCTGTGGTTGAAGTGGGTGTGCTACTGAAACATTTGGAAATATTTTCATCATCATCATTGCCCCACATCCTTATGCAAAATTTGATAGTGTGCAAGCTTTGGAGTTTTCCAGAATTCTTTGTCAAGCTATATGGTAAACAAAACAAGGGTGAAGAGGATGAAAATAGTTGGCTGGTGTGGGAGGCTTGGATCCATGGTATATGTTCCTTGAAAGTTTCATATTGCACTTGAGTCGGTTAGTAGTTGAGGAAATGTTCACTCAAAGAAACAAATCCGATTTTCAAATAGTATAAGATTTTCTTCCTCTAGTTTATCATCCCACAGTTGAAAGGCTAGGTATTCTCCCCCCAAAAAAGCTGTGTTATTAATCAGAACATGTAAAATACCCCAAAGAAATTGCATTGGCCTTATTGAAATTCCTTGAGCTTCCTTGAAATTCCTCAAAGATTTCGCCTGAACAAAAACATCACTGGGGAGGTATTGTCACTTAGAAGAATGGGTTGGAGTTAATGCATATTTTGTGGCACATTTTCAGTGCTGAACACTTCCAACTAAAAAAACCCCTCAATCTGTATGGTTAGGAGAAGCCTCTGTTTGAGATCATGCAAAGCCATTGCCTCTCAGTGTGTATGATACTGGACTCTGCCAATGGTCTTTCTGAATATAGATTAGATTTATTTAACAGCTGCATCATCCTAAGGCTGCATCAGGCTTGATGTAATACAACTTTATATGTTCAAATTCCCCTTAAGCTTTTGCTTTAGGAGTTAATTAGTGGTAATCCAACAAAGGAAGTACATATGTTTGGAGGTGGTCCCTAAAGTATGCAGGCTCTAGACCGTTTAGGTCATTATTACCAGTGCTTTGAATTGGGCACTGAATCTAGCAGGCAGCAATGCAGATGAGCTGGAATAGGAACAATGTGCTCCCTGTGGCTGGTCTCTCTAAGGAGACTAGCCTTAGCATTTTGCACTAGCTACAAATGATATCACCAGCTATGACTGATATCATTGCCAGAAGAATAGCAAAAACTTTAAAAGTCTCATATAGGCAGTAATTCTAGTTCACCGATTTGTTGTTGCCTTTACTCATGAACGGAACCCTGTGTGCATATTTGCTAGTAAATGGTACAGCCGTTACTCTTTTCATCCGGTAAATGAAGGTAGAAAACCAGTTATGTTCAACCCTAGAGAGGTGATCCATGAAAGTTAAGTACACTTTGGGGGATCGTATGAGTAGCTGAGTTTGCAGCTGCATGTGGCTAATTTAAGAAAAACCAACTCCTTTTAAAAAAAACCCACAAGTAAAAGTACAGTTATATAATAAAATATATTTAGATTGCATATATATATTGTTTCGGTTACATTCCTTGTGCATGATTGTAGTGATTTTTGTCGAATTAAATATAAAGAGAATTACTAATGATGGCGCCTAACCTCTGAAATTGCTCTGTCAGACCTTTGTACATTATGCAGTAATTAGAAAGGGACCATTAGCATGTATGCCGTGAACTTTTCAATGTAGTTCTGGACACAGAGTAGCACAGCCAATTAAAACAAAGCCATTTAAGTGGGAAATAGGACCATTAAAGCCAATTCATTAGATCTGCATCTTTTGGAGTTGTTGGCACAGAGCATGCACATCAAAGCAGAAAGAGTGAGCTGCTGATCTGTGCCCCCAAAGCACTGAAGGGAGCAGTCAATTGTGGACTGTGAATCTTCAGTCGCAGAGGTACTGATTGTACTGTAATGACTTAAGCAGATGTCGAGCACCAAATTAACTTGGATATGAAGGGGAGGAACCTGAAGCTTTAAGATCTATCTATTCTAGATGACTAATATAGACCACAGCATTGATGAGATGACCCCTCCAGTGCTTAACAGTGGGCTGCTATTACTGTGCTCATTAAAAGTCAGCATTGCTAGGACATCAGAATACTGATCTGTGAACTTACAGCGACATTAATACTTGTATTGCATTTCAGACACACACACACACACACACACACACACACACACACCACAGAGTATGTGGCATGGTCCAGTTCACACAGCAGACTTCAAACTAGTTGCTGTAAGTTCAGAGGCCTCCAGGTAACATTAATAGGAGCTATCATAGCTAATGATTATCTGCCTCTATGGAAAGTCTTCTTCCAGCCCTCTTGGTGCTTCAGCCTGCTATTGCTGCCACTCATGCATCCTCAGTATATGGCTTCTGCTGACAACATAGAGGAAAAAGGTAGATAGTCTTCCTTTTGCTGTGACTACGTCCCCTCTGCTCTCAGAAGAAGCCAAGTCCTGCTGGAGGTTGGAGTGAGTGAGCAAGCAAGTGCAAAATGGCAGTCTGTAGTCTGCATAGCTGTTCATTCTGATAGCTGATAGTCAACTGGAAACCTCTGATCACATGGTGGGTTACTCAAATGCTCCTAGTGGAATCATAATATGATTCTTTCCAAGACTGTGTGTTTCCATTGTAGGCCTAAGATGGAAGTAGAAGGCTTCATTGTAAGATTTTTTTGGGATCTGGTCTTGATGGGGTCTGAATTGACAGGAAATAGATATTGGGGTCATAGTGGATCACTCATTGAAAAAGTTGATCCAGTATGCCGCAGCTGTGAAAAATGTGGTTTCCTTGTTAGGGATCATTTAATAATGGCCTGAAAATAAAACTGCCAATATCATAATGCTGTTCTACAAATCTATGGTGAGATCACACTTGGAATACTGTGAACAGTTCTGATCCCCTTGTCTCAAAAAGATCGGTCACTTTGAGATCAGAATGTTGGACTTGATGGACTTTTGATCCGATCCAGAAGGGCTTTATTCTTTCTTCCTCTTTTTTCTTACAATATACTCAATAACATCAGAAGTAGCTTCCTGGATTCTTATATTGGCTAAACAAATCTCCCCCCCCCCTTTTCAGAATCTGTGCATGCACAGAGGAACTGAACAGCTGACTGCTATTCGTTAATATGATTAATCATTGTTAACATAGGAATATTGTAGACAGAATGTCTGTGTGAACTGCTTGATCCTAATGCATCTGTCTGGGAAGTGATGGCAGAATGTCTTTGTGCTTGACTGAAAGAATCCTGCTAGTCCCAACAGCTGCTGAAATCAAGCCTGTTTCATTCCTATTAATTCAGCTTAAAATGGTGAGTGTTGCACTGAGATGGTGGACTCGTGTCATTCCTGCTTGGTTGTATCCAAAAGTCAAAACTGGAAGCCTCTTTCATGTAAAAGTTGTTAAGATTTTACTCAGTAAATAGTGTTCTTCCAATCACAGTCGTTTGGTGCTGTTTGCCTTGCAACCTAATAGAGTGAGGTATCACAGCTGAGGGATAAAAAGTATAAACTTTTAGTGCCCCTTTTGTATTGTCTATGTGAATTGCATTTGAGTGCAGATGAACGGTTTATTTATTACACTTACCTACTACTTCCACCAGGATTCTCAGAGCAGTTCATATGGATATTCAGAACACCAACCTATCCAGGCAGGGAAGAGTTTGAGAACATGCCTTTTGAAATGCAAATGCATCATATTCCCAACTATCATTTGTGGGGAAATGTGGAAGGGCTATTTCTTGTTGAGATAGTAAAACTGTCTGGGATTACCTGAGTGGTGAACCTGTAACCCTTCATATAGTGTTCAACGTGAACTCCCATAAATCCCAACCAGCATAGCAAACAGTCAGGGATTATGGGAAGTGTAGTCCACCAAGATCTGGAGAGCCACAAGTTCTTCCACTTGGGGCATTTGAATGCCTTCTCCCTCTGGAGGACAACTAGTTTTCCATGTGTATGGAATTTTATTTATGACAAGTTGGTGAAAGTCTGTTTGGAAAGCCGATTAATATAATTCAGTTCGAAATAATGCTTGGATTGAAGGAAAAATCAAAGTGAAACTTAAAATGGATTTTAAATAGAAGTCTGAGTGATGCTGGAACTGAATATTTTGTTACCAAGTTCTGAAAAATGTGCAGTTTCCTAAGAAATGTTACTGGTCTTATGAAGACCCATCTGGCTTCACCCAAGATTCCTCACCCAATTCATTTTATGTACCATGAAAGCTTGTGTAAAATGGATATTTAGAGGGAAGTTTTTCAATGTAACAATAATATATTTTGCATTATTGTTTTTGGGGTGGCCCAATTAGATATGGCCATTGCAAGTCATCACCCACCAATTTACAAGCACAGATTATGACCCACCAAGTTGAACTCAGTCTTTCAGCTACAGAAATGTATAATAGGGTGAAGTGGGGTGATTTGGGATAACTTTGCTTCTCCCCAATTCAAAGTGCAATGATAGTAGTGTCCTGTGGAATCAGGGCCTACCACAAAGCCTTGCCGTGCTCTGTCATTCCACCCCCAAAACTTTCTGTCTGTTATAGCTTTATATTCTCCTTTTTCTCAGAGTATGTGCTTTTTAAGAAGTGAAATGGTCTAAATGTTGCCTGCGGAGCACTCTAGAGTGCCGGTTTCTTTTTTTATTAAAACACAGCAGCAGAACATTTTTATTTTTTTTTAAGTTAAAAGCTCTGCTTAAAAAGTCCCGTGTTGCTTTTACAAACAAACAGAGCTATATAGAATTCCATAGGCAGCATTCTATATAGCCTCATGTGAGGCCTATTGGAGGATGCAAAGAGGCACCAGAAAGGCCACAGTGATTGTATCTATTAAATTTATATACCACCCTTTCATCCAGGGATCACAGGGTGGTTTAGTGTAAAAACACAAAAATGCATAAAATAACCACAGAGGAAATAACCACAGAGATACAGATACAAAGTGGATCTTGGGGTTGGTTCATACCCATGTCATGCATAAATGTCATATTTGCAGGCATATTTGCAGCTCTCCTTTGCGCACTCCTTGAGTGTTTCAGTCTGGCTGGAATGTGGTGCAGACCTCTGATCATGTTGCTTGCTTGCTTGCCTGGTTGGAGGATTCACATGATGTGTGAGTGTGTGGAAACCAGCCTATTGTAGAAAGGTAAAATTCACATATATTGCCCCCCCCCACTGCTGTGTGTCATGTCCCTGCACTGAAGATTGCCCAGAAAGGATTGCTGAAAAACGTTCCCCATCCTTCACCTTGGTCCCAGACCCTCAGATATCTTATAGTTGTTGTAATGGTGTCACAAAGCGACATAGCCAAACGACTTGGGGCTGATGTTACTAATGGCAGATTAAATGAACGTCAACCAATGACAGTGCTAGTCACATTGGGGAATCTAACTAATCAGGGATCACTAAGGTTAAGTGAAGCGTCTTTAGAGCGGGAACAATACTTTCTGAATAAGTAAAATCTCATCTCATTTTCCTACTGCTAAATAACTGCCAAGGGGTGCACCTTCTAACACTGATGAAAATGTATACTAAATTTTCCGTCTCTTTCCCAGCGTAGCCCTAGTAAAAATGTCTCTGTTTCATAATGTTAATTTCTGATATATCACCCACCACTTCGTTCTAAACTAACAAGATCCCAAATGTTTTAGCCTTTCCACACAGAGATTCTGTTCCAGTCCCTTGGTAATTTTTGTTGCCCTTTTCTGTCCCCTTTTCATTCAGGCTCGCCATATGCAAAATGGTGACAGTGCCAAAATTTAGTGTATTGCATTAAAGGGTGGCGGGAAAGCAGGACAAATAATCTATTGCTCTGAATCGGACTGGAAAGTTGAAAGAAGCAAGTAAAATGGAGGCTGACGTTCTTTGAATTTTAAAAGGCAATTTGGCTTTCATTGCTCTTCCAGAGGAAAGAAAATAGAAGAAAGCCCTCTGGGCATAATGTCCTTTTAATTCTTGGAGTGCCTCTGGCCAGAAAGTGCAGAGAGGAAGGCTGTCCTCATCGGAGTTTCATCTGTTCAGTTGGAAATAAAGTATGACATTAAGAGTGCCCAGGAACATATTTCCTCACTTCATTTATGTTTGTTGACCTAATTTAATGGTGTTCTAATTTCCAGTGGCACACCAATATTTTTAACATACCACAAAGGAAATGAAAGTTGTTGTTGTTTTTTAAAAAAGATGTAGGAAGAAGTGTATTTTAAGCTCCTCTTACTGTTAATAGGTTTGTCAGTACACAGCATGCTTCTTATGAATGCTTGAAGGGTTTTCCAGATCCCAGGTTGGCTGATGCGATTCTCTTGATGGGATGTGTTTGCTTTACCTCAAGAACACTAGGATTTGTCTTTCTTTTTCAGGCGAAAATGTTGTATAACCTAAGTTTACTGAAGGGCTCCCTATCTCATATTTTGAGGCTCATGGAGCCATTTTGAAGCCCAAAGGAATAATTCATATGAAGAAGCAAGAGCTTTATCAAGACATTGATTAACCAGAAGTAATTTGTGGGGGTGGGGTGCCTAGCAGGTACCCTGGATATGAAATGGATGGTATGCTAATGAAGTCATGCTGAAAATTAAGAATAATGCTGTAAAAATATCAGGTTGGTCTTCAAAATTTGGTGGAATGTTTGACAGAGCTCAGAACGTGCATTTCTGTTTGGAACTGAAAACTCCTGAGATTTCTCATCACCATTAATTTTATTTCAGGGAGCTGTAGTGAGCTGTAGAGTCTCCACATAAATTTATGCAAAGGTGAAGTTAGAGGAGACTCTTAAGGCAAAAATATAATCATGGTCATGAGGATTTTGATGAAAACCAAACTATTTTTGCTAAGATTAGAATATTTGCTTGTTATAATTAGTTATAAAAATAGAAAAAAATCTTAATAATTATTCATAAAGGAAACAGTTTATAAGAGGTAAATAAGGAGGTCAGATACAGGATAAAGGAAGTTTTTTATTTGGTTGTTTGTATTGTTGTATGTTAGAGGGACGCGGGTGGCACTGTGGGTAAAACCTCAGCGCCTAGGGCTTGCCGATCACATGGTCGGCGGTTCGAATCCCCGCGGCGGGGTGAGATCCCGTCATTCGGTCCCAGGTCCTGCTCACCTAGCAGTTCGAAAGCAGGTCAAAGTGCAAGTAGATAAATAGGTACTGCTTTATAATGGGAAGGTAAACGGCGTTTCCGTGTGCTGCGCTGGTGGCACAGAGCAAGCTGGTGAAAGTTAAGCCAGCACAAAGTGACCTCAGCTTAAGACCCCGTTCAGCAGCAGGGCTGCTGCTGCTGCTGCTGTGCCAAAATCTGGCAGAGAGAAATCATGTATCTCTATAGAAAAAGAGAGAAAGGAAACTTTGGTAATTCATTTTTCAGTGGTAAACCCATATCATGCAGAATTTGTATTTTACAAATTAAGACATCCTTCTGTGGCTTAAAAAAACAACAACACCATAGTTCCCTAGTGCAATTATAGTATCTCAGTGATTGGGGATGAACAAATTATTACCTTGGCAATGTAAGTTAAGGAGCAAAGGGCTTTCATCAAGGCTATTCTGTGCTACAAATCATGTACTTTTATCCAGGAAATAGGCAGGTGCTTAACAACCAAGACATTCATTATCTAACTTCACTGCCACTTTTGATTTTTTTAACATATATATACAAGCCAGAAAGGAGTATAATTTTGATTTTCTGAAGCTGCTTACAATTTTTCACAATGCTCTCATGCTTTGCTTTTCAGCTGAGTGCATTTGTCATCAGGGATGTTAACCAAAACTGACTGACAACTTATCATTTTGATGTCCTCATCTTCACCAAATGACCCCCGGATTTGGGTGGGCTTATCATGTAACAAATGCCGGAAAAAGGCAAGAATGGCTTCAGATAGGATATTTTTTAAAATATAAAAATCTGTACAAAATGTTTCTGGGAAGATATTTTTACCCAACCAAAATTGCTATTTTCAACTGAAAATGGAAATGGAAGCATAGGGCACAGCTTGAGCAATCTCAGTACATAATCTAGACTTGAGTGGCTCTTCCGTTAGAAGTGCAGTGATCAAAAGAGGTTGCAGGTAGTAATGGGAGCTTCATTCCGTCCCACTTATATTATTCATCCAAGTGAAACATAGCCACAAAACAAGAGTTCACTTATGTTTCTGAAGTGGCAGAGTTGCCTGGTGACGTCTCATTACATCACTCAGGCAAACCCTGAATTCAATATGCATATGGGAGGAAGGGATCAGATGGACCATCACCATGAATGAGGGGAGGAGATGCCATTGCCCCCCTCTCTTGTACTGTCTGACCAGCTTTCAATGCAGGTTGCGTTGCAGGGAGACTCACCTGACACCTTCACTGCACATCTTTAGGTGCCAGGTGAAAACATTTCTCTATCACCAGACCTTGGGCTGATTAACATTCTATAGCCTTTTAAGGAGCCCCCCTCCCCTTTGAAGGAGCGTCTCCACCCCCATCATTCTGCCCGGACGCTGAGGTCCAGCGCCGAGGGCCTTCTGGCGGTTCCCTCGCTGCGAGAAGCCAAGTTACAGGGAACCAGACAGAGGGCCTTCTTGGTAGTGGCACCTGCCCTGTGGAACACCCTCCCACCAGATGTCAAAGAGAACAACAACTACCGGAATTTTAGACGACATCTGAAGGCAGCCCTGTTTAGGGAAGCTTTTTTTGACGCATTACTCTATTTTAATATTGTGTTGGAAACCGCCCAGAGTGGCTGGGGAAACCCAGCCAGATGGGTGGGGTATAAATAATAAATTATTATTATTTAAATAAGTTTGTGGGAGAGGTGTTATTTATTGGTTTGTTTTTGTTTTATTATGTATTTTGTGCTCCTATTTTGTATTTTTATGCCGTGAACCGGAGTCAGCAAACTTTCAGCAGGGGGCCGGTCCGCTGTCCCTCAGACCTTGTGGGGGGCCAGACTATATTTCTTTTTTTGGGGGATGATGCAAGAGCCCCATGAGCCCCAGTGGCTGCTTATATGTGTCTTGCGAGCAGCAGGGGCTGGCGGCAGTGGTGGGAGCAGAGGAACGGTGAGTAGTGCGTGAAAGGGCTCTGGAGAGGGACTGCTTAAAATGGTGGCCACTCAAGTGCTGCTGCTGCTGGCACCAACAAAGCCAGCCCCCTTCCTCCTCTAGGCAGGGCAGGGAGAAGCCAGGAGGAGGGAGGGAGGAGGCGCCGTGTGAGGGAGACGGAAAGAACGTGCATGCTGGCGATCCACACGGTGATTCCCGGACCATCTGCGGGCCAGATCCAGAAGGCCCGGGGGTCTTAGTTTGCTGACCCATGCTGTGAACTGTCCTGTGATCTTCGGATGAAGAGTCGTATACAAATTTAAATACATAAATTGCACATGACAGAACATATCACTGTGTGGGTTGCAGACAGGGATGGAATTTCCTGCAAATCTCAATATTAAGCTTAGCAACATATCTTGTTTTGCTCTTAAGATATTGATGAAGATATTGGTACTTTTTAGTTTTACCGAGTCTGCTAAGAAGACAAACAATTATATGCACTGTGTTGCATATACCGTATTATTATCGTAATGCATATAATATTATACATATATCACACACATATACTTGCATACAATTTAGGAGCCTACTTTGGTATTAAATAATATACACTCCAGATTTCTTACAGCAACTAGCACATAAACAGACACATGCAGCAATTCATATAGCTGTATAGAAATGCTTATGTATTAGTACTTATAAAATTATGCTGTAGAAATATACTGCTGCATGGGGCTTGTTGTATAATATATTCACTGACTGTATAATATAGTTACTATTTGCACATATTTTTTCATGCAATAAATCAGACTTTTAAAATAAATAAATAAATAAATATTTAAAAACCCAATAGTGTGGAAGCAGCTCAGATATAAGCAGGCAGTTGATGCAAGAGGCAGTCTGATGTGGTCAAAGTTGTTTACGTCAGAACCTTTAGATCCCATGCATAAAACTGTTTAAAACAGATTATTTTTCTAACCCTAGTTGTGAAACAAACTGTGACTCTTTTAATCATTTTTCACAACATGCAATTTCTGTTTGCTTAGCCGGAATTTCTCATAGCACTTTAACATACCTCCTTTTCTAGTTAAGAGCCATCACCATTTGTGCTTCTTCATAATGCCACTTTTTGGCTATAACTTACTTATGCCTGTATCGGTTGATAGAATCTGATCAAGCCCAGAGAAGATTTATTTACATATTTAGTTAATTATACTGTGAAGTGTTTTACAACCATAAAAATTGATATAAATAATAAAAATAACATAAATTAAAAGCTAGCACTGTGTAGGCTTGTTATGCAGTCCCAGTCAGCAGCAGGTAATATTTACGAGATGGAGGGTTGATTATAAAAGCAAATGTGGGTTAGATATATTGATAAATGAAATCTTATACCCAATACATTTTCACCTGGAATAAACAAATCACGAAAGTACCCTCAGTTGCTGGCTTAGTGTGTGTTTGCAGTTCAAAAACACTTAAAACACTTTACTACAAGCACTGCAAACACACTATGGCGTGTTTACAAGGCCGGGGCAACCCAAAACTGGAACAGTGGTATTGGCCTCAGACAGGGTTTTGCATAGCACACCTGATAACTCCCCAAAACTACCAGCAAGGGACTATAGCAATCTTCATCCATATTCCCTCTAGAGCTCTCCAAGATGCTTCTAACCTTCAGGAAATTGGTTTTCCACACACCACTCTGTCATTGCTGTGTGATGAAATATTATCATCCAGCTTGTTTGCTTCAGCTGCACTTATGACAAGGTCCTACTGTTCAAGTGCAAGAGGTACAAGATACTTGATGGCAGGGGCACACTCAAGATGTCCTCAGATGACTTGAAAGCACAGGGGCATATTTGAAGGAAAACTTCCCGTGTAGTCACTATCTCAGGTACAGCTGACCAAAAGGCGCTATCTGAAGTACTGCATACATGGGTACACACTGCTTTAAAGGTCAAAACTTGGAGCTAGGCCAGCAAACAAGCAAGTACCCAGATCTTAGTATTTAGGGCATGATAGTCATCTCATAGGGACAATGGACCGTGTAAAAAATAATACATGAACCAAATATCCAAAGAAGTGAGAACTCTCTTCGCTGTTTGTAGGATAGAAGGTGATCAGAGCTGCTTTGCTCCATTCCTGCTAATAGTTCACATTGAAGTGAAACTTTAAAAAAACTAAAATAACAGAGCTGTTTTCTAATTAAAGTTTTGGCAGGTCATTATTTTCATACAGCTGCTTCTTTGGCAGAAGGTCACACTTTATGAAAATCTGTTGCTATAAATGGAAGTAAAGTAGGCATGGCAAAAGCCTTTTTTCCTCTTTATTTTCCCTCATTATATGAGACTTCAATGTGTATTAATTAAGTGCACCCCCAGGGTAGCTGCAGACACAAGGTGAAAACTTAGGCAGGCTGTTTTTACCCTGCAACAGCACACCCTGTTGTTTTATTGCTAATTTTTGCATTTTCACTACAGTTCCTCCTTTCTTCAGTAAACTATAGAAAGATTCTTGACTGATTAAAAAACCCTATATGGCTTAGTTAGTTAAAACGGAGCTCTTTTTACATTTCTGACCCCAAAAGCAATGTGCTTTATTTTTCTAAAATATATGTAAATTTCAATTTTTAAAGAATGAAAGCATGAAAAACCTGCTTAGTAATCAAATTGCAGGTGATGGGGCAGAGAGGTCCCAGCACTCTTCCCTTTTGTGACAAACCCCTTAGCTACTATTCAATAGATGTTCAAAGAGGGGCATGTTAATAAAAATGTGGGGAGGATCAAGACTTGGGCATTGCGGGTTTCCTCCCTGGCCCCCAGCATCACAGAGTGGACTTTCTTCTGATATCAATATCTTTATTTGATTTTTATGGAGTCTCCATAAAAATGGTGTTACTGGACCATTCATCCCAAAGTTCATCATCATCATCATCATACATTTTAAACACTGATCATTATAGTTCGCACATGGGGAAGACTATCTGAACACCAAATGCCCAACGCAATGGTTAGGTGTGTTTTCAGCTTACGACCCAAACAGGTGTAGTTTTCTGAAATAGTTGATGAATAAAATATAGGCCAAGAAGTGGTTACTTGACCTCTTTCCCCCGTGTTTGAAAATTCCTAGGGGACCCTCATCAGTATGTGACACTCAGTAAGTGGAAGGGATCAGCCTTATAGAGCACTGCCGTCTTACATAGCAGTACGTCTGCAAGCAGTCAAACTGATAAGCATTGGAGAAGGAATAAAAAATTAGCTCAGTATTCCCCCAAGGGCAGAATATTTACCAGCTCTTTTGTCACCATAGCCACACAAGTAGAAAACGCCTCAATATTTCTTTACTGTGTTTTCAATTTGTATTTTCAGTTTCCGATTTTCAGAGCAGGAGTTGACCAGAGGCAAACACAGATTTTTGGATACCCCTCCCCTCCCCCCCTGCCCCAGTTCCATTCCATCCCTGAGCACATATACCGTACATAGACCTGATAATTCACAGTCCTTACCCAGCAAAATCAAAGGACAAAGGACTATATTTTATTGAACCTATGCACACCGGACTTTGCACATATTTCTGCCACTTACATATTTCATCCAATTCCATAAAGTGAAACATTTCACAGATTAAAAGAAGAATACTATAATTCAATACAGTGGTACCTCAGGTTACATACGCTTCAGATTACTTATGCTTCAGGTTACAGACTCCGTTAACCCATAAATATTGCTTCAGGTTAAGAACTTTGCTTCAGGATGAGAACAGAAATCGTGCTCCGGCGGCAGCAGGAGGCCCCATTAGCTAAAGTGGTGCTTCAGGTTAAGAACAGTTTCAGGTTAAGAACGGACCTCTGGAACGATTTAAGTACTTAACCCGAGGTACCACTGTAAATAAAATAAATCAAGATCTTTTTTAACAACCCTGTTATTGTACTTTCTGAACCCCACTCTGTCTGTTACTATGTGTCGTTGAAGTCTCTTCATGCCATCTGGCTGTGTGCTGTACTTTTATCTCTCAATGAGATAAAACCAGTATTCTCCACTGGTTTACATGCCAAAGCATGATTGCTCTTTTGCTTAAATTTATACCAGAAAAAACATGATTGTCCTGCAAAATGTTATTGACAGTTATTGACAGAAATGGCAGGCTGTGAACTGCATGGCACTTCAGCATCCATGCATATACACCTACACTAAAGCCAAAATGCATTTATGCACATGTTCGGAGATTTACAGTTAAATCTAATGCATGTTTACACAGAAATAATCCCACTGTTTTCCTTGGGCTTTTCTCACTAGGGAGTGTGTTTAGGACTGCTGCCATTACTTCTCTAGGGAAGAAGCTAAATCCTAAAGAATGACTTCCACAAACCAATTCAAGAGGCAAAAAATAGGTATAAATAGAGACAGGTGATTTCACAAGGGACAGAAACCAGTAAAGAGGGCACCAGTTGGAAACTGCATACCAGTAAATTGGAAACCAGTTGGAGACTGCATATAGGAGAACAACCTAAATGGCTGGACTGGTATGATTCCACAATTCCACCCAAGTCCATTTTACAGATAGCTTTGCCTGGAACTGGAATAAATAGAACTTCAGCCTCCACTGCAGTTTAACCAAAATGGCAATACCTCAGAATTTAGAGACAGAATGCCAGTCCTACATTTTTTGTGGAGGGGGGGGGGTTGGAGGCAGGAGACACCTTGGACTCTCCGTGGGCCCTGCTTCTAAAATAGACTCGCCTTTTTTACCACTTCCTTGCCTCTCCCTCTGGCCCCAGCCCACACTTCTCAGTGGTGGAAGCAAAGCATGCAGATGTTGCTTCTCCTTTTCTTCCCTTCTCTCACCGCTTGCTTATTTATTTATTTATTTCACCTGTTTGTCACTTACTATAGAGAGGCCACTAAACGACTTCCAAGAATTAAGAGCCAAAAATGCATAGCATGAAATCAAAGACAATGCATTCCAATAAAATAGTTCCAATACTACTATATCTAAAAACAAATAAACCATAAAAGAAGAATCAGCGGCAATAAAATTCCCATCAAATAGGTCATCCGCCAACTTATCGCACTCCATCCTCGAGGATAGCAAATGAACAGTCAACAACAGCAAGGAATAGGAGTAGCAAAATGGTCAGGAGTTCTTCTGCTACTTGTCCTATTTTACAGAGGGCAGTCCTCTATTTGAAAGTGTCTTCTGTTTGAGAGGTGCCCAGCCCGAACCTGGTTTAAAGACAAAAAGCCATTAAAAAGGGGTCTTGAAGTTGCCCATCAACAGTTAGCAGCAGCTAATCAGCAGGCTGAACAGGCACACAAGTGATCTGGTGAGAGGTATCTAAATCTGTGTCTGTACATATAATTTACCATGTGGGGAAACTGGTGGCCATCCCAGCTGGGAGCCTCAAACCCCAGCGAGTGTCCTCTGCTGATGCCAGCCTTATTGAAGACATAAGAACACATAGTACTGATGTTTAAAGTAAAGTAGATTGGTTTTTCCCCAGCAAAAGTTAAAGGTTTAATATCTTCTGCACAGTGATATAATGATCTTGAATGCAAAAGTTAGGAAAAATCAAGGGAATTTGTCCTCCCCCCCCCCAGATCTATAGTTGTCTGAAGGCAAGGTTAAACTAAGTGTGCATTTATCTATGACATAACACTTCTTGCTCACCATTTGTGCTGTTAACATTCATGACAGTGCACCCTGAAGATACAAATCTTTTTTCTAGATGGCTTTTGTCAAGATTCTTAACGCAAGTAATAAGATGATTAGGTCTGTTAATAATATCATTAGAGATAAAGTCTTAAAGAGGATTTAGGCTTTGATGGCATGGAAAACCTTTAAAGCTTAAAACATCTCTACATGTTTGCAAGGCCTTGCAATTAAGGCATGTGCCTGTGTGATTCAACTCTATAATCATTATAAAAGGATAAACTGGATTTAAATGGTGATAAGTGGACAACTCTCAGTCCCTGTCCCCGTCCCCCAACTACATGATCTGTGGAAAAAAGTTTTGTTTAAATAGCCAGATGGATTGAAAGACACATGGAATAGGAGAACAAATACATTTATCTGTCTTTGGCCCATCCTTGTTTAAGCCTCTGTTTGAAATTGAATTGGATAATTAAAAAATAATTCAAAACCATTTGTGGTTGATTGGATAATACTCCTGATGAATCTTATTCATAATAAAATATTTTTCCATTATACAATCTCCATGTCAGGGAAGCGTCACCTGTTTAATTTCTGCAGTCTAGGCTTCCATTAAAGAAACAGGCATTTACTGCTTGGGCCGTAAAACAGCTGCAAAATCTTTTGGGACTGGAGATAACCTCACCTCGTCAAAGTCGGCTGTCTCATTGCTACTTTTCAGCCCTGAGCCTGGAAAGCTCATCCAAATTATTAGATCCCCACAATGCGCCACTCAGAGAAGTTGCCACTCCAGCTTGCACTACTCTGTTGGAAACATAAACACTAAAGGAAAAATGTGAGCTGGAAAAAGATCATGAAATGTATTGAAGGTGGGAGTTGGGAGAAAGACATACTGAAAGGCAATGTGTCTTTTTTAAGCCTGGATGAAATCTTTGCTGGACTGTTAGGGAGAATTACTCACAAGCTGAGAACAAATGCCAATGCAAACTGCTCCACTAATCAATAGTAGATACTGCACTCAACTTCACTTAATACTGCATATCAGTCTGTCACTCTTGCATCTATTTGTGTTCTCTCTTTCTGTTTTTATATATATATATATATTCCTTTGGATGTCTGCGTTGTAACTGCAGCCCCAGTCATGCTGGGAGCAAAGAACTAGAGACCTTTTATTGCATGGACAGGCAAACTAAGGCCCGGGGGCCGGATCCGGCCCAATCACCTTCTAAATCCAGCCCACAGACGGCCCGGGGATCAGCGTGTTTTTACATGAGTAGAATGTATACTTTTATTTTAAATGCATCTCTGGGTTATTTGTGGGGCATAGGAATTCATTCTTCTTGTTCTTTCAAAATATAGTCCGGCCCCCACAAGGTCTGAGGGACGGTGAACCGGCCCCCTGCTGAAAAAGTTTGCTGACCCCTGTTTTATTGCATTGTTAAGCAACTTCCCCAGACAGTGGTCTGACAACCAGATAAGCTGATTGCCTCACGAATGACCCAACTTTGTAAACACAAAAATTGGTGTCACCTAGCTGTAAGGGCTATACATTTATTAAACATATGTTCACTGGTATAGCTGGGCTTCTATGTGCAATATCCACCTGTTGTTCCACCTACTTTTTGCCTCTGTCCCAAAACCATTTCTTCCATGCGGCTCCAGCCAGCACTGACACATGTTTTGGGAATGTGTAGAATTGAGTTTCGCCATTACATAGTAATCTGTGGATGTTATTCCTGCATGACTAAAGAACATATTGTGAGTGACAAAGGTAAACTACTATCAACATGCTTGAAATAGTTATTAAGGTTACCGGACGTCCCCGTTCCCAGGGGACAGTCCCTGGGTTTACAGATCAGTCCCCTGACAAAATCCACTGAATTTGACCGAAGTTGAAAAGTGTCCCCGGATTCATTGAAAAAAATCTGGTAACCTTATTTAAGGCCTAACATTCCCTCCATTCCTATATCTGTGCTCTAGGGTTCAGCCATTTTTCTGTCAGATCTTTTCATCTTTCCTCATTAAGTCATCTCTTTAGCACCCTGGTTTCCAATGGCTGTTACCTAAAGCTTCCATTTTATTAATAGTACATTTTAATTCTGTGCCAAAAACTGCACTGACGATGTTATGAGACACTCCATCAATTATTTGGGTCTTTGGTCATTTAGGGCTTTTTTACATTAAAGACAACACTTCACATTGGGCCAGTAGCAAATGGGACAGCTGGGGTATGATGATTGTTCTCTGTTGCACAAACAAATCACAACATGTGCTGCTGTGCACTAGCTTCTGTTTCTGCACCATTCTAAAGGGTAGCCCACATTGCAGTGATCACATTGGAAGGTCATGAGTGCATGGGTCTCTGCATGCAAGAGTTCCATGATTGTGCCCTTCTGAGGATCCATACTTTAGTGTACTTGACCCAGTATTTGTTATGCATTCATTAACTGTCAGGATATTCCATCTTTTGTGATGTATATTTTATCGGCCATTGTTAATATGGTAAGCAATTGAAAGTGCTTTTTTGTATACAGACACACGAGTGCTTCCTTTTGTTTGGTAAATGTGTTTCATCTCACTGATGGCAACTTGTGTTGTGAAGTATTTCCCCTCTAGATGTGACAAGGTGCATTTTAAAACAAAAACAAAAAAACAAATCTCATTATGTTGTTCTGCTCACATTTCTAGACTGACTTTGCCCCTTGCTGCTATTTTATCACCTTCTAATTTGAGTGTCGTCTGTGAATTTCATTAACATGCCACAAAGTTCCTGTGAGCAGGTGGTATTCACACCTGCTCTTAACAGAGGAGCCACATGATGAATTTAGTCCAAACCTTCCTTTTCATGTGTATCCATTGTGAATATCAATATTTCCACAACATAATCATCTGTTTTGTTTTAATACTTGGCAATTATTAGGTGCTTTGTAATAGAACAACGTTGGTCCCTCCAGTGGGCACTAACTGTCCCTGGGCCAACGCTGACATTATCTTTTAGTAGGGTATGGCATGGACTCCTCACACAGGACCTCAGATTTCTGAAATATCAAGTAGAGTGAGAACAAGCTATGTCAAAAGAAAACCTCAGCTTCCTCGCAGCCCACATATTTGAAATACTGTGAAATAAAAGCTAATATCTTCAAATGTGAAGCAGAAAACGCCCAACAATTTTTACATACCGTCAACATGATCTGGCAAATGTCTCGTTATGTGTTGGGTATCACTGCAGACTCAATATAGTAAAAGTTAATTGTAAGTGTGGAAATAAATGGTACAGTCATATTGGGATTATACCACAGCAAAAAGCAGGTGGAGAATTGGGTGCTTGGATAGGCCCTATGCCAAGAAATGGACATCAGAGAAACTGTTAGGCTCGTACATGCTTGCTTTCCAAGTGTAGGGAAATGTTTATATGGAGAAGTTGTGGGTTCAAGCCCCACATTGGGCAAAATATTCCTGCATTGCAGGAAGTTGGACTAGATGACCCCTTACACCTCTACAATTCTATGATCATATGCTTCACCAGTTTGAAACCTGAGTTTCATTTGTTCAGGCTGTTTCTTTGGGACTAGAAGAGAAGTTGATCCACTTTCCCCTCAGGTTGCATAAATGTTCTTAGCGGACAGCAGTTGTTTAGATTCTCTATCCTTTTTCTGAAACAACTTCCTCAGCCTTCCATAAAGCTAAATTTACCACAGGCAGGTTTCCACAGTAATTATGACTTTTTATACAGTTGTCTAGCTAGAATTATTTTTTTGAGAATAATGTTTACTATTGACTTGACTGTCAATCATATTTTTATTGTTTGCTTTAAAACACACCCCAAACCGGATAATAGAGGAGCCAGAAGCATGGAGTGTTGCTGTCTGTTACCTCTTTACAAAGCGAACAGCAAGAGATAGATTTTTGTCTTTGCAGATGGATAACACTTATCTGTCTTGTGCTGAGAGCATAACTTTGTACTTGACAAATACAACATCTTCTCATGTTGCTTCGTGTTTTGCTACAAAAAATGGGTCCAAGGTCAAATACTACTCTTCTTTTATCCCCTTCAGAGAATGAGGATAGCTAGCTTCCTTTTCCCGTATGTCAAAAACTGAAAACAAAGAGGCAAGGCAGCAATGCTGAAAAGTGAGAAAACTTTAGAATTCAGATTTAAGAATTGGCCTTTTTTTGCACGGGGGTGGGGCGGAAACAAATCTTTTGACTTCCTTTAAAATTCTCGACAATTGATTATATAATAAATGATGATGGAGTCAGTTCACCCATCAGTACTTTTAATTTACCCACTTTTTATTGTAGGTTGTACTGACCAGGTCAGTTCTCCATTTGTTTCATTAAAAAAAACTTATAGCCACTTAATTTGGCTTAACTGTCTGTACATGAGATACATCTCTAGCTGTTGTAGAAGCATCCATATATAAAAATCAGGATTGTGCTTACCTTTTGTGTGTGTGTGGCCTGCAAAAGAAATTCAGTGATGTGTCCTGAATCTCTGTCGTAATAAAGACTGCACAGTATCTATCTATATATACACACAGTGTGCAGTATTTTGCTATTATGGGTTTAGCTGCCAGGCAGATCTTTCTGTGTGCAGGAGAAAGTCTGCATTCATTCCACTTGATGGATATCATGCCTAAAGCTTAAATCTAATTTGATCTTGTCACCCTAAGAGCAATGCCTGTAGGTATAACCACATATTTATACTTTAAACATATTTATTTGTATTCTCTCCATATCACAGAATGAATTCTGTGCCTGACAGGTAGAATATAATAGGCAGCATCCACCTGGAATCCCTTCTGAACAAGCTGCATTGAAACGAATGAATCTGCCCCCAAACTTAGCATTGCTCCTGCGCATCTTACACAGTCTTGAACAGACCAGGGTAGTGTTCTCAAGCGTATTCTTCTTTGAAGTAAGTTCAATGTATGAAAATCAATGGGGCCAACTTCCAAGTAGTCAGAATTAAGTTAGGTTTCTAAGGAGACACATCAGGAACTGTCTGAATTTGTTTTTATTTTGTTCTGTTAGGAATGCGCAAAACTCTCCTGGGGGCTGTTGCTGCTCTGACGGCTTCCCTTGACATTTTTTAAGAGCTTTTATGGAAGCAAAACTCCTCAAATCCATCTCAGAATTTGCTTCTGGTGGAAGTTGGTGGCAATGTAAAGATGAATGAAAGTCTCGGGAGAAATGTTGCTGGCCAGGTAAAAGCTGGCTTCTCTTGACATTCCATGGAGATTTCTCTCAGGAATCTCCAGATTGCCTTCAGATTTTGATTTAGGTGACATTTGGCAGCAAATCTACCATCTGCTCTCTTGGAAATGTCCTTTTGCATTATGTGCAACTCTGTCCTCAATGTCTATGATGAAAACACTTATAAGTAAGGATTGGAAAAATAGCTCCTTTTTGTCAGGGAACAATATGATAATAAATATTCAAAGTATTTGGCAGCACTAACTTTGAATTGGATCAGTTCTGCTTTTGAAAAAGTTAAGGCTAAATAAACTATACAAATTAAACACATATAACAGGCTATTTTAAAATGTGTGTATATTCAAGTCTACCAATTCTTAGTCCTTTATTAAAATAAAAACAAAAAACCAGTCTTCAAACTGTGTTTTTTTTACACATGCCATTTAATTATTCTCTCTCTCCCATGCACCCTGTTGTCCCTGAATCCCCACAAAGAGGACTTAAGAATAGTTCCTGATATTTAAATAAGCAACAAAATTTATTGAAACCCACATGCCCAACCTTGAAGTACTGAGTTGGATGAGCTGGCCAGACTTCAAGGGGGTCACCTGTTTGCACTTTTGGGCCATGAGGCACTGATGGTTAGGTATCAGAAAACCCCTGTTGTTGTTATATATTTGTCCACGTGCCCCCCCTGCCTTATCCCTGCAGTGTATCTGCCAAAATTACAATCCTAGCACTGTAAGGTAAACCAGTGTGATATAAGGTGAGAAAGGCAACAAATATCTGGCCCAAAGCCAATTAGGAGCAAAATATATATTTGTGGCTCTAAATGAAAATGGCAACCAGGATAACCCACACTGTGCCAGGTGCAGATGTGTGCATGCCAATATGAACAAAACTGAGTGGGAAGCCTGGACATATATAGGGAGCTCCCCAAACCCCTGCCCACCGGCCATAGGAGGTTTCGCAGGAAGCCCTTGAATACTATTTCCCACATGTGGGGCCAAGAGCAAAAGCTGCTCTTTTGCTAGATGAGGGGAGTGTGCATGATGATTTTAAGTATCTAATTATTTCACTGTTATGTTGTATTTGCCTGCTTTGGGGGGAAGCCAAATGATTTACTCCCCTCTCAGATTCCTAATATTAAGAACATTCACTCCTTCTCTGCTCTATTTGTTCAAGTGGTTTCTCCAGCCTACCCCGAAACCTAGACCTGCTTCACCTCATGTTTACTGGATGGTCTTCCTGTGAAAACAGTGCAAATCAGATGGCATCACAAAGACTTGATGTACAGTAGCTAGTTTCATATGATTGCCAAATTGAGCCTCACTCTCAGTCGGCAATGATTTTCAACACTTTTGTAAAAAATGAAATGAAACCACACTTTTTGATGCTACAAAAACTGTTCTCAAAAGCAACTCCTTTTGTCTCAGCTTTCATTATCAATTCTTTGGTATTTTCTAGTAGAAGTAGTAGTAACAACAACAACAATAAAACAACAACTTTATTATTTATACCCCTCAAATCTAGCTGGGTTTCCCCAGCTACTCTGGGTGGCTTATAGCATATCTAAAACATAAAGCATTGAAAACCTCCCGGTGCAGGCTTTCTTCAGATGTCTTCTAAAAGATGTCTTTATCTGCTTGGCATCTGAAGGGAGGGCGTTCCATAGGGAGGGTGCCACTACTGAGAAGGCCCCCACTACTACCTGGTGCCCTGTAACTTCACTTCTCGCAGTGAGGGAACCAGCAGAAGACCCTTAGAGGAGGACCTCATGTGTCTGGGCTGAGCGATAGGGGTGGATACACTCCTTCAGGTACTCTGGGCCGAGGCCATTTAGGGCTTCAAAGTTCAGCACCAACACTTTGAATTGTGCTCAGAAACGTACTGGGAGCCAGAGAAGATTCTTTAGGACTGGTGTTACATGGTCCTGGCAGCCACGCCTAGTCACCAGTCTAGCTGTCGCATTCTGGATTAGTTTTAGTTTCCAAGTCACCTTCAAAGTGTTTGTCAAGGATAATCAGGAAGCATTCAAGAAGATGCCCAAACCAGCTTTAAGCAAGCAAGGAAAGATGCAACCATGGTACTCCAGTACAGGTTTTCCACAAATGGCATTTTTTCCACAGTTAAACATATGAAGAACTTATAAGATCACTGCACATGATGGTGTTGCAGTAGCACTTCCTCAAAGCATCATGCTTCTTGTGTCCATTCTTCTCCATAATGCCATTAGGTGAGGCACATGAGATTGCACATCTCACTGTCAGGGGTTAATGTGGAAATTGCACTTTTGATGTTATGAGTAAGTACGGCAAGAGAAAGCCATTTCCTCTTTCCCTATTATACCTGTCCAAGTCTCAGAAATAAAAGACTGTGAACAGCTCTACACTTCTCCACAGCACATCTCAGCAGTAGGGTAGGATATAAGCCAAAATAAGTTCTGAACCAATTCTGGGACTCAGAAACAAAATTAATGGCCTAACGGAGGGTTAATTTAGAAAAGAGTTACTCTTCTTTTTGCAGTGTTAACTAATAGATATTGAGGTGGAATATTTTCTGCACTGCCCTCTTTTCCCTTTATCCCAGGTAATAATAATGGTTCAGATCAAAGGTTTGGCTGATATTCTGTAACAAAAGCATGAGGAAAACTTCAGGGAACTCATTTAACATCTGAAAGGCAGATATTTATTGGCAAGGTGACAAATTCAGAACACTCAGCAGCTTGAACAAAAGGCATAACTACTAAGGACAGCACACTTCAAGAGAAACAAGAAGTACTGGAAAATTCTGCACTCGGGAACTAAAATGTGTATTGCAGAGCTTATTTAACTTTTGGAATCAGCAGGTAATACACATATTTAGTAGCAGCAAACTTTCTCTTATACTGACAGAAGGAAGTCTGGGTTCTTAAGCAGCTCTAGCCCTCCATGTTTTGACTTTCTAAGACTCCCATACTTGCAGGACAAGAAACATGTTCAGGAGCTAGTTTTCTGTCCCATGCTCTTTTGGAGAGGAAAGGAGATTACTGCTGCACCTTCCTCACCTCTTTTAAACAAAGCTGTTTCCAATTTGTTCCTAGGCAAGGTGTCTGTTACGGGTGCAAATGAGGAATCACATATTTCAGAACAGCCTTTTCCAAACTGATATCCTCCAAATGTTTTGTTGGACTCCTGCTGCCATAATCCCTGACCACTGGTCATACAGGCCAGAGCTTGAGGGCACCAGGTTGGGCATAGAAGTTTTGAAACTTCACCACAACTTTTGAGACAGACATGTTGATGCGGCGTAGTGATTTTGTCTCCTCCTTTGGGGAATATGAGAGAGCCAGTTCTTACACATAAGACCTTTCCTCAGAATTCCAAACAAGCAAAAAGAAAACTCTTGACCAAACACTGAAAAGAACATATGAACAGAACTTCATTTCATTTTCTGTTACAGCTGAAAAATATACTTGGTATTTTAGTTACTCTTTCCGTGAGTGAGTGAAAATGTAGCCTTCAAATAACTATGGCCAAAATGATATCTTGTTAATTGGTAATTTCTCATGAACTTCCTTGAAGCTGCCGCTTTTCATTTGGTGACCTTAGACAGAACTGCCCATAATTACTATTAGGGATGGGTAGCTGCTCTCCAGAGCCCTGACAGAGAATGAATGCATTAAACTTTTCAGACTGCTAGAATAGCTTCTAGCTTCACCACGGACATGTTCAAATAGGCTTAGCATTGAGAAGCTTCCCTTGGCATGCTCAGCTCAGTATAGTGCAGGGACAATGTACATGCCAATGGTCTGTTACATTACATACCTTATAGGTGGAAATGAAACCTTACAGGCAGTGATAAGTTGGCCAAAATCCCCGCCCCCCCTTGCTATACTGCCAGGCTTCTGGGATGTGCTACACACACATCTAGTGCTGCCCTTTGGGCCATTTTCGACTTCAGCCTCACTTGCCCTAAGGCCTCTGAATCATTGAAGCAGTTTCGCTGCACTGGAAGCCTCCAGTCATTCCCAGATTGGGGGCAGAAACTACTGAAATGCAGCCATGGAAGCCAAGGAATTTCTGCTACCCGTACCTCATCTCTACTAATTACATTTTAAGAAGAGCTGGAAGAGCAAGGAAAGGAGAGACAGGTGTTTTGTGGGACTTCTTGCCAGGTGTGCTCTTGTTATTTTACCAATCTGCCAGGAGAGCAGTGTCAGATGTGGAGAGTAGGCTAGATTGAATTTCTTTTGAAGGCCCTTCTACCCAGCCTAATTATTGCATTACAAATGGTGATTCTTTCACCCTTCTGAAGGAGTGCTTTGATGAGTGTCTGCAGTGCAGGTGCCAGGCCCTGATATGGTCAAATAGCTTCTGTCATAGTACTGTCAAACTGTATCAAAGAGCCATTGCTTAAGAAGAGAGCTATCCACTGTTTTATGGTAATTACACACACTTAGCATTGGTACTGGTAGAACAATTGTGGGTGTTGTCATTCTGTTTCCCATTCTTTTGTCTAAATGCTTCTATTTTTTGCAGCAAGAACTGGAGGGATGGATGGGAAACATGAATAAAATTCTTTATGGCATTACGTAACTAAACAATTCTAAATGAATCCCATATAGGCCCTCATGTTCAGAGATGGCATGCATACTATCAGATGCCTGAATTCCTATCAGATTCTGAGGACAAAAGTGGCATGGTTGTTGCCTTTATGTGCATGCCCTTTCCAGAGGTATCTCGTGGGTCATGGTTAGAGGCAGACTGATGGGCTAAATATCCCTTTAGTCCAACCCAGCAGGCCTGTTCTTTTAATTCTTATAGTGGGATGGCTTTGCTAGTTTTATTAATTTATGAATCGGCTTTTGCATTCATTGGGGGACATTGACATCAGGCCCTTGTCATGGTCAGATCACTTCCTGTTGAGATTTAGGATTTCAGCACCTTTTCCTCTCCACAAAGGCGGGGAACCTGGTAGGGTGGTCCATCCTCAGAGGCTGCTGCTGCTGATTTAATTTCTATACTGCTTAATATATTTAAAATATGTCTAAGTGGTGTATGGAAAACTGATGAATCCAGTGGACTTCCAGATGGCTGATATGACTGGTGCCCCTGTTGAAGCCTTGGCCGACCTTTGGGACATTCAAATGGCTCAGTCCATTGACATGATCACCTTTACAGTCTAGCCCAAAGAAGGCAGTGGAACCAATGGTAGTTCGCTGTGAGTTGTTTGCAAAGCATTTTGAGGCTAAAGTATCTTGCATCCACAGAGATCTTGACTATGCTGTTATATCAGATGAATATATCATGGGGTGTTCAGAGCACTGTCTAGTCACGTTGCGTTGGATGAGTTTCTGTTGGTAAGGCTTGAGGATGTGGACAAGGTACTTGCATCGGTACGGGAACCACTTGTGCTCTAAACTCTTGTCCTTCTAGCCAGCCGGCTGGGCCGGGAGGTAGTTAACGTCTCTTTACAGAAGATGGTGGTTCTTGCCTGCTTGAAGGAGGCTGTGGTAAAACCACTCTTTAAGAAACCCTCCCTGGATTCAGAAAATATAACTACCAGCCACTCTCCCTTTCTTGAGCAAGGTTCTAGAGCAGGTGGTTGTGGACCAGATCCAGGCATTATTGGAGGAAACTGATTTTCTATACCAATTATGTATGATGACCTCTGTCGGAAGAGAGACAGGGGAAATCTGTCCCTGTTAATTCTTGACATCTCAGTGGCTTCTGATGCCATTGACCATAGTATCCTTCTGGAGCGACTGCCTGACCTAGGGGTGGGTGGCATTCCTAGAGGAAGTGTGGGGTTCCACAGGGTTTGATTCTATCCCCAAGCTGTTTACCATCTACATGAAACCATTGAGTGGGGTTACCCAAAGGTTTGGAGTATGTTGTCAGCAATATGCTGATGACACAGCTCTTCTCCTCCTTTACATCTGCAAATGAGTCAGTGCACAGTATGTGCTGAACTGTTATCTTCCCTCAATAATAGACTGGATGAGAGACAACAAACTGAAGCTCAATTCAGATAAGATTGAGGCACTGTTAGTGGATGATTCCCTAGACCAGAGGGCTGGGAGGTTGCTGGCTCCTACTAAAACACTCTGAAGGAGTGGGTACTTAGCTTGGGGGTACTCTTGGACCTTTGCTGTCACTTGAGGTTCAGGTGGCCTCAGTGGCATGAACTGCCTTCCATCCGCTTCAGCTGGTGGCCTAGCTGCACCCTTATCTGGACAGGAACAGCCTACCTACTGTCTGTGCTCGGTAACTTCAAGGTTAGATAGCTGCAACATGCTATACGTAGGGCTGCCTCCGAAGTGGTGCAGAATTCTGCAGCTGGATTGCTCTCTGTGGCAAGACGGTTTGAACATAGTACACCGATCCTGGTTCAACTGCACTGGCTACCATTTAGTTTTTGGGCCCAATTCAAAGTGCTGTTTTTGATCTATAAAGACTCAAATGGCTCAGGATTGCAACACCTCAAGGACCACCTCTCTCCATATGAACCTTCCTGGACCATGAGATCATCTTCTGGGGCCCTTCTTTGTGTGCTTCCTCCTCAAGAGGTCCAAAGGGTGGCAACACAAGAATAGGCCTTCTCTGAAGTGCCCCCCCCATTTATGGAATGCTCTCTCCAGGGAGGTTGGCCTGGCATCTTCATTATACATCTTTAGGCACCAGGCAAAAATGTTCTTCTTTAACCAGGCATCTTCAACCAGGCCCTTTTAAAATTGGTTGTGGAAGGGGGGATTATTGGGTTATTTTTGCTTTCATTTTTTAATGCATTTTTTGTTTTTTATTGTTATTTTATGTTGTAAACCATCCTGAGATCTATGGGTATAGGGCAGTATACAAATTTAATAAATAAAATAATAATAATTTCATCTCAAAGAAATTTATAAACATATTCTAAAAACATGGAGTGGGCTTCTGATACTTAGAGGACTTTAAGAAGACACTCCCCTGCCTAACACAGTGACCTACTGGGAATGTAAGGGATAAGGCAGTCTCTTAAACAACCTGACCTGTGACCTGTTTGCTAGATACTTTGATGAGTAACTTGCCCACATGCCCCCACCCCAACTTACACTCCACACTGTGATAATGGAGAAGCTCCATCCTGCTGGTAGATTCACTAAGGTGCCTAGGAGGATATACACCTTCAGAGGTGCATTAAATCATATGGAATTTACTGATTAATTAAGGGACACGGGTGGCAGGTTGCCAATCAGAAGGTCGGCGGTTCAAATCTCTGCAACGGGGTGAGCTCCCGTTGCTCGGTCCCTGCTCCTGCCAACCTAGCAGTTCGAAAGCATGTCAAAGTGCAAGTAGATAAATAGGTACCGCTCCGGCAGGAAGGTAAATGGCATTTCCGTGCGCTGCTCTGGTTCGCCAGAAGCGGCTTAGTCATGCTGGTCACATGACCTGTATGCCGGCTCCCTTGGCCAATAAAGCGAGATGAGCGCCGCAACCCCAGAGTCGGCCACGACTGGACCTAATGGTCAGGGGTACCTTTACCTTTTTATCATAGGTAATGACACCCATCAGGTGCTGCTACCTTTAAGGAATGAGTGGCCAAGATCTGGAAAACTACCAAGATGCCCAAACTATATACAACAAGAGAGGAAGGACAAACAGGAGACATTTTTTAGCCAATTGGTGTTTGAGTATTACATTTGTGGAAGAAGTACAAAATGGGCATTGATGCAATTAGTGATCTCTCCCTGATGTGATTGTCAGCCTATGCTTGCTTGTTTTCAAATACTATGTTCTTAAACGGAGTCCAGTCTGAAGAGATGGTCTCCGAGCTCCAAGCAAGCAACTATTTCAGACCTACCAGTAGATGAATTGACCATATCAACAACCTTATTTCTAGTAGACAGTGATAATTGTCCAACAAGAGAAATTGGTGCTACTTCAAGGTGAATAAGTTGGCCTACAGGATAAAATTAAGCAAAGACAGGCTCTCTTGTCTGTACAAAGACAAGCTTTCTAATGGCAAGATCTATTAAAATGTGGAATAGCCTGCCAAGAGAAGTAGCAGAGATCCCAGAGCTGAACTCATTAAAAATAGACTAGATAAACTACTGGGAAATCTTCGAAGAAAAATTGAGGATTTTTAGAAAATAAAATAGAATACTTGAATCAGGCTTTTCCATTTCTGATACACCTGTGAACATACAAAACATAGTATTTAAGCCAATATGTGGATGTTATTCCATGCATGGCAAGGCTGATTGTACACCTTTGTGAAGCAAGTTCAAATGGCAGTTTAAATCCAGAGCCAATCTGTAATTAAGGTTCGTCAGTGTCCACCCCCTCTTAGACAGAGAGATGTCAAATTCTGTCACCAAAAATATAAGAGCAATTGTTTGTGATTCATAATGAAACAAGCACTGTGACATGTCACCCACACTTGTGCAGATTTAAACCAAAGCACATGCCTTACAAACTAAGGTCCCAGATTCAGACTCTGGGCCTCCAGTTACAATGAGCTGAGGGAGCTGGGAATGATAAGACTACCAAATGGCACATGGGAGATCTGCGGCTGGTCAAAGCAGACAGTATTAGAGTAGAACAGGCGCCAGCAAACCTTTTCAGCAGGGGCCCAGTCCACTGTCCCTCAGACCTTGTGGGGGGCCGGAGTATATTGGGGGCGGGGAATGAACGAATTCCTATGCCCCACAAATAACCCAGAGATGCATTTTAAATAAAATAAATAAAAGGACACATTCTACTCATGTAAAAACACGCTGATTCCCGGACCATCCGCGGGCTGGATTTTTAGAAGGCGATTGGGACGGGATTTAGTTTGCCTACCCATGAACTAGAAGATGAACCACTAAATCTGACAGCCTGATCCATGAATGCATACAATGTCTTTAGTGGAATTTCTTCCCAGGTAAGTCTGACTCCACATAAGACAGTTTCATGTGCTCATGTAATGAATAATAAGGGGCAAAATCATTCATTCCTTAAAAGCTAAAGAGAAGCCATTGCATTGTTTTAGCTTTTGCTTGACAGCAAAGAGCTGGTTTTCATCTCAAAGTGATATTCTCTATAAATGAAAGTGAGGCATTGATTAATTGTGAACAACTGCCTGTCTCTTGGACACATCCTGCTAATCTGCTCTTTTAAGACTCGGCCCTTATGACGAGGAACACTCGAGCAAGTAGGCTTTGCAATGGGCTGTGTCTTTTTCGATTACTTCATTCAGAGTACAGCATTCTATTCATTTATGTTTGAGATTCTTTGAGTTGCTAAACAATAAGCCCTTTCTATCTTATTGATGTCATTTTGTGAACATAGCAAACAATTGTACAAATTGATGCCTTTTGTGCCTATCTGAATAGGCAACTATGGCATGCTCTCATGTAAAGTGGCCATACGTGCTTTTTCTTATTCCTATTCTTATTTTATTGTTGTTGTTGCTTACTTACTGCACGTTCTTTGCTGCACTTATTGAGGCATCCAGATTGTGAACACAATCTGTCGTTCCGTCTTATGACTAAACTGATTAATAAACAACATGTATAGTTTTGAAGGGACGCGGGTAGCGCTGTGGTCTAAACCACAGAGTCTAGGGCTTGCCGATCAGAAGGTCGGCAGTTTGAATCCCCGCGATGGGGTGAGCTCCCATTGCTCGGTCCCAGCTCCTGCCAACCTAGCAGTTCGAAAGCACGTAAAAGTGCAAGTAGATAAATAGGTACCGCTCTGGTGGGAAGGTAAATGGTGTTTCCATGCGCTGCTCTGGTTCGCCAGAAGTGGCTTAGTCATGCTGGCCACATGACCAGGATGCTGTAAGCCGGCTCCCTCGGCAAGTAAAACGAGATGAGCACCGCAGCCCCAGAGTCATCCATGACTGGACTTAATGGCCAGGGGTTCCTTTACCTTTACAGTTTTGATATTTGCTCATGGGCTTCTCAGTTTCTCCAGCCTGCAATGTGTAGAAGCTTGAGTCTATGTGCTGTTGCTATAAAAGGGACTCCATGTTTGGAAGCTGCTGGCCCAACCCCCACTATCACACTGACCTCCAATAGTTGTCATTACATATGGATGTTTGCACTGAGGAAGTTCTATATGCCCAGGCCTCCACATGTTCTGAAATGCCAATCACAGGCCTGCTGCCCCTTCTAGATATTTATATATTTGTACAGATATGGCTGATATCAGGGCACACCAAACTGACCACCTGGAGAGTAGCAGTTGATGGCGGCAGTAGCACAGTGATGCTGTTATGCTACAGGGGCTGACCCTGATTACAGCAGCCTATATTTTGCCTTAAACATTCAACAGTGCGGGAGGTTCAGCCTGTCATTTTATTATCTTTACTTCAATAATGTGCTTCACAGCAGCAGAAGCAAGCTCCACTTTGTTCATTTGGTCATGATAGTGCACTAATTTAAGCAAAATAATTAACTGCACCAGCTCGGGGTATTTATTTTGGGCAGACAAACACCTTTTTATATTTTTGTCCTGCCCTAAACTGTCAGGAATGCAGAAACATGAACAGTGGATTGGAGGGAGGCAATGGGGCAGTAGTGTTAAATATGTGTTTCATAAGGGAAGCTGTATAATACAGTAGTATGTTCTACTATGCAATTATTTATTGTATGTAATCCACTTTGTGACTCATAGAAATATAGTAAATGAAAGAAATGAAATGTAGCCCACCACACACACACACAAAAGATGAGAATGTATAGTAAAGTTGCACTGCTGTGAAATATATTGCGTAAAATAATATTTTTCATTATATTAACTAGATAATCTCACAGAGATAAGTGATAACTACCATTTGTACAGGCATGATTAAAAATCTCCTAAAATAATCATTTTATTTCAAATTTACTATGTACTGCCTCTAATTTAGTGGGTCAAATTGTTTTCCCCATTCTAATAGTCATATTCAATTGTGTGTGTATGTGTGTGTGCTACATTTTCTATAGATACATTTGTGCTACTTAAAATAAATTCTAAATGCAATCATACAATAATCCAGACTAAAAAAATAAAATAATTACGGTATATCACTAACAATTTACCGTATTTTTTGCTCTTTAAGACTCACTTTTTCCCTCCTAAAAAGTAAGGGGAAATGTGTGTGCGTCTTATGGAGCGAATGCAGGCTGCGCAGCTATCCCAGAAGCCAGAACAGCAAGAGGGATTGCTGCTTTCACTGCGCAGTGATCCCTCTTGCTGTTCTGGCTTCTGAGATTCAGAATATTTTTTCCCTTGTTTTCCTCCTCCAAAAACTAGGTCTTGTGGTCTGGCGCATCTTATAGAGCGAAAAATACGGTAAATGACATTTTATGAAATATATGATTCCAGGTTCTTTCCCCGGGTTTGTGTTTCCTTTGGAATGTGGGACAGTGGGTGTCTTTATGACGTATAGTTTATTTACACAATAAGAACTCACAGCAATGAAGGGGCTCACAGCATTAGCACCCCAAGAGGGTTTTGCTTCTCCCATAGCTATGGAATTGGATTCAAAAAGGAATCAGGCATGGCTCTATCGCAACTGCCCAGCCTACAGCCTGGCTTCTAGCTTCCAGCTCACATAATACAATTCTGAGCTCTGGCCTTTGTCTTTCTAAAGCACCAGCAAGTTGAGGAAAGGAGGCTCACCTGTTTGCCCTCTGATGCTCACCAGGAAGCTAGCCTGCCTGCTCCATTTGAATCTTTGCTTAGACTTTGCACCATTATTGTATTCTAATAAATGGTAAGAGAACGCTGTATCCATGTGCATCTTCCAGAGTCTGCAAAGACAAGAAAATCCTGGACTTGTTAATAATGGCATGTACATCATTCAATTTTCATCCCTTTTGCTCAGTTCAAATGTGATGCTACATGTATAATCAGCATTTACCTGTGCAGAATTACTCTCAATGGACATCGCATTTAAATTGGAGTGCATTACCTATGCTTGCATAGTTAACATGCCACAGGTTGTGGCCTGGGCAGGTTCTAAGTTGGCATGCTAACTAACATTGCACACATAGTACTTAATGCTGCAGTTTAAATGAGTCACCAGCTGCACTGAATGCTAAAGAGAGAAGTTTTTCTTACATACCTACAATCACATTTTAATTGGGGACTGTTTAGTCAGCAATGGATGTGGCTGAATTTGTGAACTGACACGGCTGGAAAGTATTGTTTTGAAGTAACAGTGGCCTTGAAACTTGAGGCGTTTGAACTGAGATGGCTCATCTGTACTTAGTAGTTTTTAATTGATGTTGCATCTGATAACTGATGAACAAGCATGTGTGAACCAGTCTCCTTCCTGTCCCTACATTTTGGGTGTAGAAATGGGGGGGGATGAGGAAGTGCTAATTATACCATGGCAGGCACACAACTGGCAAAATCTGAATGTTGTCCAAAGAAATTCCTATGGTCTAAATGTATGCCTTGCCAAATAATGTTAATATAGTTCAGTTGCATAGACTAGAATTATTTGTTCATATATGCAGTCTTAAAGCCCACTAAAGCCCAGTCCTAGACAAGCATTGAAAATAAATTAGTTAATTAATAATATTTACCAATTAAAAAAACCACAATTATGTAGCTCCTTTAGGAGTGGTGTTATATGGTCCTGGCAGCCACTCCCTGTCTAGCTGCCGCATTCTGGATTAGTTATAGTTTCCAAGTCACCTTCAAAGGTTAATTCCACATAGAGCTCATTGCAGTAATACAAGCAGGAGATAAGCAGACCATGCTCCACTCTGGCAGGTAGGGTTTCAGCCTACATACCAGATGGAGCTGGTAAATAGCCACCCTTAAAAAGCATGGGGGAGAGGTGGAGCCCTGAGGCACCCCACAAGTAAATATCCAGGGGTCCAAACACTCATCTACCAACACCACTTTCTGGTACAGCCCAGGAGGAAGGAGCGGAACCAGTGCTCCCAGCTCCCAACCCCAGAAGGATACCATGGTCAATTTGATCTAAAGCCACTGAAAGCTCCAGGAGAAACATCTCTGTCCCTAACCCACTGGAGATCATTGACCAGCATGACCAAGGTGATTTCAGTCCCATGATGGGGCCTAAATCCTGATTGGAAGTGATCCAAATGTTGCACATCCTCCGGATGTGCCTGGAGTTGTTCAGCGACCACCTTGCCCAGGAATGGAAGATTTGAGACTGGGTGATAATTGGCCATAATAGCTGGGTCCAAATATGGTTTTTAAGGGGGTCCAGGAGGATTCCACAAACAAGCTTTAATCTGTTCTTGTATTCTTTCCCTGCTACCAATTTGCCCTGAGTATTCCTGTAATCCCCACAGTATGTGGAATTGTATTCATTCATTTTGCATTTATCCAGGTAAAAAGCCCAATGTCATAATACCAGTTTTCTTCTTGTCCAACATATTGGAAAACCCTTCTCTGTCCCTCTTGAGCAGAACTCTTTTAGTAGGTCTTGGTTATATTTGACCTTATCTTTAATTTGTCCATTTTGCTTTTATGTTAGCCTTGACCCCTGACCCTTTAAAAATCTGCTACTAGTTTTCTGTGGGAAAATGCCATGGGATAAGGGAACTAGGGATGCTGGAAACAGATTATCAGGCGTTCTGTCCACCCATTGGACTTCCACTGTGGCACAGATTCTTGCTGTGAAAGCTATTTGCAACAAACTTTCTTAAAACATGCACACATATGTAAATAGATATGAAAACTACTTTGCAGTAATGCTAGTAACATAGTTATTAATGTAGAGAGGTGCATTTATTGTTGCTGCAGTATTGTTTGGCACCAAAAGCTTCCTATGTGCCTACAATGCTAACCATGTCTATTCAGAAGTAAATGCCATCAAATTGAGTTAATTTTCTTCCAGGAAAGCAGGGTTTGGATTTCAGCCTTTATGTGATTCCTTATTGTGATTTCTCCCCCAAAAAGCATTGAATGCATTGTTCATTATTGCTGTGTTCACATGGAAATAAATGATCTCTAGTGTTACCTGTGAAACTGATCTCTGCTATTCTGTTAAATTTGCACTTTTCTGTAATGTGGGGAGAACACCTAGATTTGACTTCCCATTTTTGACCACCCTGAGCTTTCATTTTGAGGTTCTGTCTGGTCTGAGGATCTATGAGACTTTACTCAGGACTGAGCCTTTAGCGTGGCAGGCTCTGTCATGTGGAACTCCCTGCCAGTAGGCGATCAGCAGGAATCTGCAATAAACCCTACCTAATGTTAGATGTCTCCTGGAAATTATGTTTTTTCAGATGGCCTTTGAAATGTTATTTCCTTTTTCCTAACCGGTGTATAATGATTTTTTTATTGCTCTTATTGCAATTTTGTTTGTTATACACCACCTTGCTTTGTCTTTTTTTATGAAAAGTGTGGCACTTAAATAAAAATATATCCTCTGTATATGCAGGGACATACTTTCTTGTAATTTTTGGAAGACATTGTACCAGAGGTAGGGGGCGTTGCTCCTTATCTGATGCTGCTCTGAGCATCTGTGGCTTCCTTTTGCCACAGCCCAGATGTACCAGGAGAAAATGAACAGGGCAATGGAAAGGTGCTTCATACTACCGAGGAAGGGATTATTAAGCTTTGATTCCTGAATTTCAGGGGGTTAGACTAGATGGCCCTTGGGGTCCCTTCCAGCTCTTCAATTCTATGATTCTATACATGGCCTTGTTATCCTTTCTTTAGATCAGGGGCAGAGAACCTGTGGCCCTCCAAGTGTTGCTGGACTGCAGCTCTCATCACCCCTGAACATTGGTGAATTGGTTTGTGGTTGAGGGAAGTTGTAGTCCAACAACATTTGGAAGACCACTGGTTCTCCATTCCTGCCATGAACGGATTCTGTTTAGGTTTTAGCTCAGTGCATTTGCGACACATCAGAGCCCCCACAACAGCCTTGCTCCCAAGGGCTGGGGGCTTTCGCGGACTCTACCCTATGCTAGTAGTTCAGTTATCTGGTCATTGATTTCAGGGGACCTTAAACCTGGATAACTGTTTGGGGCTTGTTGCCCTAAAATTTACCGTAGATTTTGTTTGTGATCAGAACAGCGGCACGTACTTCCCTAGCTGTGTCTTTTTATGGTTGGTCGTCCCCCCCATTAGAAACAATGGAGATTTCGGTACTCTCACTTTGCAATTATATATGTAACTTCATAGAATCTGAGAAATGTAAATTCCAAGTGTTTCATATCCTGTGGTAATCTGTTGTTGTTGTTGTTGTTCCTCTGTTAATCACACCCACTCATTATGTCCTATCTGAAAAGTTAGGGCAGAATCTCCTAGGGTCTGAGACATTGTCTTGCGTGTTGTTGCCGAGCAAATAGCTTTCCTTTGGGTACCATAAAAGAAATTCATAATATCAATAAACAGCTAGTGGTGTTCTGACTTATTCTGAACATAACAGCACTTGGACTTCCTAAAATTTACACAAGCTTTTAAAAATCTAAGTACTAAACACAAATACTTAATGCACCAATTTCTGCTTTTTTCTGTTTGCCTGAAACAGGAGGTTTCAAGCACCAGTTTTTATTATCATTATTATCTAAAACCAGTGGTAGGCAACTTGTGTGTGTGTTTGCTTGTGTGGGGAGAGAGCTTGTTTTCCCTCAGAGGTTATCTGTTGAGGCTCATATACTAGTGATGGCTGGGACAGCTCCCTTTTCTGTCTTTCTGCCTTCCTCCATCTCCACTATTAGACCCCGGCCCAAAGATTGTTTAGTGCAAATTTAGAAACATTATTGGAAAATGAAGGTTTGGACAAAATTTCCATCAGTTGGTTTAGGCTCTGAGACCCCTTCCCCTGACACATGATTTATTCTCATGCTGGTTTTGGTTAGAACAATGGCAACTTTTTGTGACAAGGGCGTGGCTGTGGAACATAGAGGAGCCTGAAGTCTAGTCAAATGTTTCAGCAAGGAAGGTCACCACACAAAAAGCCTCATGGTATCAGAATAAGGAAATGCATGGACAGGTCCCAGCATATACCTATTATTGGTGCAGATCACATTAATATTGCTACACCTTGTGTTGCTGCCCTTACCTAGCTTTGAAGTTTATTAAACCTGATAACTCTAGCAGAATTGTCCAGAGGAAGCACAATGAGCCTCCTCACTAGTAAATATAACAGCTGGCCTTCTGTTAGCTCCCTGTAGAGATCCCCCAGGCAACAGTTATCAGAAATTTCAAGTGCAAAATAAACTGTTGTGCTTCGGCAGTCAGACAGCGCAGCAATGGCTCTGCGGCTGCACTAAGTGGTAATGTATACAAGCACACATGGCAAGCCTTCGATCCAGTTGTAATACTGCTAATGGGTGCTTTAAGAAATGCCAGAGATTTGGGGTGGGAAATGGCTTATAGTTATTTCATTTACCTAAAAGTGTTCTGTAACTGAAGGGCAAACAGCACATTTTGCTGCAAGCCATGTGAAACAAAGTTTTGATGGAAGAAGTGATTTCCCCCAGACAAGGAATCGGAAGAAAGGAAGCGCTTAATCTTTTACCTATTACCATCTTCCCCACCTCCACAAACTCTTCCCTGCTCTCCCTAGTGTTCCCTGATCTCCTAGTGTTCCAGGTTCCTGGCCATTGGGACTTTGCAATGTAATGATTGCAATACAATGTACAGCTCACATTTTCTTCCAGATAAGTGGGGTTAGGATTTAGCCTCAATCTGTTTCCTATTGTGAGTTTTTAAATAAAAACAATGGAATACATTGTTCATTATTGTGGTGGTCACATGGAAATAAATGGTCTTTTTTGTTACCTGTGGACTTGATCTTTCCTATTCTGTTCAATAAGCAGTTTTTGTGGGGAGAACCATTTGGATTTGACTACCCCTTTTTGTTCACCCTAAACTTTAATTTTCAAAGGACTCTGTTGTGGTTCTGTTCCAGTGATAATTTGAGAAAGGAAATTTTGATTTATGCTTGATTTCTTACACCTGGGTTTGTGCAGTTAGTTGGTTGTTTGGCAGCCCTTACAGCCCTAAAAACTACTTATGTGGTGGCAATCTCCTTAAATCACATCTTCTTTAATGCAGAGTTGTCTCTGTGTGTCTCCCCTCCCCCTGTCTGCTAATTGCTGGTTTTGATCTTCATTTCTCTAATTGTGTATACCGTATTTTTCACTCTATAAGACGCACCAGACCACAAGACGCACCTAGTTTTTGGAGGAGGAAAACAAGAAGAAAAATATTCTGAATCTCAGAAGCCAGAACAGCAAGAGGGATCGCTGCGCAGTGAAAGAAGCAATCCCTCTTGCTGTTGTGGATTCTGTGATAGTTGCGCAGCCTGCGTTTGCTCCATAAGACGCACACACATTTCCCCTTACTTTTTAGGAGGGGAAAAAGTGAGTCTGATAGAGCAAAAAATACGGTATGTTACTACCACCCTGTTGGGGCATTTTGTTCTCCTTGTGTGCACCAGGACACACTGCCAAGCCCTATCCCCTCAGTTGTGTCACTGCCACCCACTTTACATATTCATATGAGTTTGAGGGTGAAGGTTTGCTGTGGGAGGTCTGTTCTACTCATCAATGCTCCCATGTGATTTAAAATTCTGAAATCCCACAAAGGAGCTTCATGGAGCCTAACTTCAGACCTTCGTTCTCAAACCCACAGAGGGTTGTAAACCCTATAAAGGTGACAAGGCAGAAAGGTTAGGGCTTGGCAGCAGACCCCACTCTCGTTGGCCCCGTTGTTTACACGTGAGGAATTTCCAAACAGGACTAAAGATTTTGGTGCATGATTAGACTAACACCGTCACACGTGAACAATGACAGCAGCAGATGACCTTGTAGGTCTCTGAAAATATTTTTCCGCACTGTGCATTCACCCAGTCATAAATATTGTCAGTGACGTTTTTGTGACTGTGAATCACTGACATGTGATTCTTTGTTCTAAATGGGGATTGCTGTCAACATTCTCATGTGAATGCTCATACTTGCTGATTTCTGGGCATTAGTAAAATATGCATGCCTGTTTCTTTGGTCCTAAGTCAATGCTCAGACTGCTGGTGCTCTTTTATGTTTGCTAGATGGCATGAAGGAAGCATAGCTGCAGAACACTTGGGCCTGCACATTTGTTTATTTTCATTTTTTTTTAGTTAGGCATCATTCCAGTTCCCTGTTTTGTTTCTGAAAGGGTAGGAGATACTTGCTATTCATAGATACCTCCTATCCTTCCTCCCATTTGAGATCTTAGAATGTCCACAATCTTTAAAAGCAGACTTTTGATAGACATTGCTTTGACAGTATATAGCACATTTCACATTAACCTCCATGCAATGGCAGACATGTATGAGCCCTGGAGGTGCCAAAGGCATTTCACGTGAAGGCAAAAAAGAAAACAAAAGATTCTTATGAACTGGTATTTTAAATATAACTTTTTCATTTCAATATTTTGATCTGATTTGATTCCTAGCCTCTTCCTAGCCTGGGGTGGGTAATGAAATGTTAATCACAAAACTTAGTCACTATGGTTAAACCTTCATGATTCCTCCAAGGAGGAAACGTTATTTTAATTTTTTTGGTAGGGTATGCTAATTCCATAAACTGAAGAGATTTGCATTTGAACATGTTGCATGATCCTATTCTTTGTTCTTCTCTTAGGTCACACCAACTGTAGATTTTATTTATTAATTTATTTAAAGCATTTATTACAGTTTATTTACAGTAAAAATGTACTAAAATCAGTTTACAATATTAGGTAGGTAAAAAACTGTTCTTAGATTGTACCACCTTAGACTAGACATGTAAGATTTGTAATTGAATGCACTCCCATATAAAAAAGCTCCTTTCGCATATTCAAGGAGGTGTCAAGGAGAACCATTCTTGCCTTGCTTGCTGCATGATTTCCAGTGTTCTGGGTGAACAGTTTTATTTGTTCCCTTTCTTGAGAACCATCCAGACATGAGGCGCTCAACATGCTGTCTAAAGGGGAAGAGGCCAAGAACAACCTCATCTTCTCTTTGTGTTGACTGACTGTTGTACGCTGTGCCCAAGGCCTCATTGCTGACCAACCCTCTGCAAGGAGAGCTAGTGGCTCTTTCCAGCCTGTAAGCACGGGGGATCGAACTGCCTTTCCCTTCTGTCTTGCTAGTCCAGGGTCCTACAGACCAGGGAGCTCTCAATTGTCAGCGGTGCCAAACAGACCTTGTGGCAGCACCTCTGCCAACACAGGCGTGTCAAGACTGGCTGCCATGGCATCCTTTCTCCCTTCTTTTTTTTTAAAAAAATGAGTTTGTGATTGTATAATACAATGTAATTTGCTTCTGATTAGGAAGCATAGGAACCTGAGCTATATTAAGTCAGACCCTTGGTCCTTCCAGCTCAGCACTGTCTACGCTGCTTGGCAGATGCTTTTTAGGGTTTCAGGCGGTGCGACTTGCAGCTCTACCTTGAGATGCTGAATACTGAACCTAAATCCTCTACAGACCTTCTTACATCTATTTTCAAAAATTAAAAATTAAAAATCATAGTCAGAGGATGGTCTGCTGGGCATTCCCTAGTTGTTGATGCTCCTTTTGTTATGCTTACTTTAAATATATATGTTTCTTTTCTATAACAAATTGACACTTATTTCTGAAGTAAATATGTTTAGTATCAAGGCAGCAGAAGCAAATCAAAGGTCCGGTCCAGTATGATGGAAGTCATAAAACATCTTGAGGATGCCAGGTTAGCTTTGGCCAGTTTAGAGTCTGTCAACAGAAAATACCTGGGAAAGAAAGAGAGAAAGAGATGATGGGGAGATGAAGTTCCTGAAGAATGATATGGAGGAGTTTTCCCCACTCCCACATTTTCTACATTTCCTTCAGGGTGCTATCTATGAATAATATTCCCAACTCACCTGTAGGGTGGCACAGAGATTTCAGAAGTCTCTAGGGTTGTGCAGACACCCTGGGAACTTTGACTGATCTGAAACTTCACTCAGACATCCTCCAGGCATTTCTCCCAAGCAGAGGATTCCAAATTTCACTAGTAAAACTTGGTGGAAAATTAATACAAATGCACAGAAATTTGCTACTCTTGCAAAAACTCCCTTTATTGTTTTAGTCAAAATATGCTGTCAACCTGACCTAGAATTGAAGCAATTGTGTGCCATAGGCATCCATTCAGAAATCTGAATTGCTTGTGGCACTGTTTCCATCATATGCAAACACAACTTCTGAATCAACAGAGTTTCTCTCTCTCAAATTCCCGTTTAGCTGGTTATCATTGTCAGAGATGTTCATTTCAGACAAGGGTGTGGAACGAGAGAGGAAATCTCAGCTGCAAATAGCAGAATCATTTCCTGATGCTTTTAGTTGGGGTCTTTGGTTTTAGAACACTAGAGGGCTGTAGAAGTCTGTAACAGAGCAAGGGTTTATTTTGTGCTGCAAACATACTCAGAAGGTTAGCTATAGAAAGATGCATGTTATGGTATAGAACAGTTTTATCATCTGTTGTTTTTGTCATATACGTTTGCAGCCTTGAATAATATATTTTGTAGCTCTAATTGCTGGAATGCTTTTGCAAGCAATAACTTCTCCATTCCCCCATCCTGCGCCACCCTTTCTTAAAGGAGCGGTTCTAAGTCAGCATTTCTTTTTGCTGTGCACGGACATTGCTAATACATGTCTTAGTAGTTTGTTTCATCATATATGGTCTAAAATCCAGGGCTCTCCTTGTCTCAGTCATTTATGTTACTCTGTCATTGATGAGCATTAACGATTGCTCAAGTACCTCTCTCTCTCTGTGTGCATGTATTTAATTTATTTCACATGGCATGCCACCAATTCTCCTATGGCACACCTGTGTACCCTAGTCCTCATTTTGGGAATTAATGGCATACATTGAGAAATCTACTGTGCCATGAGAATTAAATAAAATACTTAAATTGAGTCTAATAGCACAAGCCTATACATGTTTATTCAGAAACAACACCCTCTCAGAATTAAGTTCCTGATGGGAGTCATTCCCTAGTGTCTGTTTAGGATTGCTGTGTAACTCCCAGCCATAGAGGATGCTGCTTACTGAATCTTAGCGTGATCCTCTGTTCCGCATTTTTGGCCCTGACTCTGAAAATTGTCCCCCGTGTACCTTAGAGTGTGTGTGTGTGTGTGTGTATGTGTAATATTTGACAACTTGGGGGTGACACTTCATGTATCTGATGGAAACGTTTATTCTGCAATAAGGCTGTAATCCTATGCTCAGACTTTCTACTGAGTTGGCATGGCATGTATATGTTTGTGCTGTCCATCCGCTAATTTTAAAATGGCTCAAGGGTCTCGTGGATGTGATTTTTAGATTAGCCTTTGTTCAATTCTACCATATCTCTGCATCATCCCAGTCAGGACTCAGAACAGTGACTCGTGCAGGAACAAACAGGGTAGAATTATTTTTACTCAAAACAGGTTTAGAGTGGTGAAAATGTAACAGGGTGCCTTCTGTTTTCCTCCAGAACAGTTTGCTTTGGCTATAAGCACTCTGCCAAAAATTGCTGTGCACAGATCCAGTCAAGTTCAAACAACAAACAGCTCCCAAAAACATTTGACTGGGTTTACTTAGAGTGCAGGGACGCGGGTGGCGCTGTGGTCTAAACCACAGAGCCTTGGGCTTGCCGATCAGAAGGTTGGTGGTTCTAATCCCTGCAACAGAGTGAGTTCCCGTTGCTCAGTCCCGGCTCCTGCCAACCTAGCAGTTCGAAAGCACGTCAAAGTGCAAGTAGATAAATAGGTACCGCTCCAGCAGGAAGGTAAACAGTGTTTCTGTGCGCTGCTCTGGTTTGCCAGAAGCAGCTTAGTCATGCTGGCCACATGACCTGGAAGCTGTCTGCAGACTAACGATGGCTCCCTCGGCCTTTAGAGCGAGATGAGCGCGCAACCCCAGAGTCGTCCTCGACTGGACCTAATGGTCAAGGGTACCTTTACGTTTACTTAGAGTGCCTGATTATTGCACACTCACTACGTATGGAGAACAGCATGAGGGTTGTAGGCTGGAAACCAACTTGGATAGATGGACACACTGTTTTTTCTTGCATTTATCTGAAGACAGGAAATCCTGCATTGGGAGGCGGTAACAGGAGCCAACAACAAGGGGCAGAGGGGTCTTTGGGACCCCCAGTAAAATATTTGAGGGGGCCATGACCCCCCCAAAGTTGATGGGCAGTTCCATTCAAATGCTGTGCATGCACTGCATCATGTGACTGATTATGCAGGGTAAGCCCCACCCCAAATACTTCATTCAAGTTGCATTCAAATATGCTAATGTTGCATATTACAGGTTGTCCTCCTTCCCTACATGCTCATAGGAATAGACATCAACAGTTGGATACTCCTGAAAACCTTTTGCTTGTTTATCCAGGGTTATCAGAAATATCTGTGGGGAAAGATTACAAATTTTCTGCATCATTAATTACTTTATTAAGCAAAATCTAAAACGAGTCCTGCAGTGCAGCCTGTAAGATAACCGCTCAACAATCTGGCAAACCTGGATCAAGAAAAGCTTCCAGCAGTTTTTCCTGTTTTTTTCCTGTAACTGGCAAAGAACAGACTGCTACATGCTTCCTACTTCCCCTAAGGCAGCACTATCAGAGCTGCTGTTATCCATAGAAGCGAAAATGTGTGAGCTTAATTTTTCAACCTGCAATTTCTCCCCTTCATGGCTAATGGTAACTTTAGGGGTTGCCTTGTAGACCTGCAGGGGTTTGACTAGATGACCCTTGTGGTCCCTTCCACCTCTACAATTCTATGATTCTTTGTGCCCTACTCCACCCACCTGATTTCACAATTACTGTACATAGAGAGCTCTCCGTCATTCACAAGTACAGTATTTTGGCTCTCAGAAGGCTATATGGTTGGAGGTCCTCTGTAACAAAACAAACTGCTAATTCTGTATCACAGAAGCCTGAAGCTAATGTAATTGTCCAGGTTTGCACAGAGTTGCACATTTTGTGCAACTTGTTTGTTCTAGAACACTTGAGTTGTTTCAGAATATGAATTTTTCCACAAGAGGCAAAGAAGGAAAAGAGGACATAGGATGTCTGTATATTCTCTACATCACACTAAGTCGCCAGAAAGTTCAAGGAGCAGTGTTGCCTTCCAGGCTTCAAGAGATTATGCCCAAATATTTTTCAAATGTTTCTATTGGCAATCATGAAAGCCAGTATTTATTTAATTATTTAAAAATGTCCTCCTACTCCCAGATACCAGATTTCATATTGTTTATCACCAGTGCTGAAACATGGATCATTTAGGTTCATTGTTGGTATTTAGACTACATGGCCATCTGCTGTCTGTGAACTTAATCATTCTATGACTGTTCCAGCCTTGAGGTCTCCTTGTCAAATAATTATTGTCAGATAGTTGAAATGCAATTCACAATGGGCAATGAAATGAATTTTTCCTGCTACTCTCTTTTTCCTCTTCAGCTTTTGGTGTGTGTAGGGATACGTACCTTTGCAACAGCAGTAAATTTACAATTCCTAGTATTAACACACTTCTGTGCTTCTCTATGTTTTCCACCCTTGAAAAAACATGTTTTTCCATATTGCTTCATATCGAATTATGGGGGTATGAATGACACACAGTTCTAAAGAAGAAACTTGCAGGCAGATGACAGAAATATTTTCATTTAAACTTTTTCTTTTAAGCTGTTCTGGGGTGGGGGGCAGGGTAGATCAATAAACAACTGGTGGGTCCTCCTTCTGTAGTGTTTTAACATCATACTATCACTTTTCAAATACAAAGACTTCAGTGCCTCTTAGGATTTCCAGCAGTAAACGTGGCTGTCAGCATTGGTAGACAAAGTCGTGTGGACAGGACACAGACAAGAACCGTCGGCCAACATTTTCAGGCTACCCCTGAAACTGTTTCCCAGGAAGTCAAAGCTTCATAAAAAAGGATAGTCCAAAATAAGTTTGTTGTTGAAGCTGAACTGTATATCCAAGGTGTCTGGAAGTGGCATGAAAACACAGGCTGGAGTCAAACTGCAGCTAGAGGAGAAGAAACCAATAAAGCCACGGCCAAGCTAGCTATTTCCAAGGCAAAGACTCAGGGCCTGTGGAGGATATTTCTGCTTTGCTCCCTTTCCACACTTAGGATTAACTCACCACCACAGCTGCTGTGGGCGACAGGCCCCTTTCTGCTTGGCAGAGGTTGCATTCTAAAATCAAGCGTCCCTCAAGAGTTCATCTAATTGACATCCATTTCTTCTCCTGTGTGTTGAGAGGTTTTATGCTTAAGTACAGTGGTCCCTCAGGTTACAGACACTTCAGGTTACAGACGCTTCAGGTTATAGACTCCTCAAACCCAGAAATAGTACCTCGGGTAAAGAACTTTACTTCAGGATGAGAACAGAAATGGCGCGGCAGCGGCATGGCTGCAGTGGGAGGCCCCATTAGCTAAAGTGGCACCTCAGGTTAAGAACAGTTTCAGGTTAAGAATGGACCTCCAGAATGAGTTTTTAACCCAAGGTACCACTGTACTTCTGATGATCTCACTGACAGCACTGATGCTACAATTTAGCAAAAGCCATTCTCTATACTGGTGGGTCTTGAATAGGGAAGTTAACAACAGCTTTCAAAGCTGTTTCATACATGACCCTTTTGCATGAACACTGCACGATTACATAGCAAGTTCTGTTTCTAATAACTAGTAATGAAGGGAAGCTAGATATGTACTCAGATGCAGGAGAGAGTTGCATGTTTGTTGCAGTTTTTGCCTGCTTAAAACTCAGATAAACCTAACCATGCTACAGATGTGGATGGTGCTGACAACCTTTGGGTGGTATTGCCGCTGCAATTTTCTTTCTCCAGCACCTACAAGACCCTGTACCTGGAGCAATGGCCCTGAGGGCAGCCCAAATGAAGCCATACAACATTCTAGACTAGGAGCCGAAAGCAGTTCAAAGATGCAAGCCAGGAAACGCTTCAGAGACACAAAGGCTCCCTTTGATCTCCCTGGCCCTTGATAGAGATACTGTGATTCTTACAAAATTTTGATAGAAGTAGTGTTTCATTTATTTATGTGCTACTTTTGTGGTCAAAGACCTGCCTTCCATACATAAGAGCAAAGCACGGCAGCGACCTTGAAGAAGGGATCAGTAGACCAGAAGCTAGGTACATCCTACATGCTTGGAGCAGGCTATTTGAGCAGACGGATGAATGTGCTGAGGCCATCTTCCTTCAATGATAAGTTTACTGCTAGGGCAGGATTGTGACTGAACCCTGGCTTTAACTCTGAATATCTCTAGAATTGTCTCTTGCTCTTGTGCTAGTCAGGCACATCAAATGCTTGTATATTGCAAGGGCAGCCTTGAAACCTGTACGTTAGCATCATCTGTGTTTGTGTCCAGTTAGCTCCAGTCCCTAAACAGAGCACCCATATTTCCAGGTGATTCCGAAAATAGAATCAAAGACTGAGAAATCCAATAATCAGTATCAGCATCAAACTTTATTTCAGTCACATACCAGCATATACTCTGGTTTCTCTTCAGATCATATAAAAAGCCTATAAAATCTTACTTGTGAGTACACTTAATAGAGTTTTATGTGACTTGTTAGAGCATAATACAGTGAGGTTTCTTCACATGGTTTGTACAAGACTTACCACAAGGATGAATGGTTGAGCCTGTCTGGTTGTGGAGAAATGAATGAGATACTGTATTAAAGTATGGAACACAGAGATTTGCACACAAAAAAGTAGGTTTCTCAAGTTATACTAAAAACAGATAAGGAAAGAGAAAAGCCCTGAGGTTAAGAGGCTGTAATTTTTGAAACTCGCCTGCCTATTGGCTCAGTGTAACATCCCTTCCTACCAGCTTCTGATATGTTTATTGAGGAATGTTTATGAGCATGCCACGTCCTCTGAGGTTTGGAATATGTCAGCACGCTAGCTTAATTGAGAGGAAGTAAGCTGCACTGTTAAGTCAACTTTTTGTTTTTGTGTTGATATATGTGTATGTTTATGAATGATATGCAGGTATTGTGCATATTAATACTGTGTAGAAAAAGTGAGAATATCCCATTTTAACTGTTCTGTGAGGCAAGTTATGCTGATAAAGATATTTGCTTGAGGTTTCCTACACATACTAAAGTAGTATATGTTGATGTGCTTTAACCTAAGCCATCTCTCAATCTTACTAGTCTTGTACGTATGCCTGTGTGTTTGGAGGGGGTCATACAGATATGCAATGCTGTGATCTGCCCCCCCCCAATTAAAACGATACATGCCCTCTCACAAGCTATACCATGTGGCTGTTTTGATTGTGTGCTTAGTCTTGTAAGAGAGGGGAAAAGAAAACTATAGCAAGTCGCCAATAAAGAGTTGGATTCAGCAGCTTTCCAACAGCTCTTTGGTTTTCCAGATGTCAGCAATGATAACGCAGAGCATAAAACAAGCAGCTTAGAAAAAAGAGAGAGAGAACATCCAAAAGGGTTTGCCTTTCTAAATACACTTTGTTGAATAAAGCAAGCACAGAAAAGACAGGTGGAAAATGCGACAAATTTGTGCTACCATCAAAAATAAAAGGAAACAAAATAGTACTGCAACGTAAGGGGAGGGGGGGGGAGAGAGAAGCTACATTATCTTTCCAGAATGTAGGTCACATTTGCAAAATTGGTTGTACTACAATTGTATATTTTGAAGGATGTCACATTAATGCTAGTTTTGTAATATAATAGAGCAGTCATCCCCCTCCCCCTTTTGAATTAATTGTTGTCTGGATTTATCTAAAAAGGAGAACTTCCACATAAGGGTCAAACTCAGCAGGACGCTTCAGCGGTTATTTACTAGGGAAGGGGTGGAGATATTGATGGGAGGACCCCAGGTCCCTCATCCCAGAGGGGATTTTTTTGTCAGAAGGGTTTGCGTTACACTGAGTCAGTGTCATGCCCAGTGGTACTTTGGGATGTATTCCATTCTATACATTTTATCCAAAGCTGGTTTGTTTATTTGTTTGTTTGTTTGTTTGTTTGTTTGTTTGTTTTAAAAAACTCCCTAGCTTTGGCTTTCCAAGATTGGCCAAATACATATCTGGGGCCAGCAACAAAATTTGCAGCGTTTCCTCGCCTCCTAACAGAAATTCTTTTGGCCATTGTTTTCTTATCCAGGATACCCCACTTTATGCCTCATAGTCCAGTTTTCCGTGTTTTGTGTGTTTCTTCACCTAATCAGGCTACATAATATTGATAGTTGTTGGGCTCTGCAAAAACTCTGTGGTGTGTGAAAAATTACTTGCTTTTTCTGTCCTGAAAATTCCAACATTCAGCTTCATTGGATGCCCATGACTTCTACTGTTGTGAGAGTGGAGGAAAAAGCTTCACTCTGTTCCCTTACTCCATAGGGGAGTTGCGCTGTCTCCTTGGATCATTTTGGTTGCCCTTTTCAAAAAGAAGCTTTTCCCACTCCTTTTTGAGGTGAGGCAACCAGAACTGTACAAAGTATTTGAAATGTGATTACACCATAGATTTGTACAGTACAATGGCATTATGATATCAGCAGTTCTATTTCCTGTTCATTTCTTAATGATCCCTAGCATAGAACCTGTCTTTTTTATAACTGCTGCACACTGCTTTTGACATCTTCTTTGAGCTATCTACTATGACCCCAACATTGGCAATGAGGCAGCAAGCCAATGGCGTTATCTCACTGTAGATCCTTGGGGGAAAATAACAGTCTACCAAATATGAGGCATGAAGAGTACCTCAACTCTAAAACCAACTCATTCACAAGGTCCATTAGTGTCTGGGAGCTGTAGATCGCTAACAGATAATCAAAGTCCCAAAATACATTTTGCATTTGCAAAACCTTGTTTCACTTTTACAATAAATAAGCCTAGTTTTGAGGGATACCTATACTAAGGTTTGATTCAACAGAGTGCTTTCAAAAAGTAGTTATATTTAATAACATACAGCAAAATTGACATCCTGAAATTAATTGCTACTCTTCTTGCAGTGATTTTGAGGTTTCTAGATGGAAAATAAAAGTAGCATTTTGCAAACTGCCAATTCTCCACCACCTTGCACTTTGCACAGGTGAATAAATAACTGCACAAAGTTGGAGAAAATCATTTACCTGTCAGTCAGAGTGATGAGGTATGTCACTTCCTTTCCCTGCAAAAGGCAGTAGAGGACATCATTTCTCCTGCCCTTTCTCATCCTCAGACTACAAACATTAATGATGCTGAGGTTTCATCACTGAAAATCATTATCATATATATTAAAGCAAATTCTTTGCCTCACACACCTTATTCTTTAACACAAGCCTGCACAACTCTAGTAATCTAACAATGGTTGTGAGTTGTGTGGCCTGCCATGTGTTTTGCCATTACTGAGTGGAAAAATTGAGGCTTATTGAGCCTCTGCTGAGCTCTCCCAGTCAGGCCTTGTGTAGACCTCCCTAGTATGGCCAACAGCATACTAAACGGATAGAGGTGTCCTGACTCTTAATAGCCCCCCATTAAGCTAAAAGGGACAAAACAAGATTCAGTGGGCATGACAGCTGGAAGAGCAGGCCCCCCATCTTGGGGGGGACCCCCAAAAAAATCCATCAGTGGGCCGAGTCCCCTTAAAATTCTGTGGTGGCTGTGCACACATGCCGCAGAGCATGCTCGCGACACACACACAAACCAGGGGGCGTCTGCACGACACAATCAGTGTGCCCTGCAGCATGCTTGAGTGATGTTGCACAGCCATGTCCCCCTCAGTGACAGGGGCAATGTGACACATGTGTGGGAAAGGATCAAAGTTTGTTTCCCCAAGAAACTGAAGAGCCTGAGGCAGGCTTAGTAGGTGTCCCATAGAACACGTCTTTATTTTTCCCCATGCAAGTAATTGACTGCAATATATTGCTAAGGAAATAAGTGCTGGGGAAAGGATACCACCACCACCAAAAGTGCCCCTTGTGTGTGTGTGTGTGTGTGTGTGTGTGCACAATGTGATTTAAAACTGCTCTGCCGTATACATGCTGTTCTCCTTATCTTTCTGATCATCTGGAATGAATGTCTCTGTCACTCTTACACTTTCTTGCTTCGTGTATCCAACGGGGTATTGTGTAGTGCTGCAGAGAACAGGAGCTAATGACTGGTGACAAGCATGACTTGTCAGTTTAACCATGTAAATTGACATTGTGTCTGGACTAAACTGGTTTCAGGCTGGTGGAGTGAGAGTGCCTGGTGGGCCCGACGTAGTTCTCAACAAATTGGAAGTGTCTTGTAGAGTCATCATCATAGCTGATACAATTCCTCTGGAAGCATGTTGGGTACTAGATCATCAGACACACCCCTGTTATGTAGCATTGCATAGCGGGTTGTTAAGTTGATTATTGAGCTGGCGAAAGCTTTCTCTCCATCTGCTTATTTACACTGGAGTGTTCCTGCATTACATCCAAGCCTCTCTCCCCCGCCCCCCATTCCTAGCCAGCTAGAGATACTGCTGCTAAATGTAGTTTCTCTCTAAAACACCTTGTTCAGCTCACACTGTGAACTTTAAACAAAAGTAAAGTAGAGCCAGGTCTTTGGGCCTCTTACTCTCTAATGTAGCTTATTTCCCCCATGAAAAAAGTGTGGGGCAGATCATTCCTCATATCTATCCTGTTGAGGGCTGCACAGCTTGGGACTGGCCGCAAAATGCAACCTAGTGCCAGCCATCAGGGGTCCCCTCTTCCTGCCTCAACCCTCCATTCCCAAATTCAGCAGGGTCTCCCTCCCAACTACGGGGGGAGGATTTCCAGGAGGCTGGTGGCTACTGGGAAGATGAGGGAATGGGAACATTCCCTCATCTTAGCCCTGCTCTGTGGGCTTTTCTCTTGATCCAGCACATCTTTAATTCCTGTTGACCAAAGGCCTGCTCATTTGTGCCTTGCAACTCGCATGAAAGAGCCTTATAGAATGCACTTGTGGGGACATGATAACTGCTGTTAGTGTCTGTTGAGTTTTTAGACTATAGCAAGCCACTTCAAATAGACTTTTATCCTGCCCCCAAACATATAGCTTTGTTTTACTGACTATGTGAGTTGAGGGTCATCCTGTCATCAGTTTTGTCACCCAAAATCCATGCAGGAAAGAACGTCATGAAGTGATTGTTCTTCCATAAGTAATGGAGGCAGTGGAAGACAGGAGTGCCTGGCGTGCTCTGGTCCAGGGGGTCACGAAGAGTCAGACACAACTAAACGACTGAACAACAACAAGTACTAAACAAAAAAATAGACAAAATGGGGTTGGTGGAGTTCCTATGGGAATACCGGTCCCTACAGGCAGAGTAACATCTAGCCTGGGTCCTCAAGAGTCAATTATGCATGCCAGCAACAATCTCACAACATGCAGGGCATGGTTCTGTACATTTTTTAAAAGAACCTGCCTCACACTGGGTGTATCTGAAGAAGTGTGCATGCACACGAAAGCTCATACCAAGAACTAACTTAGTTGGTCTTTAAGGTGCTACTGGAAGGATTTTTTTTATTTTGACTATGGCAGACCAACACGGCTACCTATCTGTAACTGGGTCCATACTTATAGTACGGTAACTAAGCACACATTGAAGTAACACATGAACAACTGTATTCATGGCAGGTTTGTTTGGTTCCATGTACATCAAAAAATCGATTAAAAAATGCAAAACAATGTGTAAGCCATCATGGCAGTAATCAACTCTTTTCCTTCCAAAACATTTGGAATAACAGTGAGCATTTCTGTTCTGTTTAGCGCTTTCAATGTATAAAATGTAAACAAACAAACAAAAAGCAGTGCATTGTTCCCAGCGTGATTAGACATAACTACCACATATTTTTATTAAAAAGAAAAAAAGTATGAATCCAAAAATTCTACATAACCATAATAATCATGGTGTGTGTGCATAATTAGGAAGCCATAAGCTGCTACTAAAGCTTTATGTAAACAGTTTGCCTTTTAATGCTTCAAGTACCCTATAGTTTGTCCATTATAAACCACAGTAATTAAATTCCATATCAGCCCATTTCATGTGGTGTCATTTTTGTTGCTTGAGCTCTGGGGAGATGTGTTGAATTGTGCTGTCATTATGAATGCTGCCTCTGCTTCTGTTTGCTGCCTTTGTTGATTGACACTTGCCCAGAAGAGTCCTTAAGAAACAATGTAATTAGGGTATTTGCATTGCCTGGGATTAGGTGACCTTTGGTGTGCCAGTAATTAGAGTCTCCCTGCTGTACACTGTTAGTAGCTGGTAGGCACTAACCAGGCAGAAGAGGTGATAGAGTGATTCATTTAGTAAGCTGCAAAGAGCTTTTCAATTGGTGGTACAATTAACAGGCGATTATTATTAACAATGCAGTATCATTTCATGATTGTAGCCTGCAGACCAAGCTCTTAACAGACTTAACTTGCTTAGCGGGAAACAAAGGGCACTTAACTTTGGGAGACCTGTTCACATGATGGAAGGAATATGTATGATAAGAATCAACCCACCAATGTATGTATGCAGACTTGATACTTCTCTCTCTCTCTGATAAACCTGCACAGTTTTTGACCCACTAAACCAGATTAACCCCACCAATGACGGTTTGTGCCTTGACAACCCTTTCATTTTCTCAATCACAGACATACACAGAAAAATCAAAGTTGATCGGTCACTTTGGTAGCCTTGCTTTATATGTCTAGAATGCCTTTGAGTTCATGAGCTGTGAGTTGTACATGTCTGGAAGATAGATGCAGCATAAAGATTGGAATATGTTCCTTTCTTCTGCTCCCCATGCTTTCTGAAACTATAACTGGATATATTTACTCCAGGGTAGGGATTCTTGAGAATCTTTGTGAATCCCTGCATCAAATCACCAAATCCACACCCCCAGAATAAGTGCTGATGGAAATTTAGCTATTCACCAGGTGCACCAATGTACAATGTTTTGCAGCCAGGTATAGCCATAACGGGCACATCAGGCTAAGCTGGTGAAAGTGCTCACTGCAACAAAGGTGACCTGCATCTCCAGGGGCAAAGATGCATTTGAAATTATGCATTTGGTTCTTTAGATGTAATATGACCTGCTCCAAAAGTGGCTGGACACATCATTCGCCTGGGCAGACAAAGCACACTTGGTGGCAGTGCCTCTGTTTTGTCTGGACTAAGCTTCCATTTGTTCATTTTGTCTGGACTAAGCTTCCTCATCTCATCCCTTCCAACACATGGGCAATGGTTTAGCATTTCCTCTGTCTCCCCTAAATTTGATGGAAATGAAAAAGTTAGGTATCATCTGCATGTTGATGACACCTTGCCCCTGAACTCTGGATGACCTAATATAGATGTTAAAAATAGTGAATATAGATGTTAAAAATATAGATGGATTATTGTAAAATATAGATGGATTATTGTAAAATATAGATGTTAAAAATAGTAAATTATAGCCCAGTGGGACCCCAAACAAGAGCAGAATCAGTGCCTCACTTTCCAACTCAAACAGCCTGTTGTGTGACAGATAGTTTATGCAGTCCCACAGAATTCCACCAGAGGGCTGGAGCCTCTCTCTGATTGGCTACCAGTCGGGGGGTGGAGCCAGCAGTTTGGGAGAGAAAATAAAAGGAGCTGTTTCTTGAGAGGGTTCAGAGAGGGAGATGGTTTAAGAGAGAGCAGGAGGGAGTGAGAGTTGGTTCGGATCTATGCGTGTAAAATCCACTCTGAGGAAAATATCTGTAGCCAGAGAAGGAAGTCTCTAAGCTTAGATAGAAAGACAGGAATGAACTGGAGGGCTGAGTTTGACCCAGGAGAAGTAGAAACTGTGAGGACGCTGTCTCCTTGGGTACCATCTCCAGTCAGGAGGGGAGAGATCTTCTAGGAAGAGAAGACTCCCAAGCCAGTTAAGAGGGGTGTGGTGACCCCCTGGATCTGTTGTACTATTTGGAAATACCCCAGGAGTGTGAATGTCAAAAGGCTGGGTAACAGACAGAAATACACCTTGTTTAAGAACCCAAGGATTAAGCTGTAACACCTATGCAACAACTAAGCTAAGGAACTGAAGCAGAATAACTTGGAAATAAGCTAAGCATTCACCATCTAGTCTAGAAACCTGTAACATCTAACTGCGGAGTAATAACTGAATTAAGCAACCAACATTTAAAGAAGCTGTGTGTTTACTACCTGTTTAGAAGCCTGTAACACCCACTAGATTTAGTACAGTTAATAATAAGTTAACTGTTTTCCGAAAGAACATTATCTCCTGACACATCCTTTGTTTTATCAGCTTCGTTCTGTTAAATAAATATGGCTTATTTGTTCAACTTCTGCCTGAGTCTCCGTCACACAAAAACCATAAGATAACCCGTGGTGGTTATATAGAGTATATATAGGTGGGAACTGCTGCAATTGTTAGCCAGGGTGGAGGGAGGGGGATCTCTACATTTTGGTGGAAGTGGTGGGATCCACATCACCTGTCAAGAATGATACCATGGTCAATAGTTTCAAAACCTTAATGCAAAAATGAAATGGAACTGAATTATGGGTAAAAACATGCAATAGTGACATGGGCCAGAAATATTTGCTCATCCCTGCTGCAGGAACTGATTACTAGAATTCTTAGAAGAAGAAGAAAATAATAATAATAACTGGGTACCATGATTTTATTTATCATCTTCTTGGATGAAAGTGTGGCCACTGGGCAACATTCTGAATATGGGAGAAGAAGGAAATGGTAGGTAGCATGTACCTGCAAGCTGTGCTGCCTAATTGTTTTTGAGAAATTATAAGAGAATGAGAATTTAGGCTGCAATCCCAACCCCACATACCTAGGAGCAAACATATTTACTTCTGAGTAGGCATGTTAATATTTCTATCACAACAGATACATCAGTATGCTGTGTGTGTGTGTGTGTGTGTGTGTGTGTGTGTGTGTGTTTCTCAATTAGCTGTTTGAAGCTTTTCCCACTTAAGCATTTGTAAATAAAAATCTGTGAGAAGAAGAGAAATATTTACCCGCTAAATGTGCTTTTGATGAAACTAGTGCTTGGATAATTGGGTTATGATTCTAGTTTGCTCAGGATTAGATTCTGAAATGAGGCAATGGAATTATTTTGGAGAGTTGCAATTCCAAGGAATCGTATTATTTCATATGTAATGAGAACAATGAATGAATTAGTTTGGCTCTGATCCTCCAAGCATGCAATTGCTGTGTGAGAGCACATTTAAACTGACAAATCTCGTGAGTGGGCTTTTTCTGCCCCTCCTTTCCATTAACTTGAACCATAGTGCTGAAAGTGTTCTAACCAACCAATACCGTTTATTTAATAGTAGCAGCAATTTGCTTACTAAATAAATATACCTAGTTTTGGCTTAACACTAAAGCATATATTTTTTTAATGTGCATATTAGACTTAGAGAATATATGCTTTCCTGCATTGTCAATATACCTAACAACTTGACAAGTTTATACTTGGCTCAGAAATGCCAATAATCAAAGTAGAGAAAAGGGCACCTAATACTTGAAGATTTTATGTTCAGATTTGAGGATTGTTTACTTGAACTTTTGGAAGGTAAATTGTCTTGTTATTTTGTCTTGTTGAGTTGATCTGTCTTCTGCTGATTATTTAACTGCAGCTTTTATTGTTCCTGATTGTGTACAAAGGCATAAATGATTTTAATAGATTTTGTTAAGCCATCCTATGGCAGAAAGGGGGCACACAAAAAATGCCCTAGACCCATGCCACACACAACTCCCTCTCTTCCAGAATCCTCCCTTTGAGTCTCAGGTTTGTTTGTTTGTTTAACCACTTGATTGGAACCCTCCCCTCAACCTCAGAGTGGTTTACAAAAAGATAAAACAATAAAATAGAGCGGGGGGGGGGATCCTTTAAAGCAGGCATTGCCAGACTCTGCTCTCCAGATGTTTTGGCACTACAACTCCCATCATCCCTAGCTAACAGGACCAGTGGTCAGGGATGATGGGAATTGTAGTCCCAAAATATCTGGAGGGCTGAGTTTGGGCATGCCTGCTTTAAAGCATACAAAAGTTAAGCTACTTAAACAGATTAAAATTACCTCAACTTTCTAAGCATCTGGGTAAAGGTAAAGGGATTCCTCCAGTTGTGAACTACTCTGGGGTTGTGGCGCTCATCTCGCTTTACTGGCTGAGGGAGCAGGCATACAGCTTCCAGGTCATGTGGACAGCATGACTTCTGGTGAAACCAGAAGCGCATGGAAACGCCGTTTACCTTCCCGCCGGAGCGGTACCTATTTATCTACTTGCACTTTGACATGCTTTCAAACTGCTAGGTTGGCAGGAGCTCACCCCATTCGAACCACTGACCTTCTGATCGGCAAGACCTAGGCAACCCCCAGAGGAAGAAGTCTGAGAGCCAGGGGATTGGTGGTGGGATGACAATGAGTTGTCAGAGGGAGAAGCCTGGGAGGAGGAGGTGTCGGAAGCAGTAGAGGCAACAGGCTTTAGGGAGCATGAAGAGGTGCTGGCAGAAAGCAGTTTAGAATCAGAGGCAGAATTAGAGGCTGGAGAGGAGGGGAGTCAAGAGGCAGAGTTGAACATGCAGAGAAATCAAAAGAGCAGAACAGAGATTGGTTGTGTGCAGACACATTTTGCAATTGCTTGGCAAAGACCCTAGATAGGAAGAGACTCATATGCTGGGATGAGAGGATCTTTCAGTCCTCGCAACTGCCTCATTGGGGCAAGACCTATTGAGAAGAGTTGCTGTGATGACTAGACCGTGTTTTTTATTGCTGACCTACACTTGACTTCGGCTCCTGACTCTTGTGACCTGCAGTATACTTGCCATCCTTCAGTTTTTGCAGCTCCAGACTGACATCAAAACCAGTGAGTTCATCTTGCTACTGGTGCACTGTGGTGGACTTGCAATACAGATTGCGGAAGTCTAGGATTGTGCAATCAATGCCACATTTACTATTTTAAAACAACAAGACCTCAGTTGTTAGTATTTCAAATATAGAATTTTAGGCTTTCTGGCATCTTTGCCCTCTTTAATATTTAACTGGAGAGGAAATGCCACCTAGTCAAAGAGACAGAATCTGGAAGGTGCAACCACTTCGATCTGTTTCTGCATATATCAGAGAGAATATATTAAAAACAATCCAAAGATTGTGTATTCAACTTTAGCAAGATTGATACATGAGTTGGATACAATGTCCCCAGACCGTTGGCGTCAATAAGGTATTTATATTCATATGTGATGGGAATAGCTGTAGGCCGTGAGTTTGGGGGGGAAAGGTATTCAAGGAAATCCATGTCATAACTGGGAATACTATTGTTGAAACACCCAAACTAATGTTGCATTCAATGTTTGTTGTAGAAAAGAGGGAATTCAGTATGGCGGGGCTTGATTTGATTTGTGTGTTTTTTCTACTGGACCTGTGATAACACAACTATGAAAGAACAATAGGATGCTTATGTTAATATCTGGAACAAGAAACTTTGGAAAACAGTTATTACCGTATTTTTTGCCCTATAGGACGCACTTTTTCCCCTCCAAAAATGAAGGGGAAATGTGTGTGCGTCCTATGGGGCGAATGCAGGCTTTCGCTGAAGCCTGGAGAGTGAGAGGAGTCGGTGCGCACCGACCTCTCTTGCTCTCCAGGCTTCAGGAAGCTATCCGCAAGCCGTGGGAGAGCTGCGCGACTTCCCGCCGGGCTCCCTAGGCTTGCGGATAGCAGCTTGTTCTGAGGGCTGGGGTCGGGGGAAGCTCGGGCTTCCCCCGTGCCAGCCCCGCGCCTGGGGGGGGGGGAAATAAAATTTCTTTTCTTTATCCCCCCCAAAAAAACCTAGGTGCGCCCTATGGGCTGGTGCGCCCTATGGGGCGAAAAATACGGTATGTAGAAACCTATGTGGGGCTGGTCCACCCATGAGGCATGATGAGGTGATTGCCTCAGGTGGCAGGATCCACAGGGGCAGCAAATAATGATGTGATCTCTCTGCCCACCCCTGTCTTCCCACACCCCTTCTTCCCTGGTGGAGAGAGCAGCATCATTTTGGGATCTGCCACAGGTCTTGGCCAGCCCTGAACCTGCGCATTACATCCATGTTGATGTCATCAAGGGGCTAGCAAAGCAGGACAGGTTTTTTTGCAGAACAGGTTAATTTTTCCTACGAATAAGCCTGACAGAACAAGGACACTTCCAGTCCAATATGTGACCATTTGGAAAAATATTTAATTGGTTGATATTGTCTATGTTGGCTTAAGTCCCTCTGTTTAGCAAATACAATAGTGGTTATTGTCTTGCTCTATATAAGACACATAATGTTAAAAAATATTATGCTAGTTAGTTGCCGTGCTATTGTAGTTGTTGGACTTTTTCTCTGGCCTGGAGTTTTATTTGTTTGTTGATGTATTTTGTGATATATATATATATATATATGCTTTCGTAGATTTTCACGGGTACAGGAATGCAGGTTTTGGTGTCTTCGGGTGTCTTCCCGTGTAAGAGTCGGGGTGTCTGTGCGACGTTTCGACGAGGTCTCACTCGTCATCTTCAGGCTGGTGCTTTCGGCTTCTTGTTACTGGAACAGAGCAGAATCTGGTGTTTGAGTTCCTATAAATACTGTTGAGGGGTGTGGTGTATAGCCTCCAACGTTCTGGGCAGAGAGGAAGTTCCTAGATTAGTGTGCCTTTTCTTCTTTTGTTCCTTAATTACTTGAGGGATATCTTGAGTGATTTCATGAGTGATATTCTGAATACCACTGGGTGGGTCATTAAGTGTAGATTAGTTGCTAAAGCTTTTGTGTCTTGACCTCTTGAGCTTGTGAAGAGTTTTTCTGAGAAGATGGCTGTGTTGCATTTAGTTGTGCTCTGGCTTGGCTTCGTGTATAGGGGCGAGCTGTGGTTTTGTGCCCCTATACACGAAGCCAAGCCAGAGCACAACTAAATGCAACACAGCCATCTTCTCAGAAAAACTCTTCACAAGCTCAAGAGGTCAAGACACAAAAGCTTTAGCAACTAATCTACACTTAATGACCCACCCAGTGGTATTCAGAATATCACTCATGAAATCACTCAAGATATCCCTCAAGTAATTAAGGAACAAAAGAAGAAAAGGCACACTAATCTAGGAACTTCCTCTCTGCCCAGAACGTTGGAGGCTATACACCACACCCCTCAACAGTATTTATAGGAACTCAAACACCAGATTCTGCTCTGTTCCAGTAACAAGAAGCCGAAAGCACCAGCCTGAAGATGACGAGTGAGACCTCGTCGAAACGTCGCACAGACACCCCGACTCTTACACGGGAAGACACCCGAAGACACCAAAACCTGCATATATATATATATATATATATATATATATATATATATATATATATAATAATAATAATAATAGGAATAACAATACCACTTTTTGAAGAACAGGCGCTGACCTTGATAGGAAAAGTAGCTATATTTATCTTCTTCCTTCAGATTAATGGTCTTGGAAGCATGTTTACCTTTTCACAGAAAAACATAAATTGTATTCACTGGTGGGTAAAAGTGCTAGGAACTAATTTTGCCAGTTCACTTCAAACCTTTTCATTAAACTGGCAGAAGGGAATTATAGTGCTATAGTTTTTTCATCCATAATTTCACACTCCTGCACCCTTGGAAACAGGAGGTAACTCTCAAGGGATTTCTCTGTGCTAAAACAGTTTTAATTAGTAAATAATCCTAGAGCTTTACATTCAGAACAAATCCTTCTTAAGCATGTCACAGTGGAACTTCCATTCATAGGGCTTTCTGATTTCTTAATGACTGTGCTGAAGTATTTCTTTTCCAGAATGATTTTGTTTTCCTACTTCAGTAAGGATTAGTAGGTCTAGAATGGGCCTCCACAACTTTGTGACTCTCCAAGTCCAACAGCGCAGTCCACATGTCATGCCTTGTAGCTGCAACCCACCCCTATTTTGCAGTCCCAGTCATTCAGCAAAGCAGGAGTCTTACCTAAACAATGTCGCCTTGATGGACCACAGTACATGGCTGATGGACGATAATTCATGGACCACAAATGATGCAGACATTAGAAATTCTTGAAGATTTAAATTTGTGCAAATCCCTGTATAAAATGACTTGATCTGTGCTTCTAAAATTAACGTGAGGGTCAAAACTTAGCTCTGCACTGGAATTTGACCCTAGAATGTCCCAATTTTTATTTTTCTTTCCCTCCACATATCAGAGAACAATTAAAAGTGGTGTGTTCCTTTGTGTAGGTGCTAAAACAGAGTTCTGTTTATACTGAAAATAAAATACCTGCATCAAATGAAGAAAATGGTGAAGCTGGTATACAGAGCCCTTCCTATAATTTTGAAGGAAAATGTCACCAATCCACCTTAAATTGCAATGCCTCAGCAGCTAGATTTTTCAAATGAAACATGTGGAGTGTTGATTCCTTTATTGTAGATGGAGCCTTACACTGTCTGTTCGGAAGTCCCACTGTATTCAATGGAGCCTCCTCCCAGGTAACTGGGTGAAGACTGGGCAGCCTTACACTGCAGTCTTAAGCATTTTTACTCAGAACTACAGTAGGTCCCACTGAGTTCAATAGGATTTGCTCTCTGGCATGTTCATTATTCTCACAGTTCCTATGTTATTCTGCCTTTTTCCCTGACAGAGACTCAAGGCAGCTTACCACCAAAATCTATTTCATTCCCTTTATCTGTAGAAGGTGTTGTGCATGATCCCTTCACTCACACATAGGTGAGGCAGAGTGGTTGCAGTTGGCTCAAGGTGACAAATGTTGATGCGTCTATGTGTGCAGGAGATAAAACACATGGGGAGCTTCCTGATGTAGAATAGAACATCCCTATTTTAATCAGAGAAATGTTGGAGGATATGAATTCTGTGCTTTTGATTATTCCATTGGTTCTGATAGCCAGGGTACATAAGCACTAAGGTGAAACAGGGTGATGCCCTGCAATGGTTATGATACAGGAAGCCACAAAAAACTTTAGTATATTTATCTCCAAATACATTTTGTTTAGAATGTCCCCTCCCCTTTTCTGAAAGGGTAGCAGCAAATGGATTTCTGAGACCTTTGAAGATCAGCAGTGTGGTCCAAACTGATTTCAGTGTTTTGGCATCAGAGTATACCAGCTGTCTATTCAGACGGCTCCACTGGAATCATACATGTGAAGAAACATGTGCTTGCCATCCTAGCCTTGGTCAAATTTTGCCCAGTGCAGAGGGAAAATATTTTAGAGTTCTATTAAGTGTCTAAAAGAGAGCATGCCTGTTTCGTCTGGTGAAAGCTATCTCAGCAAATGGGATTGTTTGCCTCCCAAGAAATTCTTAGCTGCCGACATGGTCATTCTCCACCCTTTTGGCATCATTCCTCAATTGTTGCTCCCAGGTCAGAGAGCTTTGAAAGTGCCAGATGATTAAGTTGTGAATATGAGTGCACATGTGTGTGCTCATATACATGTCATTCACATTTCTTTCCTTGTATGATGTCCCTTTGGCTAGGTGACAGATAATGGGAAAGGGTGACTGAGATTGGTGGTTTTAGGCAAAGGACAGAGCGGGAACACTGAGCTGAATACGTGATGGGCAGGTGCACAGAAATTAGACTGTTATTTGTTGCTGTCCTCGAGCTGTCATCGGTTATCACATCTTATATCCCTTTGGCTTAGAAATGGCGTGAAAACCTTGGGTGGACCAAGCAGTTCGCTTTAATTAAAGTCTCACAGTCAGAACAAATCGAGAGTTTGGCTTGGGATGTAACTGGAACTTTGTGCCGTTGAAACTATTCTGATTTTTAAAAGGAAAAGAATGTATTATCACATTGCATTATTTTTTTCTAGATATAAACAAAAACAAAAAAGGAAAATCAGTAACCAGCCTTAAGCTAAAAAGCAAGTAAGCCTTCTGTTCTGCCAGTTCCAGGAGAAATAGGATTCAGATATAAGCTTTCAAACTCTGAAGTTAAAGTCTTCAAATTTCATTGTGTGAAGTCAAATACTGTAAGTGTAACTCTTGCAAATGGGTCATTTGTTCCATGTGGGATGAACTGCAGTTGAAACATCCCGAGTACTTGTCTACTTTGAACATGTCTACCAAACCCTGCTGGTTTGTGTATTCCAATTGCAAATGGAAATCTCACCTCTTCTTCCTTTAATTAAGTTGATTCACTCTTGTGTTACAGTTATGTTTTAAGTCATTATTGGTCTGTGTGTTTTGTGCTTTTTTTTTAAGTACTCTCAACACAGAACAGTAGAGAGTACTTTCTGTGGCAGCAAAAGCTGATTCCTTTGACCTGAATAAATTAACCAAATTATATATGTGTATTACAGTGGTACTTTGGGTTACATACGCTTCAGGTTACAGACTCCGCTAACCCAGAAATAGTACCTTGGGTTAAGAACTTTGCTTCAGGATGAGAACAGAAATTGTGCAGTGGCGGCGCGGCAGCAGTGGGAGACCCCATTAGCTAAAGTGGTGCTTTGGGTTAAGAACAGTTTCCGGTTAAGAACAGACCTCCAGAAGGAATTAAGTACCCGAGATATCACTGTATATATGTGCATCTGATCCACACTTATCACTGAAGCTCTGCTCAGCCTCTTCTGGCACAAGATGGCTAATCTGTAATCAGTGGTTGTCCTACGCTTTATGGCTCATGGTTTGTCTAGAAGAGCTAAACCATGAGATTCGGTTCAGATGGCATGCTAAGCCAAACCATGGCTGAGCTTATCATCGTGTAGCAGCAACACGACTAGGGAGGTCTGAAGCAGCTGTGATGTTCATACACACACATGCTTTTGTGCTAATTCATGGTTTAGCTTGGCATGATGTGTGAACCATGTGAAAGACCCCTCACTCTTTTTCCAATCCCTAGGAGGCAGCCAACTATATTTACCTTGATGGGCTATGCAAGGACTAGAAATGTGGTGGTGGTAGGCTTGTTTGTTTTCTAACTGGAAATTGTGGCTTTTCTGGATGCAGATTTCTGCACACAGCTCAAATTTACACATTTGCATGTGCAGTCTCACACTCTGCAATAGCCTGGCTACAAATTGGTTTAATCAGCTGTAGTCAGAGCTTAGGCAGCGGCTTCCTGATGAGAATGTTCTCTGGTTTCTGCTTCTTTTCCCCTTCAGAGTCTTAATTTGTTTTGCCAACATGTCTGCTTTTCTGGCACACCTGCCTTCTTCCTCCAAGTGTTAGTTCCTCTCTGAGAATCATTCGTGAGCAGCTTGCAACCAAATGCCTGATTACAAAGTTAGCAGAGCTTGAGCGCAATTACTTCAGCTCTATAGCCCTTGCACATTAAACCCAGTGTTAATTGTTTCCCATTTTTGCAACAATCCTTATAATAGGATAAAAACTGAAGCGATCATTTCTTGTAGTTAAAACAGCAGAAAATAAAGACATTTGCTCTGATTAATCACTGCAATACGAAATTAAAGGCAATCGCAAGGAAACACACTCAGAATGTTTGTTTGATGCCAGCAAAACTTGCCATTTGTACAGTGGTGAAGAATTGATATTGGAGGAATGGCTCAGCACAAACATTTGTCACATCTGCTTTTGCGACTGACGAGGATGTGATGAGTCAGTTTTCTTGCTGGGGGATAGGATGTTGAATCCCTTTGTCTTTACTGTGATGTTTTCTGCATTTACTGCTTTTTAGAAGATGCAAAAGTATAGTCTAGATTCTTCGGTACCTGATTTTGAGGCCTTGTTTACTAAAGACAGTAGAGCAGTACAGATGTTCAAAGCACATTCAGCTGAACGTGTCACATGTGTATGTCTGTGGCAGAGTGAAGTTCAATAGCCAATGCTCTGGCACAAGGGTACAGTGGTACTTTGGGTTGCAGACGCTTCAGGTTACAGACTCTGCTATCCCAGGAATAATACCTCGGGTTAAGAACTTTGCTTCAGGATGAGAATAGAAATCGTGCTCCAGCGGCGCGGCAGTAGCAGGAGGCCCCATTAGCTAAAGTGGTACCTCAGGTTAAGAACAGTTTCAGGTTAAGAACAGACCTCCAAAACGAATTAAGTTCTTAACCCAAGGTACCACTGTATATGCATATCAATTTCATTCATGCATGTTGAGTCCATTCAGTCTGTACCCTGAAAAATGGAGGGCATATCTTGAACATAAAGCCAGGTATATTCAGAATCTACAGTTGTAGAAGCCCATGCAGATGAAATCTTAAAGGCGTGGCTCCAGATATTTATCAGTGCACAATTTGTTTGAACATATCTGCACAGGTTTATGGTTTCAGTTCATAATGCATATTTTTAAAAGTTTATATAGTTGGTAAACTGAGCAATTGAAGTATGGACCATGGAGATTATACTAAATTAAGAATTCATTTAAAATATTAATGTGAAAGTAGCTTCTGAAATCTATTCTAGTGTTCTGGAGGGAAAGGGGGAGGAGAAAAGAGAGAGGGGGAGAGAGATTGGTGGTAGGGATAACCAATAACCAACCCAGAGAGGTGATCCAGAAGGATATTGTGGTGTATGGTATCAAAAGCTACAGTGAAGCCTAGAAAAATAAGTAGGCAATTTTTAATTTATTTATTTTTTAAAGTAAACCAGATTATCAGCAGCTTTTTTTAAAAAAAATCTGTGTTTCAAGACAGCAGGCCAGGGACTGTTTACTTCCACAGGCAGAAATCAGCTTGGCCACAGTAACTGCAATATGTGAATTAGTTCCTACTGAGGTAGTTTAAGTTAATGGCAGACAACTGGTTGTCGCTAGCAGAAACGGAAGAAGGAGCCTTAGCAAGAACGCAGGTATCAAAAGAAGATTTTGTTTTGTTTTTGTTACAGTCCTTGTTTAATGTTGGGCTCCAATATTGCACATTGCAATAGTCTAAGGGGTCCAAAGTCCAGGGGTGGTTTTATCTCCTCCTCAACTTGAATTAAGTCATGGTTTGTCTTTAACTGAAGCTTACTTAATGTCACCCAATACATTTCTAATGAAGCCAGAGCTCTAACTGCTTGGCCACAATTCCCTGACTTGAGCTTTAATCACACAGCCACCTTCACCTCTGCAGGGGAAAAAAGCTGGACCGACTTGTATTCTTCCGTCTTTGTTAACTCATCTGTCATTTTTGGTTTAGCTTAGAAACTCAGCATCATAAATTTTTGAGAAGTGCTGCTTGTCTGACCTGGCCCTTGATTTCCATGGCTAAGATTCAGGCTAGCATTCCCATATGGCTCTGCTTAGTTCAAGGGATATACATGCTGGACCTGGCTGGACCAGCTGTTGGGCCTTTGACTTGTTCCTGAGTTCCATGTCAAACTGCACTAGTGAGTAAAATTCTGAGTGGGGGCATGGAAATCTGCATTATTGCTCTGGTGTATAACTTCAGACAGTGATGCCAAGCAAGCAGTTTAATCTGTGCACGCTAGTCATCTTTCAAAAAATCAAGAAATTAGAGCACATCTGCCTTCCTCTTTCCTTCCATCTGTCAATTCAGGCCATACACTTGATCATATTTTCCCCTTATTACATGCAAGCGTTTGGATCCTTCATAATGAAATTAACTATGTGGTGTTTGCATCTCAATTGCTGCTATTTTCCCCTTTTCTTTTATAATCCTGCAGTCCAAAGGGGGGAAGTAATATTGCTCATTTGAATTATCACTAAATATGTTTTGTGTTTTCTCAGTGCAGCTCAGTGGTAGAGCACATATTTTACGCAGGTGTCCCCTGGTTCATAGGAAGGTAGTAGGACCCTGCATTATTATGAGTCAGACCACAGGTCCATCTAATACTACATATGAAAGTGTCTTCTCTAGATTGTTGGCTCATTAGCCCAGTATTGTCCACATTGACCAGGTGTCTCACCCTGTGATTAGAGTTATCTGCAATAAAGTGTTCATGTTTTGACCAACAGGTACAGATCTTGATGGAGTTGAGAAATTGAAGTGTTCATGCAGTTCCTATTGAAGGTGTCTTCTCTGAAATGCATCAAGCTAAATTAAAATAGTTAATTACCAGAATCACCAGAAATTGCCTCCTTTTTGTTTCTGATTCCTTGGTACTTATTCCGTCTATCTTCTTGCTGCGCTGACTGGCAAGACCTTCCAAGGGTATCGGCCAGGAGTCTTTTGTACCCCTACCTGTAGGTGCCAAGAGTTAACCTTGGACCTTCTGTAGATGAAACATGTTCTCTGCAGATAAACTGTCTCTTAACATCTTCGTCCACAGTCTCTAACATCTTAGACACAAAATAATCTAGATCTGGAAAACTGCTACCACTCAAAGTAGACCGTATTGGGCTCATGAGCCCAATGACCAAGACTAGAGATTCAGAAGAAGACACCTTTTGTATTTGGAACTAAATTTTGAAACATATAGATTTCTAAATGCAGAGTACTGCTAATAAAAAATCCTGTATTAAACGGCTGGGCCTCTTCAATTTTAAATGTAGTTTTAAGTTGTTTTCATTTTCTTCATGCACTTCCAAGTTGATTTTTTGGATCGGTATTGTGGACCAATGTTGAGGTCCCTACTGGGCAGAACAGTAGGGTAAACTGGAAATAGATCATGTACAGTTTGGAAGATTTTCACTGCACTTAATTGTTAACAGAGAAAGTCCCCCCCCCCCACATAATTTCTTTTTTCTGTTTTGGTTTAGAAATAGTTGGGACTATATAGAAAGGATTTTTAAATATATATATATTCACTGGTGTATAAATGGTCCTGATGACATCCCCAGGTGAGCTCAGAAGGAACAAAGTTGGGGGGGGGGAACTGTACCTCCAAAGGTAAACAAAACAGTCCTAACTCTTTTATAAGTCCATGTAAGCTTGCAGCCTGGCTGTGGCTGTGAACATGGCAGAAGCTGAATGGGGTTCTTGATGGTGAAAGTAAGTGATCTTCAAAAGCTAGACAATGTAAACCCACACTGTGCTATGAAGCAAACCAAGGGACCCCTCTCTACTTCTCTCTCAGCAGCAAAATGTCAGGCAGAGAAGGAATGAGTGAACTTACTGTGTGTTTGTGTGTGAGAAAGAAAGTGATATGCATCATGTAAAGAAGTGACTTCCTATAAAAATTGATCTAGATATAATTAAATCTATTCAAACCATCCTAGGACCAACCTGCTGCTGTGTCACCAGGGAGTGATACATAAGCCAGTAGTTATCCAGTGCAGATAATGCAATGGGGAGCTTTTGACACAAATTACTGCGTTGTCAAAGCAATTAATTTGGATCGAATTAATTGTAACTGAAGGTTTGGAGCCACAAAAGGCTGTTTTAAAAGAATGAGGATTTATTGGACCGAAGAATGCACTGGGATCATTTTTGAAGACCTCCCCAACTGAAATTTCCAATGTAAATTTCTCCTCCATTTCCCTGCTTTTTATTCTATATATCCAATTTAAGTGGTTTGTATTATATATTGTAGGATTACCATGTTTTTCAACCGGGCAAATCATGGGCTGTCCAACTGTTCAATGTCAGTAGAACAAAAGAAGTAAGATCAAAGCAATGATAGGTAGTTTTCTTGTTGCAACATTTTAATTATTTCAGATATTAAATAGGACAACAAGCAACGTGTACAGTTAAAATAATGTTTTCTTATACATTTCTTTCAGTAACTAAGTTAAAAAAAGGAATAGTACCTTTGTGTCCTTAAGCACCAGTGTGATTGAGAGCCCTGACTGGCTCTGGCTTACTGAAACCGGAGAAGTAAAGAAGGACCCAGCACCTGTCATTCATACTTGATATCTTTGCTGCAGGAAGCAGTGGTGTAATGCTCTTGTACCTGTGCACATGCAATTGTGGTGTATGAAGCCAGTCTTAGAGAAGAAGTAATGTGATGGCCTCAGTGAACAGTGTTCAGAGCAGAGTCCTCAAATTACTGATACCAAGAGGATGCTAGTTTTATTGCCATACAATCACTTCACTCACACAGAGACAGCAACCTTGTAATCAAGTAAAGCCACATCATGCAGAGTAACTTTGTCTCTCATGCTGTTCATGCTTCAAAGTATTCTAAAGTATTTACACATTCTAGCGGCCTTTAAAATGGAAGCTGGTAAATGTGCAGTTGTGCACTTCTCTCTCTCTCCAATAGCAAAGTTAGACATCGTTGTCTAAATCTTGATTATGCAGTTGAGGCAGGCAGTGTCTGTTTATGCTTCCTGTGCAGAAAAAGGAGTTCTCCTGTTGGGCTACTTCTGAAGCTGATTATGGATACCTGCTCCTTTTCATCATCAGTTATCAACCTGCCTACAGGCCCCATGGAAAATTGCTAAGATTTTAATATCTGTGATCTGTCAAAGTCAAGGATCAAACCAGGAGTCTGACTGCATTTTCTGTGTACTTTGTCAGCCTGTGAAGTCTGAGATAAGATGACTTCTACAAACATTAAGTTCTATGATATATTCCATGGAGAGATAACACCTTAAATCCCAAAGTACTGCCATTTTTATTTGCTTCCATCGTTCAGCCTAAGACATGTTTCAGATCAGAAATCTTTGTGATATGAAAAATATTTGATTTCATCATATTGTAGTTAAGTTGGCGCAAATTTGCTTTAAAATGTTTTGGCATTCCTGCAGCCCAGTGCAGACAAAATATAATATTGAAAGGTGGGAGGGGTGTGTGTTTGAGGGTTGGGGGGGGAGTATTGTTTCTTTATTAAAGAAACTACATACACCAATCAATTCTGAATCAATCAAAATTCACTTATATTGGTAGTGTCAGACACAAAATTAATAGCAAGCAAGTATGGCTGGCAGGTCAAAGTCTAGCAGAAATCAGATCCAAGGGAGGCCAGAGAATTGGAGAATAGCTGTGGAGGGAACAACCTGGTGGTCTCAGTCAGCAACATGTTGGAAGGCAGAGGATCTGGAACATTTTATGACACTGTGGCTCCAGTTTGTCCCTCTGGTGCTCCCTGATTTCCCAGCTCAGAAGGTTTCTAGCATGTTGTGTGAGAGTCTTCTTTCCTCTGTGGCAGCAAATTTAAAGAGCTCTTTGTTTAAGCCCTGATAGGACATTTTAAGACAGCCATTGAGAACCTTGAGGCCAGAGGGCAAATGCGGCCCTACAAGACTCTCTTCTTGGAACTCCCCCCCAAAAAACACACTCTTCTGATGCCATGCCCCTCACTGACCCTGCTTTACACCCTGAGGGTGGTGGTTTGCCTTGCTACAATGTATCCTTGAATTCAGATAGTGCCTCTTTGCATGGCTAGATGTAAGGTAGAGATGTGGGTGTCTGCAGAAGTTGGCCTCCTGTGCAAAGATAACATTTGCAGATATTGCAGTGCCTCTGATCCCACCCACCAGACTGTTTTGCCCCTTAGATCATGAGTAGGCAAACTAAGGCCCAGGGGCCGGATCCGGCCCAATCACCTTCTAAATCCGGCCTGCAGGTGGTCCGGGAATCAGCATGTTTTTACATGAGTAGAATGTGTCTTTTTATTTAAAATGCATCTCTGGGTTATTTGTGGGATATAGGAATTTGTTCATCCCCCCCAAAAAAAATATAGTCACCCCACAAGGTCTGAGGGGCAGTGGACTGCTGAAAAAGTTTGCTGACCCCTGCCTTAGATGGTTTTCCAGAAGGGAATGTGGTCCTTGAGCCAAAACGGTTTCCCCATCCTTGCATTAGAACACGTTGACACCTGATGCCTTTCTGTTTGTTATCTATTTACCCATATGCCTTTCCATTTATTTGTTTGTTTGCCTTCTCTCCAGTCTTCATTCAAAATGTCTGTCATTCTAAGAGGTGTGGACTGGAGAGAGGTCCTCTGCCTGGCTGTGTCTTTCAGTGGATACTCTCCCATTGCATGCACATGTGTGCTCAGACACATAGGCAGATCCCTATTAGTGAAGGAGGAGATGAAGCGTGGTTTCTGCCCTTACTGCAGTGACATTGGTTTGCAGCACTATATTCCCTCCCCCCAAATCATCATCATCCCTCACACTTTACATTGTGGATGTTCTTTGTGGGATTGCGCTTGGTGCTACAGTTCCCAGGGCGCTTACTGGCAAATGGGCTGGTTTGTCTCTCGGTGTTAATTTTTGGCGGTTCACACCCAGCCTCAGTAATCAAGTTTCTTGCTGGGAGGTGGGGCCAGCCCCATTTATAAATAGGGGGTGGAGCTGACAATAGCCAGGCAGTCTGCTCTGGAGATTCACCTTCCCTTTTTTAAATGTTTCTTGTTTGCAGGTTAACTTTTTCTTCCTGTTTAGCAGGCACTGCTATGGTCTTTGACTGATTGCTATTGAAGGACCAGGGATAAATTTTATGGCCTTGGGTGGAATCCTTTAGTCTTTTCTTCCCTATATGGGGGGGGGGGGGGCGTGAAGTGGTGACTCACCCCCCTGTGGTGGCGATTCCAGGGTCCCCCTCTTAAAGGGGTTATATATATGGATGTCACTGGCCATACATTGAAGGGCTGTCAGTGAACTACCCTGCGTGAGGAGATATGGGCTGGGCTGCCTGCTACACTTACGTCTCACAGAGCACCCCCAGCTGGGGGGCTGGGAGGGATACACGCCCAAGGCCTAAGCCAAGGTCTTCCTACATTTGGAAGTTTAATAAAGTTGTGGCCTAATTTTAATTCCATATAACATTGTCAGAGTCTTTATTCCTTCCTTATGATCCCTGGGGGCTGGGGCTGTCGCTGCCTGGTCACGTAATAATAATAGTAATAATAGAATAGTTGCAATTAATCCCTAAATGAAAAGTAAAGGGGAGACCACTGGGATAGGATATAATCTTGCTCTCTGCACCAGCAATCCCTGGGATAAACTCAATCATCCAACTGAAGATCAAAATGCATCCCATCTGTTTCTTGGTACAATGGGATGGAAAATTGAGAAGTGGCTTTTATATAAACCCTATTCAGGCCTGAGCAGGTGATGGGGGAGAGGGTCCTCCCATAAGGTGCTAAGCCCACCCCCACCCACAAGTTGGAGACTCCCCGTATGATTTGGGACCTACATTTCTGAGGATTCTTTGTTGTTGCTGCGACACAAGGAATGGAGCTTAGCACACAGATCTTTGCTTTCCTTGCTCACACATAGCATTTGCATACAAGCAGCATTCCCAAATAGAGCTGTAGACTGTTCTTCAGTCTCTGTTCAACCCTGTCTCCTTGGCAGTGAATCCTCCAACTTGGGTCCCACAGCAGAAAAAGCCATGCTCCTTGATCTGTGGAGTTTATCTAAAAATAATACTTTTTTTCAACCGGAACACAGTTCCAGCACCTCTCAGGTGGGTACCATTGCTATTATGAGAGAACGAGGGAGGTGTTCATGGTGAATTCTGGCACCTCTCTGTCTAGAGAAATAGCACTAACTGTATCTAAATAGATGCATCTTCTATTTAGGTGCCCCTTGAAGCCAACAAACCAATTTAAATGATGCTTTTGAAATCGCTGGTTTCAATACTACAGTCAATAGTTTGAGGTAGTTCGGAGTAATGGACTTAAAATATTTGAATTAAGCACTGGGATAAGTCATATGTAGCACATGATGTACTAAGTTAGCCATATTATCTTTGACAATCCATGTCCACTTTCTGCTTTTCAGCACAGGCTCCATTTATCTAAGCTGACAGCTGTGGTGCCTGTGGCTTTAGTAGATGTATGGCTGCCTTCTAGAATCCTAGCATGTTACAAAAGCTTATCCTCAAAGGGCAATCCTGATGCTGCTGCTACTTTTTTGTGCTCTCAGGAGAAGGCATGACTGATGACTCAGAATTAATTGTAACCCAGCGAGGTGTCAGTGACAGATATCCATTACACGCACTAGTACTTATGTGCGGGAGGCAATTTTCTAATGTGCTATTCCCCCTCCAGCAGCCCTCCATTGAGACTCTGCTTTTAAAAAAGCACACCCTTTTGCACAGGAATGTGTCCGCGCCTCTTATAATATTGTTAAATGTATGCTTAATTAAGGGCTGTGCATAGGAATTTGTACTTGTGCGATTGCTCTTTCTGCATTCTTGCTGCCCCTTGTTCCCCATATGTTCATCTGTTTATTAGACTCTTATTATATAAGTAATCTTGTGCAACCAAGTCTTGCAGTGAGGAGTGAGGAGACTGAAGATGCAACAAACAAAAAGGGAGATTTTAGCCTAAAGAATGTAGCAAATAAAGAGTGAAGATATTAAAGAGTGAAGAAAATAAAGAGTGAAGATATTGCCAGGGAAATATGAGAAGATAAAGTCAATACCTCCACCATTCTTATTCTCATTCTTATTCTTATGATAAGATCAACAAAATCAGAAACACTCAAATGAACATATGCACTTCATAAAATCCACGGTTGACACATCAGCTGTTTCTACCGATCTTCAAGATGCCCTCCCCCCAAGTATCAATCCCAATAACTTTAATGTTCTAAACATCTTGTTTAGACTCTTCCCCCACTTCAGCATTATGGGGTTTTGTGGGTGCGTATACACACACATAAATATTCATCCATCTTGGCAAATTATTTGATAGTTAAGCAATTTACAGCAGAATTTTAAGCATGTCTTCGCAGAAAGTCCAATTCAGTATGGGCTTACTTCCAGGTAAATGTGGTTATAAACAACAGTTTTCTTATTTGTTTCATTACGATTGAAATAATACTTTTTAACTCTTTCCCTTCATAGTGTGTTTCAGGTAAAATATAGTCATAAAACAGGAGAGTTAGGTATCAGACTCTCCTCAAACCTTCGTTGGAATTGTTTTTACACTACATATTATAGTGCTGACCAGAATGTCATAGAGATGCTTATTTGAATCGGATTACCGTACCTAGTTTTGAGTTGCAAAGCAACCTCAGGCAACAAACAGGTGGGAATTGGTGCAAGGTTGGCTCACTTAGTACATGTTTAGGGTATAAATGGACACAAGATGAGAGCAGGGCAGGGGAGAAACTGCCTGATGAGGAACAATTTGGGATAACCCTTTTCACAAGGCCCTGGGTTCCTTGGATGAACTACAAGCTATCAATGTGATAAGCAGATAATAGCCAATCAAGTACAGCATATTTGGATATTCAGCCATGCCACATACCTTATCTCCGTAATTCTTGCAATTCTCACCTGGAAGGTGAGGCTCTGTTACTGCAGGTTGGGAGAGGAAGCTAATGGAATATGGCTCGCTTATGGTCTCCTGGTGAATTTTTGGCTGAAGCAAGATTTTAACCAACAGCTTCTGGCTCACTGCTCATCCTCTAACTGTGCAGTGCTATACATGTCTACTCAGAAGTAAGGCCCACTGGGTTCAAGTGAGACTTGCTGCCAGGTCACTGGGTTTAGGATTGCAGCCTTAGCACTATGCTAAGGTATTAGTGTATCTCAAAGGGTTTGGAACTAGTAAAATGCTGCAGGGTTTACTAAAGCTCTTCTTATGAAACCTATGCAGTCAAACAGCTTTGTTTGGCAATTAGTTCATTTTTTAAAAAAGAAGTACTATGTGGGCTAGCTCTGGTCTTGCTCTGTTAAGCTAGTCTGCTTCAAAAGTTTCAAATGCTTTAAAAAAAGAATACCCAACAAGAAAACCCACAACTCTCTTTAAGTGAACAATTTTGTAAGTCAAGTGTTTGAAACCTGAGGTTAATCATAACGTACAGGGAGGGCCACGTCCCATTAGATAAAAGCTTGCTACTTTTACACAAGGGCCGTGGCCTCCTAGATTGCCAAGGTCATACGCTGTGCTAAAGAAAGCTAACAGAATGGAATACTAAAGGGATTTTCACTGGCTCTTAAAAAAAAGAATCCCTTAAAGATCAATTGGAAGGTTCCTACCTTCTTATCCCCACATGAACTTTAATCTCAGCTTGTGTGAGTGACACTAAGCAAAGCGTAAATGCAGCCTGTTTTCCAAGTGAATAATTATTTGAAGGAATGCTCCATCAAGCCTCATCCCTGACATGAGATCGCAGAAGACCTCCGTGTATCTCCTGCATACAAAAGCCACTTCTGAACATTCTGTCACATTTTCAAGGGGCAGCAAAACACAACTCAGGATGGGGCTGTGTAGGCAGGAGGTGGCTTTATGCCCACCCCGGTCACTCCTGAATGCTGCCCCATCCTGCTTAAGTTTTTTTTCTCCCCTACACAAGTGGATGCTGTCATTCTTATTGGAAAACAGAAAGCACAGCCATTGGGCAGGGGAGGGGAGAGAAAGACAGGGGGTGAAAGCAGAGCAGCATTGGGGAAAGGGAGTGTTAGGATTGTCCTACTCTCGTGTAGGACCTGGGCAGAGACACATGCCCAACTGGCAGGTTCTCTCCCTCCTGGTCTGTCGTTCAGGAGCTTCAAAAACTTTCTTCAACCCGAACCTAACAGCGACTGATACCAAAAGGCATTAGCACGCTTAGGAATCTGCAGAGTATTCGCAGTTTATGTAACAGAACTCAGTAGCACAGCATTTTGGCTAATCTACTTTTATTGACATATAGTACACTCGGAGCATTCTGACTTATCTCCTTCCTCGTTCTCATCAGACAGCAAAGAAAGAAAAAACAAAGGACAATAGTCCCACTTCACAGAACACAGTAATAGAAAACGCCCTGTCTCTGTCACTTCCCACACTGTGGAATGAAAACATACACCGTCATGTGATAGACAACAATCTCCAGACTGCAAAGACAGAGAGCAGGAATCTTAACAGGGAGGAGAAGGCCTGGCAAGGCAGAGTGAGGGGCCTGCCTTAGGAAGCTGATTTTGGGCATCATGAAGCAACACTAAAATCTTAAGCAGCAGTAGTAAATGTAGACACTTTTACTGCCAGAGTGACAGGAACTTCTGGGGTTTTCTGTCTCGGATGCTGGTCTGGTCTTGGGTGCTGTGTATCTTGACTTTGGAGTGGGTGGGTACAGGAGGAATGGCGCAATGGCTATATTTTCAGCAGTCCCAGTTCAGTTTACATAGGGCCTTTTGGCAAGAAAACCTCCAGGCTCCCCTCCCTCCATGAATCTACCTCCTGACCACCATTATCACTGGCTGATCTTCTTCATCACTGCTGTCACCTGCCAGGCAGGGAACCTGTGAGCATCCGTGAGCAGCGGCATCTCCTGTCCCTCCTTCTCACGACTCTTGCTATTTGAAGCATAGCAAGAGGCAGGTGAAGAAGCATGCAATGGAGGAACAGGTCCAGGGGCTTCAGTGCTGAGGTGTGGACCCTTGACAGCTGTCCCACCATGCCAACCCTTGCCGTTGGCCCTGTAGGCCAGTCATAAATTGGCCTGGGGGATATTGGAGAGAATGGTGAAAGAACAAGCCAGGCATTGAGAGGAGGAAGCCAGAATGAAATGGCAACAGAGGGGGGAGGAGAAAGAGAGTAAAGGAAATATTTCCAGTGAGGGGATGTAGAAGAACATAGGTAAGTGGAAAAGTCCTCCCTCTCCTCCCTCCTGCTTAGGCAATTTCATGGACCTTTCTCTAGTATTTAATATAATTAACAAACTCCCATTGGCAGGATTTGTAATTTTGCACTGTGACTAATTAAATCGCTATGACCACAATTTGTATTGATAAATATGACTCTCATTACAAATAATGCTACTTTCTACATTTTTTCCATATTGTGACATTTAGAGGCACATAATAAATTGTTTATAAAACAACATCCAGATTATGAATGTCCCACAGATGGCAAGAAGCAATGGTTGCTCTGAATCTTATCCTCTTGACCTATAAAGACTATTCACTATGGGAAAAATGAATCCCATTTCTTAAAAAAAAAAAAAGTTTCATTTTAGTATCCAACCATACCAGAAAAGCTTATTTTTAACTGACCAGTTAAGTCAAATTATTAGCACAGTTGCTATGGGGGTTTATTTGGCACTGGTGCCCTCGTTATGAAATGCCCTTTCCAAAGAAGCTTGCCTTCTGCCCGTGTGAGGACCTTTTTGTTTTCCCAGGCATTAAAAATGCTTAAGCTATTTTTGATATTTTATCTATGGCTTATTGGTGGTGCCTTTATCTCTTCTATTTTTTATTGTGTCTGTCTCTGCGCCTATATGTGTATGCTTTTGCTTGATTTTTTAAAAAAGACTTTTGTGTTATACACTACCCAGAGGACTTACAGTAAGTTACAAATTCATATATGAGCTCTTGTTGGCTATCAGTAGACATGGGAGGCTCTGTGGAATTTAAATGGGTATCAGTGGTAGCTTTGAGACTTTCTGCTGGGAAATTCCTGGACTGTTTTAATAAGTGGTTGATTGTGAAAGGATGATCGAACCTGAGGCGGAGGTAGGGCACAGTCCAGCCGAAGGGAAGGGTGTTTAATCCCACTGACTCCTTAAGCATACTCCTTAATTCTTTCTCGCTAAAACTGGTGGGACTTAAAAGTCATTAACTTAAGCTGTGCTGTGCTTCAAGTGCCTCACTCCAACAAGGTCAATGCAATAGAAGTATCACTGTTAGCCAGTGACATTTCGCTGCTTGAAGTGGAGTCTAAGTTGTGCTTTCCCTACAGGGCAAATACTATTGAGACATCAGTTCCTGTCTACATCTGTCCCTCTTCATGCTGTCACCTAAATCAATCCTGTGAAGTATTGTTTGTAAGACTACTTCCAGAGCCCCAGCTTCACCTAGCAGGCTTCCCCTGGCTGTTCTCCTGCTAGTGATAAAGGTAAAGGGTAAAGGGACCCCTGACCATTAGGTCCAGTCGTGGCCGACTCTGGGGTTGCAGTGCTCATCTCACTTTATTGGCCGAGGCAGCCGGCGTACAGCTTCCGGGTCATGTGGCCAGCATGACTAAGCCGCTTCTGGTGAACCAGAGCAGCGCATGGAAACGCCATTTACCTTCCCGCCGGAGTGGTACCTATTTATCTACTTGAACTTTGACGTGCTTTCAAACTGCTAGGTTGGCAGGAGCAGGACCGAGCAACAGGAGCTCACCCCGTTGCAGGGATTCGAACCACCAACCTTCTGATCGGCAAGTCCTAGGCTCTGTGGTTTAACCCACAGCACCACCCGTGTTCCTCCTGCTAGTAGTAACGAGTGCTAAACCCCCAAATATGGGTGTTTTAAGGAAAACCAAAGCATTTTGAGAATGTCCTATTCATCCACGTGTCATGGACCAGGAATTGGCTTTACCTGCTGAGCAGCAACCTGAAGGAACAGAAGGCAAAGTGACTCCACCTGTTGCTGATCAGCCTTCTTGCTTCCAACTTCAATCAGTGGCTAGAAACAACATTTGTTGTTCCTGGCCAGACCTTGCTGCTTCTTGCTTTTCTTGACCTTGGGTTCACTACGTGAACCGAGATACTCCTGACCTTAGGACTCGACTGAACCTTGCATATGGACTCTGCCTCCAGGCAAGGACCCCCCTGAGCCGTGGCCAGTTGGCTGGCCTTTCTTGCCACTGAGCTCTGCTGTGGCTGGGCAGCACGGGACTATGACATCAAATTACTTCTGCATACTACCACTCTGTGACAGACATTGCATGTCACTATGTGTCGTAGACCAAGCTAAGTCATTCTATTGTTAGGATGCCCCGTGGGTTGTTTGTGCATGTATGAAGGCATGCGATTGCAGAGGTGAATTAGCTTGCCTAGTTTGGAGATCATGAAACTCATATTCTGGGAGAGAGTGAAACCTATATAAAATGGGACGATCCTAAGCAAGGATGCACTGTGTTATACCTGGTTTGGTTCTAAGGTATTAAATTTGAGGGATAACATTGTAGTATAGACCAAAACGCAGTTCCTAACAGCTGGTGGCTGAACCTCCATCTTCAGGGACTCAGGTGTGCGTATGTGTGTGAGAGATGCAGGGTGGCGGGGGCTGCAATAAATAGTTCCTCCCACTATGTGTAATTTGGTGGACATTTTTCAGCAAATATGAATGTGTGCATGTTCTTGTAATGGCTTCTTATAACATTCATGAATCCTTAAATAAAAACCCAAAACAATTAGGGTACCTCAAGCATCAGAGGTAGGGAATGAAATATCTCAGGCAGTGGCGTAGCGTGGGTTGTCAGCACCCAGGGCAAAGCAAGTAATTTGCACCCCCTAACCCGTGGATTTGCCCCCCTAACCCGTGGATTTGCGCCCCTAACCCTAACCCCCAGATGTTGCGCCCGATGTGGCCGCCCCCCCTTGCACCCCCCACGCTACGCCACTGATCTCAGGTACCAGAGGACATGAACCTGATTTCCAGCTATTCTGCACTGTGGGTAATAGGAACAGGATCCCACTGAATTATGTTTTATCAAAAGTTATCAGTTATGTTAGACTCCTTCAAAATAATCAGCCAGTTAGCTCAAACAGCTCTCACACGAATGAAAGAATGAAAACCAGGGTGTTCTATTGCATCCTCACTTTTTCTTCCTATGGCACAAGTGGTCAGGATCTTACCCATCACTACCTAATGCTAATTTAACCTAAGCATAAGACTGGAATTGATTTCCTAAGCTTCAGACACATTAATTCTTGTTTTAAAAGGCTAAAATGAGGAAATTATTAGCATTAGCTGGCTCCCAGTTGAGTAAGATAAAGCAAGGCGTTAGATTAGATTAAATTGTACCACTTTATTTGCTTGTTAAAGGGAAATTTATTTCACTTTGCAGTTGAGACAAGTGTAGATAGATACTGGGTGTTTTATTAAGGAAGAAAAAAGATGATTTTCTGCTAATTGAATAGCTGGAATAAAATGTAAAATATTACTCTCCCTGTCAGTAGCTGAAGTGTCACCTTTTGATTGGGAATTGTAACACAGTTCAAAGAAGTTTGACGCAAAGAACAAAACTTTTCTCTCTCACACACACAGACAGAAAATGATATCCATTGTTTCTTAATTGTTTAATATACCTTTCTCACCTATTTTGGTTTGTGAATGAAACTCAAAGTTTTAATGCTTTATTGTTCATGACTACTTTTGTTATGCAGTGGTTATGGATTTTCCATGCTGTAAGCTGCCTTGAGCAGGGTTTGAACTGTGGAAAGGCAGCATACAAATACAAATAGCGGTTCACTGTTTAATGGAATGTATCGGAGTGGAGGGAGGTTAGAAAATATTAAAATAAGTTGCATAGGTGAGCACCTCAAGGCATCTGTGTGGGCGAAAGGCTTCTTTCTAGACCAGACCCTTGGGGGGTATTTGGCTCTGGAGAATATGGAAATGTAAACCTTCGAGGTCCAACCTCACCGTCTCTGGGTTTATTGCTTTAAGTGTGTATGTAAGAGAGAGAGTGTGTGTTTGACTTGGTCTGGCATCTATCTGTGTGTGAATTGTAGGGAACCAGGAATTCTAATCACTCAGAAATGACACAGATGGTGGATTATATCTCATCCCAGGACAATAGTTACCAACATTGAGGGTATAGCAAATAGACATCATTTCCTATGGTGTACACATACATTTTTGTTCTGCTGACACTATAATCTCCAACCCAACAAGCTTTATGTGATTACGTGGAGCAACAAAGTTTACCCATGGGTGCTTAGTTAGGAATCTGTGGCCGAACACTCTGACCTCTACATATGTATGCTTGCAAATGTGTGTTTGTCGCAGGCCCACATCATATCTCTAGTTGCAATCTAAAAAATATACAAGATGTGAAGTGATATGAGATAATGGCACATACAAAACTTCATGGCCCCTCTTTTTTGGGGGAAATGGTATGTGAAACTTTTTATAAATTAGAAAGCTTTACATAGAAACCACAATGCTTTCTTCATACAGTCCTAACTTTTTCGAACAATAACACTCAAACCAACAATTGCTTGTATCTCTCCAGTCTGAGAGTGGATTTTGGTTTGGTCTGCCACTTTTCATGATTCCAAGTATAGCGAAGAAGATTGCATAGACAATTTGTAAGAAGAGAGAGAGAGATTTTATTAATTCTGTGTGTGCAACCAATAAGTGTGACATAACTTGAAGAAGATAAGTTAAGGAGCATCTTTTTAAATATTCACAATAGCTAATAACAAAAACCAGTCTTTTCATGAAATCTAATATGCTCTGACAAGTAGAGCATAATAACTCCCTATTCAAACAATGTTAGCAATATTTTCCAAGAAAAGAGCACACATATACACAATACTACATTAAAAAATGTACCGTACATTTAGACATTTAAGGTAGAATCCTACTTGTAAACATTTAAGGGAGCACAAGAAGCTGGTGTAAAGGAGGCCTGCATAAGATAATCTGGTGAAATGTACACCAGATACAAACTCAATCCAGGAGCAGGCCAAGGACGCCTGAAGTGACCTAACTCTAGCAGAAGGAAAACATGCTTTTAAAATAATGTTGGGGGGCTTTTTCACACTTCTGCTTGTCCCATGCCTAGAAATTACAGGTATGGGCAGTTTCCCACTGCTTCTTTCCCAGGGAAAGTCTGGAAAATCCCCAAATTGCTGTTTGCTCCAATTGAACTCTGAAGAGTAGTCTTTGCCTGCTGTAAGCAGCAGGGCAAGAGGAGGTGTGGATAAGCCTGGAGTGATATCACCCTTTTGCCATCTTAATTTATGTCAGGTTTCCAGGTCACAAGACTTGGCTGAACAGGATTAGGATCCAGCCTATGTCCTCACCCCAAACATGTCTGCTGAGAATTAAACCCAACTGATTTCCATTAGATTTACTCATGAGTAAGAAGGTATAGAATTTTTGATCAAATTTATTTATCTGCCTGATCTCAATGGCGCATAATCTATAATTATGTTCTTACTTTATCCCTTTTTCCTCAGCCCAATGCAAATAAAAAGTGACTTACATGGCTTCTGGGAGATGCTTGGACTCTGACTTTGGTGAATCTCCTGAGGAAGGATAATCTATTATTGAAGTCCAGCCAAAAAAACACATTTCTGATTTGTCCAATAGATAGCAAAATAAAGGAGCATTTTTTAATTTATTGTTATAGCTGTTTTTAATGTGCACAATGCACTTTCACATACATAATCCCAGTTAATCCTTACCATTGTTCCTGTAAGGCTGGTTAGTATTCTTATCCCCATAGTGCAGATGTGATAAGGCTGGGTTCCTACTTTAGGTGAGATTTGAACCAGGGTGCTCCAAGTTCATGGCTCGCACACTGACATGTGATGCTGTGTTTACCACATTTCTAATAGAAAAGCAAGGCAAGAGACTTCAAGGGGTTGAGAGCCATTAAGCACATTAAGCACTTCGTCTTATTTCATAAACTCTGCCCAGTCCTACAGTGCACACAATCTTTCTGCAAAGTGCAGGACTGTGGGGTGGGCTGGTTTGTGGTGTGTGGGCAAATGGCTAAAGGTTCCCCATATGCCACGCCAGAGTCTCAGTCTAGATTGGAGACCTGCGCTGTTTGGAATGGGTTGAGATGGCCAACTCTTGCCAACCTCTGCAACCAGAAGCCCTGCTGGTGAGGGGCAACCAAACATGTCTGCCCAAATGGTGGATAGGCAGAAGGTACGACCAGTATTAGGCTGGGGGAACACCCCAAATGGGCATTTGGGGTGCTAACAGTGGCACATAGTGGCACATGGCACAGTATCCATTGGATCCTGAGCTGCTGCCCTTGTCTGAGTCCTGGCACAGTGAATGGATCCCCCACCCGCCCCCAGTCACCTTCCACCCTGACTAGCACAAGTGGCAAGACCGTAGCTGTGGCAGTTTCCACACCAATCCATTAAGCCCTGCTAATGCTGACCAGGGGTTAGGGTTGCAGCCTTCAGGAGTTGGGAAGCCAAAAAGTGACACAAGTCAGTGTTCATAATATGGATATTGCTTCTCTGTACAAAAAAGTAAGCCAAAGCTTGCTGCATTTGTGCTGTTTCTTTGCCCCTTGTGATAAGTAAGTTAAATTTGATGCCATATATGTAAGTTTTTCTGACTAAGACTGAAATCCTTGATATTAAGGCCCACTGGGAGTTTCTTTCTTTTTCTTTTTAAAGCTGCCTTTCTGAACTACTAGAATATATCCCAGCAATGACACAATTTATTCTACATATCCTTTAATCCTTCCCATAGTGCCTGGAAAAACCCAAAACCTAATTTATTCTATGTAATGCTAGCAGAGAATAAGAGGAGCACTTTTATTTGGTTTTTCAAGTAATCTGATCTATCTTGCGTTATACATCGCAAAGTGGTTTACGTAGTTCTGTCTAGATAGATATCTCCTCTCCTCCAGCAGATTGCAGGCAAATTGTTGTTACATGTGTCTGTTGCTAAGAGTTTTTGAAATATTATGTATTGATGAAATGTTAACTACAAACTAATACTTCCTAGAAGCACGTTTTCATGTTTAGATAACCCACATGCATACCTTTTGCCTTGCTATGTCACATTTCATCTTGCTACCCTAAACTACTAACAATTTCAGAATTTTATTATTGTTGTTCAAAAATAAGGATACACTAGCAAAGTTGTGAGATATGGTTCTCAAATAAGTTGCACAGGAAGGCCTGGACTAAATGTTCCCTCCTCCTGACCCATTCCTATCTGCCCAGGCCATTTCCTTTGGTAGAACATGCCATGCAATTCAAGCTAGCCCATTGTAAGAGGCTGGGAAGCTCACTACCAGATGACGTGCCACTGAAAGAACGTGGCCAAAAAATCAGGAAATTTTCCACAGGGATGCCAGTTCCCATGATAAATCTGTATACAACCCAGACAGGTGTAGCTGGCAAGTAAAGTTGAATCGGGTTCAGATCCCATACGCTGGAATCTGTCTCATGTGGAGTCAGTCCATTCACTTTCTTTTGCAAAGCCCGGTCTCCATTGACTGGTACTGACTCCACAGGCTTTGTGGAAGGAGTCTTTCCACTACCAGGTGTTTTCTGGGGTCAAACAAGTTGCCCCCAGGGATTGGGATCCATTATGTAGGTTGTCTCCACCCAGGAAGTTAAAAAAATCTTTTGAGGGGCAAACCTGCCCCAGTTCCATTTCCTGCCTTAGCCACTGGTAGGAGGTTTCTTGGGAGGGATTTCCACCCTCCTTTTGGTCCCCCCCCCATTTGTCTTTGTTTCCTGGATCCCCTTTACGCTCCCTAGCTGCCATCCGTAGCAGGTTTTCCTGGTCTGCCTCCCTCCCTCCCTCTTGGACATAGCTGTCAATTTTTCCCTTTTCTTGCGAGGAATCCTATTCGGAATAAGGGAATTTCCCTTTTAAAAAGGGAAATGTTGACAGCTATGCTCTTGGATCTGTTTTTCTAGGCCTCTTTTTCTGACCTGCAGCCCTTGGGAGGTCTCTGGGCTTCTGGACTTGGGAGGGGAGCCTATGGAAGGGCTCTGTTCCTTCCGCACTGGCTGCATACGAGCAGGTACTGTCCACCAAGGGAGGAGACAGGTACTGTCAAAGCCAGGTGGAGTCAATAAGTGCAGTAAATAAGTGAAGTTGCCCATGACAACATGCTTTCTTTTCTTTCCTGGTTTGCAGCAAAGAGGTGATGGTTGGGGGCGGGGGGATGACAAAAAGGCAATAAGATACTTTTTAAAAGAGAGTTCCGGTAGGTAAAAGAAGAGCACTAATCCAGCGTGTCCTGTGCTCTTCTTTGTAGTCCCAGCGCCGTGTTACGTTTCACCTCCCCGATGGCTCCCAGGAAAGCTGCAGTGACAGTGGTCTAGGAGATCATGAGCCTGTGGGTAGTGGTACCCTGATCTCACACCCTCTCCCTCTGGTTCAGCCGCAGGACGAATTCTACGACCAGGCCTCACCGGACAAGAGGACCGAAGCGGACGGCAACTCCGATCCCAACTCTGGTGAGTTGCATTTTCAAGCCTTCCCTGCCCACCCATCCTGACATGGCTTTTTTGTTTTGCTTCTTCTATATAGGTAGGCCTGTATTGTTTTGTGTGTGCGTCCTCCACATCTGTGGTGGCATATAAAATGGCATGGAGCATCAGGTGTAACGATGATGGCTTGTGCTTCTCAGCGAAATAGGTGGAGTTGCTGCCAAACAAGCAGACATCCAGGAAAGGCAGAGGGAAAGGTGCAGCAACCGTATTTTCATTATTATTGTATTCAGACACAATTATTTTCTGTGGTGTGGTTACTGAAGATCCTTTCACTAGCAATGGTAACACGTGCATTTTCTCTCTTTTTAGATTTTCCCCAGCCTATGAATATGACACGTGTTTCATAATATAGGAAGCAGACTAATTTTAAAGCAAATAGTTTTTCTGACTCCAATCAAAAGCTATGTACTTTGATTAGAAGTGTAAAAAATATAAGTAACTAAAGGGCAATCACTTTACAGTGATGTTTCCTAAAGGCATTGAAATTATTATTTTTACAATTAATTTGCTAATTGCCTTTTAAGACACAATATCCAGGTGATTTACATAAAGCAATTAAAACAATTAAAAATACAAAGACAACCAATAGATTTAAAACAAATGGAAAAGACCCATCGATCCAGCTGGGAAAGCCTGTTGTAACAAAAATGTCTTCAGCCATTTCCAGAAAGTGCAGTCTTGGATCTCGACAGGACTGCTATTCCACAGAACAGGGGCAGCCACACTAAAAGCCCTGCTGTCAGTTACTGCAGAGCAGGCTTAGATATCTTTGGAATTTGCAGGAGAGACTCCTGCAGACCGCAGCTGGGTGTAGAAGGGATAAAGCACGCTCTAAAGAAACCTAGTCTTGAGCTTTATAGGGACATATATGTTAGTATCAACACCTTGAGCTTGGCCTGGTAACATTGGCCTTGATAATATAGAATTGCACATAGCCTGGAATGTGAAGAAATAAAGTACTCACTATACTTTACTTATTTCCTACATGGCTTCACCTTTTCCTGCTGTTGCACTAGGGAAGAGTTTACTGAAGAGTTTACAAGTTTCCAAGGTAGCATGTTGTGTGGCACGGGGGTGGGGTGGGGTGGGGTGGGCTACTGTTGTGAGAAGCTGCTTCTTTACTGCAGACATAAAAGCTCCAAAGCTCTTTGATGTTATAGATTTGGCTATCGATTTCAAATGCTCTGGCAGACGTGGAGGTCTGGTTCCTGAGAACAACTGTGGTTTTTGAAACTGTGAAATAATGCACCTAGACACATGGTGAGCATATGGAGAATTGAGATCAATAAGGTGAAAACCTAAGTCTGCAGTCCTAAGCAGACTTACTAAGGAGTAACTGTTGTTCAATTCAGTGGGATTTACATACAATAAACATGTTAATATCCTGCTCTTGAATTCTTGTAGTGTTGTTAAATGGCTTGATAAGACAATTGTTCCTGCAGAATTAGGGCTGGATTTACCATAGGTTCGATGAGGCCCTGAACTATTGAAGGTAATGGGACCCTTTATACGTCCAGCTGTCCTCTGTCAACAACAAATTTCCGCTGTTTTTTGTGTTGAATATATGCTATATGCAGGGCCCATTAATTACACCATAGGAACCTACACAACACAAAAACACTGTTGCTGTATGTAGGTTTTATTTTATTTTATTTGTTTTTTATCTTATATTTTGGAAATGTACATCCACTTTTTTTCCCTCTAGTTTTTTTTGGGGGGCCAAGAGAGTGAGGCCCTAAGCTATAGCTTGCTTAGCTTATACGTAAATCCGGCACTGTGCAGAATGTGGTCCAGAGTGGGGGACATCCTCAGGATGTTGTCAGACTACAATTCCCAACCTCCCTGTCCACTGGGGCTTATAGGAGCCGGGGTCCAACCTGGAGGGGCATAGGTTCCCCACCCTTTGCGTGGACAGGCAATGGAGTCCCCCCAACCCCAGGCGACCCCCGAGTGGAATAATGACTCAAGACAACATGCTATGGGGTTAAAATTGGCCACAACTTTATTAAGTTTCAGATGTAGGGAGAACTTGGCTCAGGTATTGGGCGTTTATTCTTCCCCATCCCCAGTCGGGGATCTGGGAGACTTCAGGGGTATCCAGAATGTTGGGCTGGGCTGGCTCTGGAGAACATATGTTCAAGTAGAGAGCCCGCCCCCCATTTTGGCACCGTTGGAGGGGAGAGCAATGACAACCTCTCAGCGTATGGCCAGTGCCTCCCCTCAAGACCCCTTTAACGGGGAACCCTGGGATCACAACCGCAAGGGGGGGCGTGGGTCACCGCTTTAAACCCCCCCCCCCATTTAGGAAGATAGACTAAAGGATTCTGCCCAAGGCCTGAAACTGCCAAAGTTGTGACATTTGGTATGGGAAAGGCAAAACCTGCCAATGCAGGAAAATTCCTTTCCGGCCCTTCAACAGCGACCCTGACGTAGCAGCGCCTGCCTACCTGTGGAGAAGAGGTTAACCTGCAAAAGAAGACTTAACTGAGGGAGGGGAGGGTGGGAGAAGCTGTGGACCCGACTGCCTCTTCGCAGGTAAGATTCACCTTCTGTTGTGTGGGCAGGACGGTCCCTCCCCTTACCTGGCTGTTCCCCTGGTAACGCCTCCCCAGGCGGGATTGGGCGATTGGCTGAGGTAGGCAGAGACCTCCAGGTATCCAGCCTGGGGAGGATGAAGCCAACTTGAACTACCAGGAGTCACACTGGGATCCGGGGGGGCTGCACGCAAAAGGCGCCCCCATTTGATGTGGGGAGTGGTCATTGTGCAAATTGGCACACGGTATACAAAAAGGGGCAGCAGCCTTGTGCTAGCAGAAATAAAATATCTCTTCCCCCAGATGCTTCAAGGAAGGGAAAGCTCCGGGTTTTGCAGCTAAAATAAGAGGGCTTCCGTTTCAGGTTGAGAGAGAAGAGGATAAGTTGGAGTATGATATGGCAAGAACACGTTGGGAAATCTAATGTCAAAACTAGGGTGGAACTCGAGGGGGTGTATAGTTATTAATATTTTATGTGTATTAATTACCAGAAAACAGCATAAATATTTAGAATTTAAAAAATTATTTTTATCAAAAGATTGTATGTATACACACCATCGCTGCAGCAGACTCCAGAATGGCTCATTCATTCATTCCTTCGTTTTGGCCATATGTTTGCTTGGCCTCTGACCAAGGTGGTAAAAGCTGGATAATGGCCCACACGCAATCTCTTTCTTTCTGGGTTACAATTCCACCCTTGGTCTAAACCACCTCTGGATGTTATTAGAATAATAACCCAAGAAAGTGGAAGCAACACTTTCTAAATGGTGGTAACCTTATTTAAATGCAAGTAATTAAATTGCCAGAATGTCAATAAAGTCTATGGATTCCCAGGCAAACCCTATTATCTCTTTAAGCAACTTAGATGGAACAATCCAGTATTTGTGTTTTTATGTACTAGAGGTGACGGTTTAAGTGACAAAAAGACAGTCTTTTTGTTACCTGTGTAGACTTTCCCTTTAGCCTTGATGGCACAGAGTTGAGTACTGGCTTTAACACTGTGTGACAAATCCAGAAACAAATTTGAGTCCTCAGCAAGGAATGGTCCCAATTGCTGTAGTCCTTTTCTGAAGATGCTGCATGTGAGTACTTCTGCATTAGAGAAAAAAATCCAAATGTGTCATGTAAAATGAATTAGAACATGTAATATTAATCACAAATGATGGACTCTTTGCTAATATAGTTTTGCTAAAAGACTAATCTGAACAGACAGATGCTTTTGACTCACATAAGGATTAGGGAATGGGAGACGTCTAGGTTTTAGGTGTGCTATCTTACTACACAGTGATATCTCAGAAGCAGTACCCACAGGGTGGGGAAAGGCACTAGGATTTGTGGATTTTAATGTATTTTTAATCTTTGTTGGAAGCCGGCCAGAGTGGGTGGGGTACAAATAATAAATTATTATTATTATTATTATTATTATTATTATTATTATTATTATTATTATTATTATTATTCCTACCATGTCAGCCCTCTAATCTATGTTGACTTCACCATTTTTTCACAATCTGCCACTCAAACTATCTAGAGATTACAGATCACATATTTTATATCAACACATCCATGATGCCTCAATAATTTCCATGCCACCATGTCCTTAAAATAAGCTGAAAATTAGTGTAGCTGTACTCACATTGGTGCTAATATCAGCACAGAAAAAATGTATGCTGAAGAGCTGGAATAAATTTGAAATTCTGAAATTTCAAATAATTGAATGCAATGTGCTCTTGAAGCTGGACGACAATTGAAGTTTCATGAATATGCAAGAGGGAGATACTGATTTCACTCATTCATTTATTTTTAAATAGCTGAAATTTGGCTCGTTCTTTTCAATTTCTGAAATGGCCTTAGCAAGTCCCCAGCTTGCTGTAAAGGTTCTCCACTCTTTCTTGAACTCATTTGTGTCAGGAAACTGAGTTTCTTTCAGCTGACAAAATGGATTCTGGTCCACCAAAATGTATGTCTTTGTGTTGCCCTGATACAGTGATGTTGTTATCTGATGGTGTAACCCCTCTGGAATATAATCCAAAGGTCAAAGACCTGCCCCCTGCCCCCTTGCTCCCCCCCCCTTACTCTATTAAATGCTACTTATACATTTAAGTGGCATTTAACAAAGTACAATGGTTTGTTCTTCAGTATATGGAACAATATTTTAATGCTATGAACTGAGAAGCTTTAAATGGGAAAAGCTATCCAACTTCCACCCTTTTTCTTTTGGTTATTTTCTTGTGCACTCATTTTTTTGTTTGTTCTAGGCAAATTCTATTTCTCCCCCTATCTAACAAGCAATCACTCTGCACATTTTCTGTGGCAGATGCTTCAAGGTTTATGTAGGTGTGAGTGTATGTTTTAAGTTGGTATGGAAAAAATTGTTTTCATTTCAGAAACAAAGAACAGGGGCATTACTTTTTATATAAATTTGTTTGTAGCTTTGCAAACATTAAATGCGCAGCCGAACTAGCTGTGCTGCCTGCCTTTTAAATGCCAATTCTGATACAATCTCACTTTCATGTATTGTGCTGCTGATGTTCTCCCTTGATTTGAGTGTTTTGCCCCATGGTGAGAACAATTTGGGCCATTTGTTTCCAGGTTCACATGAATCATTGGTTAATAGCTGCGTAGCATCTAGTAGTCGATGCCTCCTGATATTGGTATTTTGCTGCTGATACCAAGTTTAGTATTTAGGTTTCAAAAGCCTACTGTGTTCTAGAATGAGTTAAATGTTCTCCGGGCTTAATGAACCAGTGCACCAGAGATACATTGTTATATTTTCCAAGTGTTGCCAGCCTGCAAAGAGACAAGAGAGTTATACAATTACCCTAGCCTAATGAAAAGGCATGCACAGTCAGAGAAAATTCATCCAGCTAATCTTAAAGCCAGCAATCATTCATGCTGGGTGAGAGTGCGAGAGAGATTTTCAGCATTAGCTTTATTATTCACACACCGCTATCCTGTTTATGAAGATACAGTTCATATTTACCTCAGTTTCTGGAATAATTACATATGACTGTACTCTTGTGATAACATCCTTGGTGGTAACTACTTGGCATCTGCTTTGACCATGCATAGTACTTAATCCTAATGTTATTGATGTGCAGGGAATCCTGATGGGAGTATAATTTATGCAATTCATGACATGCACTCTTCTAGAGCAGAACCACAGGTGAGATGGATGGTCCAAACAGAGCCCCCAGATGCATATGATGTAGTGGTTAAGAGTGGTGGACTCGTAATCTGGTGAACTGGGTTCGCTTCCCCGCTCCTCCACATGCAGCTGCTGGGTGACCTTGTCACACTTCTCTGAAGTCTCTCAGCCCCACTCACCTCACAGAGTGTTTGTTGTGGGGGAGGAGGGGAAAGGAGATTGTTAGCCACTTTGAGACTCCTTCGGGTAGTGATAAAGTGAGATATCAAATCCAAACTCTTCTCTTCTTTTGCTTAAAAGATCAAAGATCACAAAAAACAGGGCATCATACATACAGGCCTCCTGATGGCTGTACTTGAAAAGCTGTTGTTTATATTTTTATTGTTTATTTTTATTAATTTATGTGGTAGGGGGACAATGATTTGCCACACACACACACACACACAGAGAGAGAGAGAGAGAGAGGGGGGGGTTGACTCTCTTTCGTCCCACTGAGTTTGCAACTAGGTGGGTTTGCCTTCAGACACCTCTATGGTTGTGTGTTAGATGCTTTCATGCACTGCATCCCTTGACCTTCCCTCAACAGATGAAAAATGTTGAAAAGCTTAACCCTAACTCTGCAGTGGGCAATGATCACAAAAACAGCAGCAATTATCCTTTTATAAGTTGCTTGCAGTAAACACTGGAGTTTTTCTTTCTTTTGTGTTTTTTCATGCAGTTGTGTATCCAAATATACAGTATGGGGCAGAGGGGTGGTTGACTTCATTTCAATTTAGGCCAGGCTCCATTTAGCCTCTGGTCCATTCACCATCATAATCACAGCATAAACTATTTGCTAACAAGCTTGATTTTTTTTAATTTTTTGCATTTACACTTTGAATTAATTGCGGTCAGTTATCAATCATTACCATGAAAATGACAGAGTTGCTATAAATGAAATCGTCTCCATTAATGAATGCGGCCTAATATCTGATGTGGCAAAAGTTTCCCAATGTTTTGGTTGTGTACTTTTGTGAACTTCTTCACTGTATGAACAAGGCAAGAAGTGCAGTCAGCATGACAATATTCATTTCCCAGCTATTGTTTTCCTAATTTTCTGGCTTGGAATGTGTAGTTGAGGGCCAACCAAGCTGATGAAAATCAGGCTGGATATTGTTTTTAGTAAAGTGGAGTTTCTTATTAAAGAGATCCTTGACCCTGGTCTTTGACGTCTGAAATTGCTTTTTAAGGGCTCGTCCTATTCCTGTGACTGTAATCTGTTTTAACCGTTCTCAATTCTGAATTTTAATTTCTTGCATTTTCCCCCTGAACATTCTGGTGAAGGCTGGGTAAATAATATTATTATTACTTCCCCCCTGGGCGAGAGAGAGAGAGAGAGAGAGAGAGAGAGAGACCATTGTGTCCATCTTCTAGGTGTACAGCTTATCACTTCTGATCAGGAAGATTTCCTCTTCTTCTGCTGTTGCTCTTTCATTTCCTTTGTATCTCTGCATTCTTCTATCTAGTCACTTAACTACTGTTTGGCCCTCAGTCTTTATTGGTCTCAACTTCCCTACAGATTTGCATTAAGAACTAAAGTTGTGCCAGATTTTGCAGTGAATTAAATTTGGCCATTTGAGGGAGTTGCAGTGAAGCACCGGTGTCTCCAAAAAGGGTGCGTGCAGAACTTTCTTAGAAATGTTGTGGGACTGGGCAGCAGCAGTGGGTGGCACTGACCATAGGAACTTAACAAGGTGACGAAGGGGACTTCCAATTCAAGCATTTTAAAGAAGAATTGCACTTATGCAATGTTCTTTGCAATGAGAGCCAGCGTGGTGTAGTGGTTAAGAGCGTTAGTCTCGTGATCTGGGGAACCGGGTTCGCGTCTCCGCTCCTCCACATGCAGCTGTTGGGTGACCTTGGGCCAGTCACACTTCTCTGAAGTCTCTCAGCCTCACTCACCTCACAGAGTGTTTGTTGTGGGGGAGGAAGGGAAAAGAGAATGTGTGCCGCTTTGAGACTCCTTAAGGGGAGTGAAAGGCGGGATATCAAATCCAACCTCCTCCTCCTCCTCCTCCTCCTCCTCCTCTTCTTCTTCTTCTTCTTCTTCTTCTTCTTCTTCTTCATCATCTTTGAAATAGGGTTTCCAGCCTGACCTCACAGCTTATGTTTTACAACTGGGTGCTGCTTCTTTTTGTGAATCAATCTTTTGAGATGCTTTCTATATGTAGCTGATGTCCAGCACTAGGTTACTTTAAGTATGAGGTAGGAAAGAAGGGCTTTGATTGCAGACTTATTTGTAGTACAGTGGTACCATGGTTTACAACCATAATCCATTCCAGAGGTCCGTTTGTAAACCAAAACAGGTTGTAACCCAAGGTGTGCTTTCACCAATGGGGCCTCCCCCCCAAAACAAATTGTCCCCAAAAGGGGTTGTAATCCAAAAAAAGGTTGCAAACCGGGACATGCACTTCTGGGTTTGACGTGTTTGTAATCCAAAACGTATGCAAACCAAGGTACCACTGTATTAGGAACACCACACTGACTAAGAACTGTTATCACCACCAGAAGTATATGTGTAGAGTCAGGGGTGCCCAAACTTTTTTCACAGAGGGCAAGATTTGATGAAGTCAACATGTGTGAGGGCCGACCAAAGTTGCTGAGCTTTTTTTTAGGATTTTACCCACAGGGGCCGGATTAAACTGACCAGCGGGCCAGAGTAGGCCCCCGAAACAGACTTTGGACATTCCTGGTGTAGACCAATACAGTTAATTTGGGTGTAGGAAATTGCTACACCCAGTCGTTGGTGTCTTTCATCTGGCTTGTGGCCTCTCCTGTTAGGCACCACCCCTTTCTCTGAGTACAGTGGTACCTTGGGTTAAGAACTTAATTCGTTCCGGAGGTCCGTTCTTAACCTGAAAATGTTCTTAACCTGAGGTACCACTTTAGCGAATGGGGCCTCCTGCCGCCACCGCCGCACGATTTCTGTTCTCATCCTGAAGCAAAGTTCTTAACCCGAGGTACTATTTCTCGGTTAGCAGAGTTTGTAACCTGAAGCATCTGTAACCCGAGGTACCACTGTAACTGCCTCCCCGGGGGTGGTGCATCCCATTTTCCTACAGCCTGCCACCTCCCCCTTGCTGTCATCCCCTTTTGGTGCTGCCATGCTGCCAGTGCCACACCTTTTGTTCTGCGGCTCTGTGTTCTGCGTTCTCACAAGATCTCATGAAATCTCGTGCAGTCTGTGAGATCTTGAAAGATTTCACCAGACACTGGTGCCACTGCTGGCACTGGATGCAGTGGAGCAGGCAGTGGAGGCAAGGCAGGCACCCTTCTTGGGCTTCTGCCACTCAAGGTGGGTGCCTCACCTGACCTGCTCCCTCATCAGTAACTCCATTCACAGCAAACAACCTATCTCTCATTCTCTCTCTCTCTTTCTTCTCTGCAAAAGTGGTGGCTGCCATTAGGAGAATGACAGATTTGGAGGTAAGCAGGCATGGAGAGCAACTCAAAGGCCAACCTGTTATTAAGGATCTGAGAGGGAAGGAGTGTATAATTGGTGAGAGACCAGAAATGGAGCACGTGGCCCCTAACGGTCTAGCCCTACATGAATGTGGCCCTCAACACCAACAATTTCTCCACTCCTGACTTAAAGATCTACAATCTTATTGAAGTCAAGGTTCTTCTGTTTAGCTAAGTTATGATATTATTCCTGATTGTATTTTCTGTTCAGATCTTAATGGGGGAAATGTTCACAGAAGTTTGACTAATGTTGTGCATTACGTTTCACTATCTCAAATTTGCATGTTCAAAATTGCATAAAATATTAACTGCCTTAGCAAATAGCATGACACCCCATGATTAATTGCTTACTGACAATATGACTTTATTGCATCTGTTCTGCAATTTGTAGCTTCACATTGTGTTTATGATCTAATGTGCAGAAGACAGAATTATTTTGTTTTACTGCCAAAACATGTTGGAAATATATACAATTTATTTTGAAGAAGGGCATTCCATATGTATTTGAATAATAAGAAAACTTTCCAGTGGAAATGTTTTCATAGTTACATAGTTAAATTTTCAGGAAAACATTCTAAATTTTTGATATACTTATTTTGCTGGTTAACAGTAATAATAAAAAATATGGTCAGAGTGATGTGATATATGGAATCATCTCAATTTTCCCTGCCCCCAAATTAAATAGTTGTGTCAAATTAATTTGAAATTTAATAGCTCTGCATGACAGTGATATTGCCCCTATCCATCTTACTCACTGGATGGAATTCTCCTTCCTCTGGGTGTTCCAGCTGAATATGAGTGGTTGTAAAATTTGGCCTGGGCTAGAGCCAGGCTTGCCATGCTTGTATTGGGTTCATTGAAATTAAGGGGATTTAAGTTAAACTTAAATTAATGCTTTTGATGCTGAAGAATTGATGCTTTTGAATTCTGGTGCTGGAGGAGACTCTTGAGAGTCCCATGGACTGCAAGAAGATCCAACCTCTCCATTCTGAAGGAAATCAGCCCTGAGTGCTCACTGGAAGGACAGATCCTGAAGCTGAGGCTCCAATACTTTGACCACCTCATGAGAAGAGAAGACTCCCTGGAAAAGACCCTGATGTTGGGAAAGATGGAGGGCACAAGGAGAAGGGGACGACAGAGGACGAGATGGTTGGACAGTGTTCTTGAAGCTACAAACATGAGTCTGACCAAACTGCGGGAGGCAGTGGAAGACAGAAGTGCCTGGCATGCTCTGGTCCATGGGGTCATGAAGAGTTGGACACGACTAAACAACTAAACAACAACAACAACGAAGTTAGACTTAACCAATATGTATAGGCCTGAAAGTCATGGTCAACTCTCAGGTTGCATATTGGATACTGATCATGCGACTCCAGCCACTCCTCTCCAGTATTTTGAAATAATAATGTGGGTTGGCCCTCTGCAAAATTGCATGCACATTGGGCATCAAGTGAGCCTAGAAGCAGAATGGGTACTGCCAGGCAATAGACATGCGTCTTTCCTAGACGGCCTGAGCCCTGTGTACCTGAAGGAGCATCTCCACCCCCATCATTCAGCCTGGACACCGAGGGCCTTCTGGTAGCTCCCTCACTGTGAGAAGTGAAGTTACAGGGAACCTTCTCGATTGTGGCTCCCACCCTGTGGAACACCCTCCCATCAGTTGCCAAGAAGATGAAGGGATGTTTTTATATATGTTGGAAGCTACCCAGAGTGGCTGGGGCAACTCAGTCAGATGGGCGAGGGTACTACTACTACTACTAGTACTACTACTACTACTACTAATAATAATAATAATTACTAGCCAAATGGGTGGGGTACAAATAAATTATTATTATTATTATTTATTATTCACACATAACTTTTGTTCACTGAAATGGCAATTTGAAACAATCCAGTGTTATGATTTTACATATCTGGTAATCAAATTAGTGAGGGGAAATCATGTTGAGACCATTACGTGAATAACTTTGGAAATATGCTATTTTCGTATCTGTAACCACTTTTAAATCAACATTAGGCTCTCAGTACAGTATCAGAAGCCCGTGTGAAGGATTTCAGCCTAACATTGGTATGTGTGTTGCTTTTTCTTAACTGTGATGTAAGGAAACTGTCTGACAATGGCGGTAAGCTGCAAAACATCTTTTGGTTACACACAATTCAGCTAAGAGTGAATCAGGCTGGTGTGTGGGGAAAACTTGCCTCCTAGTGTAGAGCTGTGGAAATGTGTACATTCCTGAGCCTGCTTGATGAAATTACGTTTTGATAGCTGCGAGCAGCAGATGTGATTCATTCTTCTTCAAAGAGATAAATAGGAATAGCATATATTTAAAGGAGTGTAGGAACTGCTTTAGGGAGAGAGCCTCCTATCCATGGCAGATGAATATTCACAATAATTCCATTGATGTTAGAGCTAGAAGGGGGGGGGTAGAATTATATTTATGTCCATCAGCGTTTGGATATGAAGCTAAGTAAAGGTTTATCTAACTTCTACTGAGAGTAGTAAGCAACATAAATAATGGCTGCCATGTTGATGATCAGGCTTGGGAGAAAATCCCAGTTGTCCTTAGAAGTTTGTATCTGAACATCACATTTAAAATGTAGCCTTATTATTCCTTGGTATTGATTTTTAAAACTAAGGAATTTACTGTTGTTACAAATTGTCTTTAATAGTTGTCTAAAATAGCCACCTTCAGGCTACACTGCCCCCCCACTACACTACAGATTATTTGAATAAATGTAGCTGCTAAATATCCCACATTTTAATAAACCTAATGCTGTAGTGGTTTAGTGAAATGATGTCAGGGGAGTTAAATCATAATACAATTTCCAGTAATAAGTAGAAATATCTTTGTGGCAGTGGTTTAATTATGATTAAAGTTTGAGAGTGTCTTCTATTACATTGGTCATATGACCTAGCCCCAAAGGGGGAAGTTAATCCTTCCATGCGAAGAACTTTGGTTTATATTGTCACTGTCACTAAGCCCAGTGGGTAATGGTGCTTTAACCTTGCTTGCAATTCCCACAGCATGATCATTTATTGCATTTACTGCTCAGAAAACTCTTGAAGGAGCAAGGTCATAACGTTACAGAAAAACTTGGGAAACAGATGCACAAACATTTTCTGCAAGGTCCACTGTGCAGCTCATGCAGCTCAGCTGTGGTGGCATCTATGAGTCCAGGGGGTCATCTGAAGTTCCCAGGCCCACACTGATGTTTAGGAAAGGTAGGAAGAGAACAAATGTGTGATCTTCCTCCAAAGGCATGTTGCAATGTCGACAAGTTCAGTCCATGCTACTCTAGTAGCATCTGCAGAGGGGAACTCTATGGTTCAGCTGGTCCTTCCATGTTAGAATCCACGTGAAGCTGATGGACTTAGCACATTGGTCAGTTTGTAGTTTCTATCTTGCTTAATTGGGAGGCCAGCAACAACTAACAAATAAAATAAAAGGTAAAAGTAAAGGATGAACACTTTCAGTGTTGCGCCCTCTCCTCTTTAGTCATCCTCACTGAATGTAAATGGCTGGGACTAACAGGATTTGGAGTTGAGCAGCATCTGGAGGCTGCAGGCTCCCCAACCCTGGTATACATTTAGTTGTTGTTGTTTAGTCGTGTCCGACTCTTTGTGACCCCATGGACCAGAACATGCCAGGCACTTCTGTCTTCCACTGCCTCCCGCAGTTTGGTCAAGCTCATGTTAGTAGCTTTGAGAACACTATCCAACCATCTCGTCCTCTGCCGTCCTCTTCTCCTTGTGCCCTCCATCTTTTCCAACATCAGGGTCTTTCCCAGGGAGTCTTCTCTTCTCATGAGGTGACCCAAGTATTGGAGCCTCAGCATCAGGGTATGTCATTGAGCACTCAGGGCTGATTTCCTTCAGAATGGATAGGTTTGATCTTCTTGCAGTCCATGGGACTCTCAAGAGTCTCCTCCAGCACCATAATTCAAAAGCATCAATCCTTTGGTGATCAGCCTTCTTTATGGTCTAGCTATCACTTCCATACATCACTACTGGGAAAACCATGGCTTTAACTATATGGACCTTTGTTGGCAAGGTGATGTCTCTGCTTTTTAAGATGCTGTCTAGATTTGCCATCGCCTTTCTCCCAAGGAGCAGACGTCTTTTAATTTCGTGACTGCTGTCACCATCTGCAGTGATCATGGAGCCCAAGAAAGTAAAATCTCTCACTGCCTCCATTTCTCCCCCCCTTCTATTTGCTGGGAGGTATGGGCCCAGTGGTCATGATCTTCGTTTTTTTGATGTTGAGCTTCAGACCATATTTTGCGCTCTCCTCTTTCACCCTCATTAAGGGGTTCTTTAATTCCTCCTCACTTTCTGCCATCAAAGTTGTGTCATCTGCATATCTGAGGTTGTTGATATTTCTTCCGACAATCTTAATTCCGGCTTGGGATTCATCCAGTCCAGCCTTTCGCATGATGAATTCTGCATGTAAGTTAAATAAGCAGGGAGAGAATATACAGCCTTGTCAAACTCCTTTCCCAATTTTGAAACAATCAGTTAAGTATATTATATAATGCTGTTTTAACTACTCATTCTGGAAATGGTTATTGCTGTTGGTCTTTTGTGCTAATATAGAGGTTGTACGACTGTTGTTAGGTATGGTGTGTTTGAGGTAGGGGTGTGCTTTGGATCCTTTTCTTTCACACTGGGACATTCCAGGGGAATGACAGGGGTGGGACGGGAGATAGAGATCCATATGCCTAATCCAGACTCAATTCTGCTCAGTAATGTGACCTAGCAAAATGCCAGAAGTTACACTGGCAAAAAGTGTAGCATTATAAAGGCTTGCTTTTCCTCTGCCAGGCTGAGGCCAGCTCAGCCAATAGTAACCACTGCTGAGTGGAATTTGGAATACAGGCAGATTGCATCCAGTGTGCATTTTACCCCAGTGTAAATTACACCGGCTTTCTTGCAATTTGGATTTAAAGTTTATTTTACTCACGTGGTCTATAGCTTTCATAGCAGTCTTGTGCGGTTTTTTTAATAGCCATCATCAAACAACTCCTCCTGTAAGCAGATATTTTTAATCATAAAGAAATCAACAGCACGCCAGTATTTTTAAATAGTGTGACATATTCTTATATTTATGGCTATATATGTGACACTCCTAGAGAAAGCTTGTAGAACAAACTTGCAAATAAATTTCCCTGCTTATCTGAAGTAAAATAAATGGTATCAATCAGTGTTTAAAGCTCTTGGCACTTTTTTTGTTTTAGTTCAGAGGGTTTATTCGAGATTGGAAGAAAAAAAAATGGAGACCAGTACAGATGATGATGATGATGATGATGATGATAGTAGTAGTATTTTTTTAATGCAGCACTAATAATACCAATAAACATGTATTATCTTCTTCAGCTGGGGGTGTAGAGAAAAGGAAGGTGGGAATTTCCTCACAAAAACAGTTTGTGGAATTGATGAAATGATTTGGATGAATCTGTCTTTTCAGAAGAGTATTTGGTCGCCATACACTGAGATGTTCTCGCTGTAAGGGAAGGGCCATAGCTGAGTCTCAGAATGTCTGTCTTTCCATAAAAAGGTCCCAGGTTCAGTCCCTGTGACATGGCAACCCATAAATTAAGATGGCAAAAACTCTGGTGTAATTCCAAAATAATTGCAAAATAGACTCCCTCCCACCCCTCCTGGCTCAGGCTGGCTCAAACAGCAGTGACCTTGCTCCTGAACAGAGTTTGGATCTGGTATACTTCGTGCTACTTTAACTTTCACCAGGCTTGCTTTACGCCTGCTTCTTGTCTATCAGATTGCTCCCTAAACCAGTGGTTGTATTTTTGTGGATTATGACCCACAAGAGTGGGTCTAAAATGGGATTTACCATTAGCATCTGTGCATTTGTTATTTTTGAACTGACGACAGATGCCCAACTATAAAGTTAGTGGTGCCTAATTTTCATTGAAATTGGTTGTGACAAACCTGTCTCACTGATTTCAGTGAGATGTAAACACAATGATAATTTTATCTAAATGAAGGCCAGAGTTTGCAGGAGAAAAATAAATCCAAAGCAGATACTTACAAGATACAAAGAGAGGAAAGAGAGCTCTTCTATCTTGGATTAGTTTTTGTGGAAGAGGTAATTTCAAGAGAGTACACGTTTCTCACTGTTGCTTGACAAGGTGAACTTGCCTCAATCCCCACTGCTACACAGTTCACATTGGTTGAATTGGGCAGTGCCAGCCCTACCTGTACACAGGACAAGGCAGCTTCCCCCAGACAGCAAAAGGCTCATAAAGGCAGCAAATTTTCAATATTGGGTTTCTTACTATACTATTTTAGAACCACCGTTGACTGCAGAATGTCTCAGGTCATCCCCTGGGAGTGGTTTGTTTCTGTGCTCTGAGATTCCATGGTGATGGAATGTGTTTATTTTTATGGGGCTGTCAATCTGCATGACGCTTTGCAGCACTAAATGACAGGTTCCTGCCCCAAGGAGCATACAGTCTATAATTCAGCGAATTTATTTCATTTGTTCATACTTAAGTTTAGTTACGGGACACGGGTGGTGCTGTGGGTTAAACCACAGAACCTAGGACTTGCCGATCAGAAGGTCAGCGTTTCGAATCCCCGCGATGGGGTGAGCTCCCGTTTCTCGGTCCCTGCTCCTTCCAACCTAGCAGTTTGAAAGCACGTCAAAGTGCAAGTAGATAAATAGGTAATGCTCTGGCGGGAAAGTAAACGGCGTTTCCGTGTGCTGCTCTGGTTCACCAGAAGCGGCTTAGTCATGCTGGCCACATGACCCAGAAGCTGTACGCCGGCTCCCTCGGCCAATAAAGCGAGATGAGCGCCACAACCCCAGAGTCGGTCATGACTGGACCTAATAGTCAGGGGTCCCTTTACCTTTAAGTTTAGTTACAGTAGGGTATGGGAGTTTGTGGTTTCTGAAGTAAGAATCATTGCTTATTGTTTTTTATCATCGTCTTGTGGTATATCTCCCCCCCCCCCCCGCACGCAAAGCTACACTTGGCAACGAGACATCGCCATCACTGCCACAGTAACTTGGGCTAATTGACTAGTTTTGACATTTAAGCTTTAACTGAGTAATAGTTGTTTCTACCATGCTGCTGAGGTGATAAATCTACTGCTGGTATATCTCTGATTGATTTTTATCTTGAACAAATCTTGAAGTTAGGAGCTCTACCTAGGTTAAAGCCTTGTTTGAGGAGGGAGAGTTGAACATAATATGCACAATGCAGTTCAGGAGAAGAAAATAAATTTACTGTGACAAAGCAATGGCCTTAGAAGATAAGGCTTGCATTTTCAATAGAGAAGCCAATAAAATTCGAGTGTTGTTTTTTAAGCATATTGGTTTTGCAAACACTGAACAAAAGGAGGTTGGCTCGATCATTACTGACTGCAAAGCCCTTGAAAATCCGGCCACTTTCCAGTCCTTGGGAGCGTGAATGTGATCTGGCAAGTGCAGCTTAGTCATTAACTAATGGATTATAGCTGCAGCCTTTCAATAAAAATGTGTTGGTGGGTGGCTAGTAGAAGAGTCTCAGTGTAACCAGCAATTTTAAAGTCAGTTGAAGGTTAGCTTATGAAATTAAAAGTTTGGGTCTTAAGTTTCACCCATCAGTATGTGCTATGTACTGCAGTCTGTATTTTTTTTTCTATGACAGTGACAACGACAACAACAAATAAATAATTCAAAATCAGTGATTCAGCACTCCTCCAATAACATTCAGATTAAGATAAATCAGCATTTGATGCTTCAGTTTTATTGAATGTATCTTTAGATTTTGACATTTAAAAGCTTCTCAGATTAAGAGATGGACTGAGCTTGTTATCTTGGTACCTTTTTTAAAAAGTCTATATATAATCCTACTTCCTCAACCAATTCTGATGTGAGGGAGCTATGGGAACAGAAGCTGAAGTGGTATTGTATTATACTTGCTTAGAGAAACAAACTTCATTACATGGCATGCAAATTACTCTCATATCACAGGCGTCTGGCACAGATTTGCACTTTCACAGGAACTTTCCCAACACAAAACCTGGGAATGATACTGAACCTTAGCTAAGTGGTAAGGACAAAGAACAGCATCACCTAATGGTTGAAGGCATTGCTTACATTGGGGGTCGGCAACATTTTTTTGGCTCCAAAGGCTGCATTTGGTGGGTGGCAGTGGGCCTGCAAACTTGCAGGCATACCCAAACCCACCAAAACTGAAAAAAATCTACTGAAATAAACATTCCGACCCCACTTCACACAAACACACATACTTATCACACAGACCTTCCCCTCCTCTCTCACACACAAACCCTGTAGCCTCTCCCTCCCTGTCTTTACTGGGCTCTGGCGCCTGAGTGATGCTCCGCTGTGCTAAAGAGAGCCCCACAGCTTTCTGTATTTTTGCCCTCAGTGATGTCACTGCCCTGGGACTCAGGGCTTCCAGTATCGCCATCCACGCACAACATGATGTTGAAAGAAAGCTTGAATAGTTGCCACTTGACAGAAGGCATAGGATGAAGGAAGATGTTGACTTCTAGGGTGTAACATCTACATGCAGAAACCCACTCCTGGCGGGTTGTGTTTGTAGGCTGCCTTAATGATATAAATGTCAGAAAGGTAGACTATATAGATTGGTTAAATAAATAAAATGAAGGGAAGATCGTTTCCCTATATTTGCATTTGTAGATTAACCTCTTTAGTTGGAGAGGTATGTTAGATTGTGCATCTCAGTTTTCTTTTTGGGTGGCATTTGGTGAAGAGAAGTTCTTTTGATGTCTGGGAGACATTTTCCTATATGGAAAACCAAGTTAGCTAAGTAATGAAAGTCTTCAATAAATAATAAGGGGTACTGTAACTGCCAAAGTACCTTACCGTTATTATGTTTTATTTACTCTTTGGCTGAAGGGCAAGCAGCTGGCCCCACAATAACTAACATAAATAAATTAAAGCAGTTTATTAAGGCAAGTCACAACATAATACTTACAGGTCTGCAATCCTGGCTTATTTTTAGATGAGCTGTTTTTTGTTTTTTAACCAGAATCCTCTTCATGGATATTTTCCACTGTCCAAGTCTCTGTTCTTTTTTAAAAAAAACAACAAACACTGTAGGTGGAGTAATGATTATCAAACTGGCATGCCCTATGCATTTTCTAACCTTGAAAACTCATGCAAAAACTTGAGAGACTGGGCACATCAGCAGTAGCACTACAAAATTGTTCTTGTTCAGGGCTACATGGTCAGCCCTTATGGAAGCAGAACAGAAAGTAATTGTTTAAATAAAAACTTATGTAGCTTGGGATTCCACACATTTTTAATGCAAGCAAGTACTTCTCAAAATTGTTTCAGACTTTTAACCCCAATCTGCAAACATTTCAGCCTTTCTTTCATTAGTACTGCATTGTGTCCAGTTTTCACCAAATGTCCTTGCGTCACCCAATAGTACCTTTCACTCCACCATTTTGCATTCACTGGTCTGGTGTTCTCATTACTTACGATACTGTGTAGAACTGGGCTCCTGTTTCGCCTTGATACATTAGACCAGCGTTTCTCAGCCTTGGGTCCCCAGATGTTGTTGGACTACAACTCCCATCATCCCTGATTACTGGTCCGACCAGTTGTAGTCCAGCAACATCTGGGGACCCAAGGTTGAGAAATGCTGTGTTAGACTGAAGGGGTACAAGAGAAATTAAGAGAGCCGCCACCAAAATATTCTTGATACATGACATACATGTCTACAAGATCCAAGCTTGGTAAAATGGTTGCAAGTTGGATATATGCAAAATTTAATAGAACGACTTGCCAAAAATCACAGCACACTAACAGAGCCTATTGGCTGAGAGAGGTGACTCCTTTGGTTTAGCACGCCCATTTGGAATTCAACATGCACATTTGTAGCAAAATTACTTGATATGAGATAATGACTGGCATAATGGAATGAAATTTGATATTAATGGGCAGCAGCAGCAGATAGCATGGTGGGTTGCACATCTCACCTGATTTTCTGGCTGTTTTTCTGCAAGCTACCAGGATGGAAAGGGGGATGGGCACAACAGTGAGGAGGTTGACGCGATGGAAGCACCCACATGGGCCAATTCAGCACTCCGACAAACACATTTGCACCACACCAACCTTGCTGCCACACCCCTCCCCCCTCTGCTCCAGTGCACTGCAGTGTCTAAGCCAAGCTAAGGTCAGGTGTGTGTTGCAGGGACAACCCCCCTCCTCACTGTCAGCTGATGATGAGCAAGGTCAAAATCTACATTTCTAGTTCAAATAGAAGCCTGGCCTCTGCACTCTTTCTGAAGTAGAGAGGGAAATGTGTAATGCCATGCAAGATTTGAATATCAAAATGAAAGTTCATGTGTGCATTCAGGACGCTCTTGGGTGTTTTGAGCACAATTTCTTCTGGGGCACCCCACCCCAAAGGTATTTTTTAGGAGGCGCAGAAAAGGATGTAAAACAGAATGCAATGTAGTACGACAGCAGTGTGAGGCAGCACAGCCTCAGTACGTTTTCCACAGCAGGATTGGCAATGTCATCTATCAAACTTCCTCCACTGTCTCCTGAGACAGACAGATGCCAACAACTTCTACAGGAGTGCTACTTGCCAGTGCTTTAAGCTTGGAGAGTTGGTATACAGGACATGCTGCATTCTTTCATTTTCTGGCAAGGATTTCCTGCAGAATTTCAAAATTCACTAAGGTGCCTGTTGTTTACATTAAACCCATGTTAGTAGGTAAGACAATTGTCCTTATAACACAATGAGCCTCGCTGGCATGGAAATGGCAGGCTCTGTGCTACATGCTACTTCCATGCTTCCGCCATTTGCACCCCATTGTTCTTCCATCTACCTGTGGAAGACGTGGCTGTGGGTTACCCCATTTTATCCTCTTAATTACTTTGTGAGGCAGGCTAGGCTCAGATTTCAAAATTCACCGAAACACTGCCAGCTGGCTACTGTTTATAACTGAGCTGCTGGAATGAAAGTTGGTTCATGCATTCAAAGGAGCGTTCTACATTTCCAAAACGAACTCCTCCTCCTCCACCCCTGCATTGTTACCACAGGGTCCATGTAGAACGTAATTTGTTTGTTTATTGAGTTTATAATCCACCCTTTCTCCCAAAGGAGCTCATCTACCCTGCACTCTGCAGTGTAACATCTCTTCTTCTTTTTTTCCTTTTTTAAATAAATAAATAAATTTTATTAGTATTTTCCACACAACAACAACACAAAAGATATCAAAAAATAACAATACACAACACACAAAAATCAACATTCAAAAACTTTTTAAAAATCAACAACAAAAAACAAAAAAACCACAAATCCATATCTTACAAGTTAATATTATAAACACTAAAACAACAACAACAAGACATCTCACTGAAGTACCTGTATTCACTGTATACATATGATTGCATTTCATCTGACCCTTCTACTGCAATTATTAAGTCTGCTGATGACACAAACATAATGGGTTGAATTACAGGCAGAGACGAATCTGCGTACGGGGGGAGGTTCAAAAGGTATCCAAATGGTGTTCAGAGAACAATCTGTACCTAAACATTGGCAAGACAAAGGAGATGGTGTTGGACTTTCAGAAGAAGGGAGCTAGCCCCGTTGTATATCGGGGGGCTGTGTGGAGAGAGTCTCTTCCTTTAAATTCCTGGGAGTCCATCTTAGCGAAGACCTTACTTAGAAGGTCAGAACAGCCCAGGTGGTTAGGAAGGCCCAACAGAGACTTCATTTCCTTAGGGTCTTGTGAAAGAACAATGTGGCGTAGCATGGGTTGTCAGCACCCGGGGCAAGGCAAGTAATTTGCGCCCCCTAACCCGTGGATTTTAGCACTCGGGTCTCTTCTTCGTCCCCCCCCCAGATGTTGTGGCCGGTGCGGCCGGTCCCCCCTGCACCCCCCATGCTACACCACTGGTTAGACAGCAACTGATGATTTCCTTCTATTGGTCCACAATCGAAAGTGTCCTTTCATACTGTATTATGATGTGGTACGCTGGTTTGACAGCCATGGACAGAAAGTCCCTACAGAGGGTGGTGAAGACAGCACACGATATCATGGGCTGTCCCCTGAGTCCGCTAGATGTCATTACAGGAGACCATTGCCTCAGAAGAGCAAGGAACATTCTTGGGGATGACTCACACCCTGGCAGCACCTTTTTAATATCCTGCCCTTGGGCAGGAGCTATAGAAGCATGATAAGCCGGACCAACAGGTTAAAGAACAGTTTCTACCCGTGGGTCATGAGGCTGCTGAATGGAAGACAGCAACATTGCAGCTGACGTTCAGGGTTGGTGGTCGTACGACAGCACACAGAGTGTAACAAGGACTGAGAGATTGGGGGGGAGGGGGCTTGTTTAATCTCACTGTAAACAAGTGGTACAGTGACAATAAAGTATTTCTGTTTCTATTCTGTTTCTATTTCTATTCTATTTACAGCTCTCTGTTTGAAGTTTGAATGACTGGTTCATCCACACTGGACTACCAATAGAAATAGAACGCAGAATACATCTCTTAGATGAGAGATTGCTAACCCGTGGCCCTCCATACAGCTTCCATCAGGGGGGCCATCTCCTAGGAGCTGAGCCCTTTATGTCCCGCCCAATACTTTTTGGGATTGGGCCAGCTCCCACAATGTTCAAAAGCAACAGAGGAGGCTTCAGTGGCTGCCACCACCTCCTCCTCCTCCTCTTCCTCCTGCCGCAGAGGAGAAGGAGCACAAAAGTATCCCCTGGCTGGTGGTGGTGGCAGGAAGAGGAGGAGCTGCTGGCCATTGAAACCACTCAGCTCCTGTGCAGCCGCTGTGCTGCCACTGTATTCGGCTCCACCAACATCCAGATGTCCTGCACGCAATGCCACGCACTGCACAATGTTGCCCTGCCCTCCTTTGGAAGCTGGCGCCTCTAGCTTCCGTTATCCCTGACTACTGGCCATGCTGGCTGGAGCTGATGGAAGCTGGAGTCTCAACAACAGCTAAAGAACCACAGGGTACCTACTGTGCCACAGATACTGAGAGTGAAATCTGACGTATCCATCTAAGAAACAGTGATAAATGCACCTTCCAACTCAAGCTTGATCTTTACACCAAGAGCAAGGAGCTAACAAAGCTTCTTTAACACTGCCCTTTACTAGTTTTTATTCGAGTCTGTATAGTTTTTGTCTCTCAGTGGAATGTGCAGAGCAGCTCTCTGGCATTTAACAGTACAGTCCTATGCAGACCTACATAGAGGTAGGCCCCATTGATTTGAATGGGTCTTACTGTGACCTAAGTGTGCATAGGTCATTATCAAGTTAAGGTTTAATAATAATAATCTGATGATTCATAGCACTTGATATGTACATTCTCTCAGTAATTCATACCACAGCTTACAGGGTTATTACTGTCGTTATTACTTTCTTGGAGTTGGACCCTCTTCTGCAATTTCTCATCTTCTGTAGTCTCTCCACCATCTGGCTGCTAACTCAAGAATGCTTCATAAGCTTCTTGCCTTTACTCTTTAAGCTCTTCACAGTCAGTCTCCTTCCTATCTTTCAGCCTTGGGGTCATGCTAAAGGCCTGGTCTCTCTCCTCCTCATCCTAGGGTTTTTTGTTCTTTATTGCATCTTTGTCCTCCTTCTCTTGCTGCTCAGTATGCTTGGAATTGTCTTCTGGAACATTTGTGGACTGCCCCCTCTCTCCATATATTATTATTTTTTTCTTGAAAACTTAGCTTTTTCTGAAGCCTTGGTTAGCTGGCTTTATTATGCCTGATGGAATGACTTTTGAAGTGTATATGTTAAACTATTAATTTTTATTGTATTTTCTATATCCATTGATTTAGATTGGGTGCCCCTTGGTTTAGCACTTCTTATATTAATTGTGTACAGAACCATGTGCATAGATAGCACCATATCAATAAATGTTAATCATAACACTATCCTAAATTATATTATTGTTCTCAATTGGAGCTTGAGGCTGGGAAAATGGCTTGCCTAAGGCTGCCTGGTGAAGTGAGTGCTTAAATAGGAGACTTATTTGTTGACTGTGAAACATTGTCTCACAAGTACCGCACCTGACAGGAGACTTTGCTTTTGAAGGCATAAATTGAAGGTGGCTGTATGGAACAGCAAAAGAGGCATCTGATTTTCAAGTGTGAAACCTGTGGAAGGAATGAGTTAACCAGAGAAACTGCATCTCTGAGGGACTTGGCAGCTGTCTGGGCAATTCTTGCTTCTCCGGTGAAAAATTGTAGTGCAGCTTGAAAGTCAGAAAGTTATTTTATTTATGGCTCAAATATGTCCATGAATCTTTCTGCCAACTGTATGAGTTTGAAAGGAACAGTTGTCCTTAGAAGGCTTCAAAATCTCCATGTTACATGCTGGGGGAGGCTGCAACACAGCCTTGACTGGAAGAAGGGGGAGTTCTGGAAGTCCAGCTGCCAGGTTGCTGATGGCATCGCCCTTCCATTAAGCTTTTATCAACCTGTTGCCTGTCAAAAGGTGCCTGCACGTTAAATGCAGTGTTTTTTTGTGCTTTGCATAAGTTTTGGCTTTAGACTTGTCAGTTCTTTGATAACTCCACTCTACTAATTCTACCTTAATGTCAGAACATTTCGGTAAAGTAAAAGCATTTCAGTATTGCTTTGCCCATAAGCTGAGCTGTAACTCAATTGTGAGGTGTTTGTACATATGTCTGTAGGAGTGTCTGGAAGTGGTTGGAGGATGGATGGTGGCTAACAGATTGAGGTTGAATCCTAACAAGACAGAAATACTGTTTGGGGGGGGGGACAGGAGACGGGCAGGTGTGGAGGACTCTCTGGTCCTGAATGGGGTAACTGTGCCCCTGAAGTACCAGGTGCGCAGCCTGGGAGTCATTCTGGACTCACAGCTGTCCATGGAGGCACAGGTTAATTCTGTGTCCAGGGCAGCTGTTTATCAGCTCCATCTGGTACGCAGGCTGAAACCCTACCTGCCCACAGACTGTCTCGCCAGAGTGGTGCATGCGCTACTTATCTCCCGCTTGGACAACTGCAATGCGCTCTATGTGGGGCTACATTTGAAGGTGACCCGGAAACTACAACTAATCCAGAATGCAGCAGCTAGACTGGGACTGGGAGCGGCTGTGGAGACCACATAATACCGGTCTTGAAAGACCTACACTGGCTCCCAGTACATTTCTGAGCACAATTCAAAGTGTTGGTGCTGACCTTTAAAGCCCTAAATGGCCTCTGTCCTGTATACCTGAAGGAGTGTCTCCACCCCCATCGTTCAGCCCAAACACTGAGGTCCAGTGCCAAGGGCCTTATGGTGGTTCCCTTGCTGTGAGAAGCCAAGTTACAGGGAACCAGGCAGAGAGCCTTCTCGGTAGTGGCGCCCTCCCTGTGGAACGCCCTCCCACCAGGTGTCAAAAACAAAAGCAACTACCAGACTTTTAGAAGACATCTGAAGGCAGCCATGTTTAGGGAAGCTTTTAATATTTAATAGACTATTGTATTTTAATATTCTGTTGAAAGCCACCCAGAGAGGCTGGGGAAACCTAGCCAAATGGGAGGGGTATAACTAATAAATTATTATTGTTGTTATTACTGGAGCTATGCAACAATCTCAATTTCAGTGCAACCCTAAAATACCTACCCACAGCTGCCAAGGGGGCACACCTTTTGATGGAGAGCTGGTCAGTATAAAGACCTGTATTTAATTTCTAAGACTATTGTAAAGAAACCCCATCGTTCCACATTTTGCCTGCCAAAGTCTCTTCAGCACAGCCACTGATCCTAGTCACCAGCTCCCCACATCTGGTCCTGGACAGTATTACAATAACTCTCACGCACCAACTGCTCATCATTCTAGCTGGGCTTACCATTTGCTCATCCTTGCTGGACAAAATCCTGTCATCAAAAATCTCCTCATCCTTCCTCTCTGCTGCCCAAAGAAGGCAGTCACTACGAAGATGGAGAGTGGTGGAAGCAGAGGGACTGAGCAGGAATACTCCCCAGGTGCCAGCAGCAACTCTAGAATCCATAGCTATTACAGCTAGCCAGAGGCTTCTGTACATGTGGGGTCTGGTTCACAGACTCCAGTGTGAACTTGTCTGTAATGGAATTCAAGGCATTTCAGTCCACTTGATAAATTAGGAGAGATGTTAACCTTGGAGCAAAAGGCTGCTGCTGGCTAAGGCATCTGCTCCCTCCATGTATCTACAGATACAGTGGTGTGACCCTGCACACTTTGCAAGCAGCGCTGCAGCAATTTGCAGAAAGCAAACAAAGATATGTAAGGAAGCCTTTTAAAAACAACCTTTGTCTAAGCTATTGGGAGCAGGTTAGGTTCTGCAGTAAAATACACCGCCAGTCTCTGGGCCACTGTCTGGAGCCTAAAATAGTCTCAAAGTATATGGAAGTTAGGAAAATATTGTATAATTTGGGGGGGGGGACATTGTTCAGTTACAAGTTTCAACTTCCCACCCCTTTGACAGGCACATGATGTAAAAATATCCCTGGGCTCATTCAGTCCTTTATAGCTTTTTGTACACTTTCCAAATTTTTAGAGCGATATAGTCACAAGTAGAAATGTCTACTTTCCCCATAGTGCTGGATTATTTATGCACGAACCCCCCTTTATGTAATATATTTCCTAGGATTTTTATTTTATTTTTAGTTCTTGTCAAACAATGTTTTTATAGGAGGGCAAAAAGTCTGTTATATGGTCATAAAATGAAATAAAAATATTAGCATGTCAAAAGCTACATGAAGAGTGTGGCAGCATGTAATTTTCTGGCTTGCTGGGGTGGCACTTGACAGTGGCATTATTTTAAGTGCATAACTGTAGGAGAAGAAGACTTACTATCTGCTTATTTCAGACAAGGAGTGGATGAAGGATTAAATTAAATATCCCTCTTTGTTGATGGAAAGGCGGCGAAACTTGTAGATTTACCATGTACGAGTCTATAATAAATTACCATTCTAAGCAGTTTATCTGAATACACACACACACACATGCAGATTCATTTTGAATATTGAGTGCTGGTGTATTGCTAAACCTGTAAAGTGCATTTGAACAAAAATCAGTGTAAGGTTTCATTACCTTGGAGTGCACATTTTTAACAAAACAACTGCTCTCAATGCAGCTTTAATATATTTTTCAAGAGAGCATAATATTTTCCTCTGAAATCCTGCATGGGAAACAGCTTCAGGAAAGAAATAAAATAAAGATGCATTACCACCCTGAAATGCAGCTGTGTGCATCTTCTAAGAAAAAGCTCTAAACAGCTGTTGCTGAATAGTTTAATGTTTCACTAGTCTTTGCTTGCATGCCATCATTTTCCATAAGTACCATAGGAAATGTTGCTTCTGTTGCCTTTTATACAGAACCTCATTCTCTGCTAAATAGTGTGTGGATCTGTTGTCCCAGGAGTTTTATTATTTCATCCGCTGGATCTATTTTTCGCTTCGCTGAATAGTCAACTATTTAACATGCTTTCAGATAACCTTTGAAAATGGGTTTTCCTCCTGTTTACTATGCAACACGTGTGTTCAGATACAAGATCTGGCAGTCCTGGTAATTTTTATTCATCCCTTTCCCTTTTGCTCATCTAACTCCAGCTCGCATTCTAATGATGAGAAGAGGGAGGGGTTCAGAGCATGGTCGGAGGTCATGTGATGCTTTCACATCTTATGCAGTTTCCTTCAATGCTTTGTTGCAACTGAATGCAGGGGAGGGGTAGTGGTGGTGAGCTGCTGAACTGTTACCTTTCCTGCTACTCATTTCCTCAGTTTTTCCCTCCCTCCTCAGCCGCTTTTTTCATTTATGGAAGGAGAGGAACATTATGTGTTTCCTATAGTTTTTCCCTAATGGAAGAAAAGCAGCTGGGTGGATGATTTTGAGTGAATAAGCAGCATGGAGGGAAAGGGTTAAGCAGTTTTCCATAGAGTAGTGCAAGGGCTAAATAAGAGCCCCCTTACCAGTACTATCATGGCCTCATCTACCATTGTGACACCACAGTTCCATTTTATTGTTGACTACAATAGCTATCAAGTCTGTGAAACTATTGCTGTGTTCAGAAATGCAGAGACTGAAATGCTTGCACCAATGAAACAACTGGAAGAGCATGATGTTGAATTCCACCATAACTTTGTTTTGAATGCTGAATATACTGTATTAGTAATTAGTGGATGTTTTGGAGATCAGGCAAATAATTGCATGAGCACTATGGGGATAATATTTGAGAGCATAATAATCTAATGTCTGCATATGCCTTTTACAGTATGTCCTTCTGCATTTCCACCTCCATTTCAACCCCATTTTAAGCATATATGTTTGTGTTACAATAACCCCCTTCATGCCTTCATCACGTGAAGGGTACTTCATGTGGGTACTGCAACATGGGGCCAATGTGGTGGTTCACCCATATCCTTCCTTGGATCTGATGTTCACACTACCAAGTGGGTGTGCAGGGCAAGGGCAAGCAGGGCAGCCCCACTCTTGACAATCAGTTAATACAAGAAAGGGGCTAATTTGTAACCTGCAATTGAAAGGAAGACACCCCAATAAATGTTAGGTGTGTGGGTTGTTGGGAGGGGACCTCACCCCTTGCAATCTTGGAGCTCCCAGTTTCACGCCTGTTTAGGCAACAGTATGACTCCTTAAAAAAAGCAAGCATCTTTCAAATCTAGCCTGAGAAATGGCCTGCATTCATCTGCCTTCTGAAGCCATCCAGGCTGGTGTCCATTGCTGCTTCCTGGAACAAGGAGTTCCATAGATTGACCATGTGCCACGTGAAGAAGTATTTTCTTTTATCTCTCCTAAATCTTCCTAAATGGAAATGCAGCTGAGTGAAGGAGTGCTTTCCATACCATGGAGATTTGTAGCCTTTTTTAGTCAAGCAAATGTTTGGTTTTTTATTGTCTATTGTTTTATTACAAGGTTTTGCCAGCTGCCAAGTCTTCTCCATTAAAACCAAATCCTTCCTAAAGATAGATGGGGGAGTCAGCTAGATTGTGTTGTTTGCATCAGATAAGGAAAATGAAACCTTTTAACAAGTTGCAAGCATAATATTATGGTGCATGCCATTGATACGACATAACGTTTTGTGATTGTGGTGGAATGCTGATGTTAAAAGACAACTGCAGATGAGGAAAAGAGATTATAATGCAGAGTACATATTTGGCAAGGTGTCAGAACATAGGTTATTGAGGAGAAAATGGGTCACCAGGTTTCCTTCAGCCCAGGTTTCAAATTTTGTCCTCTTGTGTTTTTTTCAGCATATATATATTCCTGAGGTTTGGCCCTTTGAGTGCAAAATAAAATAAAAAGTAATAACGTTGAAAAGCCGATGGGCAAAAATTGATTCATAAATGAGAAGGTGGCATTCATCTCAACGCTCTTATTGGAAACCTAAATCTCAGTAAATTTGTAGCCTAAGGATACAATGGGCTTAAAGGATTTCTGTCTCTGAAGAAAAATTAGAAGGCCTTTGAGGTACGGTAAATGGAAAAAGGTTGTTTGGGCAAACGTGGTGCTCCAGCACTCTTAAATGTTAAGCACCGTCAGGGGGTACCTCCGTCATTAAGGAGACTGGCATGTTAGAGATTGTTTCAAGCAGGAGAAGAGTTATGGATGACTTTGTGGAGGTGGCACAATGCCACAGGGAAATTATGTCAAGCATGAAAATGACTTTTTTTGTCACTGCTTATTTGACACGGAGTTGCAGTTTGTGTGTGTGTGTGTGTGTGTGTGTGTGTGTGAGAGAGAGAGAGAGAGAGAGAGAGAGAGAGAGACAGAGAGAGAGAAGGACATAAATAGTATTCTCATCTGTACAGCTTCAGTATCTTCTCCCTTTCTCCCAGCATTTAAGTAATCCCTAGTTGTTGTTTTTTTATCAACATATGAGGATAATAAATTTAGCTTCGCAGTCCAGTGCACTCAACTTGGTTCCATCCATGTTGCATGCTTTCTGTGTGCAGGCAATTTAGTGGTGAGCATGCTTTCTTCAAATCTGAGTCACTCCTTTTGTTGATTGTCTTGGCAGTGGTTTATAGGCTCTCTCTGTTATTTTTATATATAATTAAAAAGGATCTCTGGGGTTCTGTTAAAAGCCTATAAGTTAAGCTACCTGGTGTCAATGTAATGTGTTGTTGTCTATGGAGGAGAAATTTCAACGGCAGCTTTGGACTCTCATTTCTATTCACTGGCACCTGACAAAAGGCAAATATGTGAAATGTTGCTTCTCTAGTCTCTGCTTGCCACTTCCTTATTATACCATCATATCCTTCTGGCTCCTGTTTCAAAGAGCCCTGAGACAGAGAGTTGCAAAAAGCCATATGCATGCTCACAGCTGGAAGTACGTTTCTTTGCTGACCTGTTACATGGATAGTGGGCATTAAATACCCTGCTGTGTTGCAAATGTGCACCTGCCTTACCTTATTGCCTCTGGGAAAGAACAAGGGTGATTCATAATCTAATTTGAGTTTGATACTTCTCTGCTGTTACCAGTGGTGCATAGTGTCATAATACATGGTTTTGTGGAAGTATTCCTAAATTGGTGTGGGCCTTAATTCCTTTTGGGGGACTAGACCCCGTTTCCATCACAGTGATCAGGTGCTGCTACAAATAGGCAGACATTGCACTGAGCAACACTTTCAGAGGCTTCTCACACTGATAGGTTTGCATCAATTTGTTAAGACTAAGAAGGTTTCACTTGTTCTTTCCTGCCTGCCATTACCAAACCATTAGCTGCAATCTGATTTTACATTACAGTTACAAATTCTAGAGGAGTTGCCATATTAGTCTGTTGCAGCATAAGCAGCTAAGATTCCCATGGCACTATAAAGTCTAGCAAATGTATTGTCACAAGAAATGTGTTATAATTTAAGATATGCTAGGACTCTTGCTTTTGCCACATGGCAGTTATATATAATATAGATTTTACTCAAGTGGGCATTTTCATAAGTACATAAACATAATAGTAGGCAGCACGAAGTACAGAAACTGAGTTTACAATGCTGGGGTTAAGTCTCACCAAAGTCATGCCCATTAAAGTCCCACTGAGTTCAATGTACTTAAGATCATGCTTAATATTTCCACTAATAATCTCCACTAATGGATCTTTCACTAGGTCTTTCCACTAAGATGCTCAGCTTTGGCAGGACAGTTTAGTATATGATAGCCCTTACTTAGCATGGTAAAATGGATCAGGATGAAATCTAGGGGGCATTTATAAGTTGGCCTAGGTGTGTGGGAGCTGGTTTTCCACCAATGACTCTCATAAAGCTTGGAAAAATATGACACATTCACATGGGCCGGGGCTGATTGTGCAGGTATCCATCTGTTGACTGCCCATGTCACTGCTCCCTGCCACATTAAAATGAAAAACCTTACCCCAGCATTGTGAGAACTACACACAGAAAACTGACTCTCAATAAGCTAGGGCCATACTGTAATTTACGCAAGTAAAGGTGGTGTTCTTAGCCCTGAATGCTGTCTTGTCTTGCTTTGACACATTATTTCCCAGAATTAGGATTAATTTCTGCTGACTTTCTCTCTAACATCATTACGTCTGATTTTGTTTCAGTGGTAGCTGCTGTGGTTCTGTTAACATCAGCATGTTGTGTTATTTCTGATACAATTACTCCCACTTGCATTGTTTCTATCCTTCCCTCACTTTCATGAGGGGATGGGAATGACTATCTTATGCTCCCTTGCAGTAGATAATAGAGTATAGAGAATGCTGCATTTGCGAAGATTGCGCTGGCTAGCCAACTGTTTCAGTCTAGGAGTAACAGAAAGAGTTATCCCAAATCTTGGGACCATCTGTACTGCTGGCTTAATGATAGTTTCTCAGGGATGCTTGGAACTTCTGTTAGATTTTCTAATGATAATTAAATGCAATTTAACACTGATAAGGGAAGTCCAAGTCTTTGATTTTAGGGGAACCTCTGCTGACAGTCCCAGCAATAAAGAATTAATGAGAATGCACCAGACAGAGCAGAGAACCAATGTGCCAGGGCATATATGGAGCCAAAACTCACCAGTATTAATGGGTTTAGCAAAACTTGAGAGAAAAATGATTTGTGCTTTTGGTACATATTTTATTTTCAGCACTTATACATCACCCACTCAGCAAAGTTATCTGGGCAGTTTACAAAACAATCTAAAATACAATCAAATCACATTACAGATTAGAAACACATTGAAAAGTAGTAACTAAGATGCCAGTGAAAATAAAAAAGGTATTCTTCACCTGGCACCTGGAATTCTGGGCACCACAATTTAAGAAGGATGTTGACAAGCTGGCATGTGTGCAGAGGAGGGCAACCAAGACGACCAAGGGTCTGGAAACCGAGCCTTATGAGGGACGGTTGAAGAAGCTGGGTTTATTTAGCCTGGAAAAGAGGAGACTGAGAGGAGATATGATAGCTATCTTCAAATATCTCAAGGGCTGTCACATGGAAGATGGAGCAAGCTTGTTTTCTCCTACTCTGGAGGGTAAGACTCAAACCAAGGGCTTCAAGTTACAAGAAAGGAGATTCCAACTAAACATCAGGAAAAGCTTTCTGAAAGTTAGAGTTGTTTGATAGTGGAATGATCTCCCTTGGGAGGTTGTGGGCTGTCCTTCCTTGGAGGTTTTTAAGCAGAGGTTGGATGGCCATCTCCCATGGATGCTTTAGCTGAGATTCCTGCATTGCAGGGGATTGGACTAGATGACACTTGGGTTTCCTTCCAACTCTACAATTCTTTGCTCCTCAAAGCATTGCTGCTTGGTTTCTCCATGCCCTGGGGGGAAGCCGAGGAGCAGCCTGGTGCACAGGAACGCCCCAGCTCTTGGTGAACATGGTGAGAACCAGGGCACTCCTCAAAGCATTGTCGCCATGCATCTCCCTCTTGACATCAGGAGTGGTGGGGTGGCCAGAGCACTGGCTCTTGCACTTCCACCACTTAAGGTGAGCTGTTCACCCCATTTCATGGACTCTGCAGTCTAGTACATAAATATTACAAGCTGTATCCAGTTGTGCTGCACTCCTGGCGGACAGAGGGAAGTTTTCATTCTGTGGAATGGGGAGGAAGGTAATTTTGCAAATTCTCCTCCCCTCTTGAAGCCCCCAGAACCCCCCAATTCTGTTCCAAAGCATTGGGGAGGTATTTGGAACAGCGTGGGAGGTGGTGACTAGGTTACTCAATTTCTTACTTTATGAGCTCATGTATTAGCACTTAGTATTTAAGAGGTGGCAGGGAGGTGCAAATACTGTGGAGCAATTTGAGGAGGTGGGAAGGATTACTTTTAAGAACATGTGTTAACTCAGCAAGCCCTCGAGGACGCTGTGGGGCAGTATGGAGCTGGGATATCATTTGTACTTAAACAGTTATTCTGCATGAAGAATGAAAGATAAAAGAAGCAATGAAGGCTTCATTCATAGGCTTGCAGGCTGAGGCTCTAGATGTAATTTGTAGTTTCAGAAAATGTTTAACATCAAACATATTAAGGCTACTTAATTCTGATTGAACTGTGGGAGTTCTGGAGGCTTGCAATGAACAAAGTAATGCTCAAGAGGTGACCATTCCCTTGCTATTAAAAGGAGCAATCACTCAAAATGATATCTGCCAAAGATGAAAGCTGTTCAGTGAAGGCTAACATCCTGTCCCAGGCTGGTATTGCTGTGAAACTTTGCATTAAGCATATAGTACATTATCCCATTAATCTGGGTAGCAGCAAGCCAAATATCATCAAGAGGCACTTCCGTGCTGACGTTGAAATAAGTGAAAATGTTTGACATCAGCATCGGTAGGGGGGAAAATGTCACTAGGTTGCAGTTATTGATAATAAATAGCAATATAAATGCTATACCACTAATAATAATACACCGAGTTTAATCTGTGCCCCCACCCCTCAAAATGTCTTATATTGATTTAAAACTAATTGCTTTAGAACAGGCTTTCATTTATAGTATTTACTACACATGCCAGTATATAAATTGTGATTAATTACTCTATGGCTGACTACATTCTTTCTATCCATTTTTTCTCATACCCTTATTTTTAGGTTCTGTCACTAGTATGAAATTCAAAGGCAACACACATGCTATGTAACCATGGCAAATTTTAGTCCACAATTATGAAACATTAGCAACTTTGGGATAGATCTGATTTCTGAAATAGTCGCCCATGTTAGTAATATATGCAATGTGGTAAAACTGGGGAAAGATGTATTTCTGGTTCTTGTGAACTATGGTCCTTTTAGCACCACCCTACATATCTGTGGTGACTGCTTTTCACAAGAGAAGATATGAAGTAATGTTATCAATAAAAGTGGCTGTGATAATCTATATCAGGGTGGAATCCCGGGCAGTCGGGGGTCTACATCTAGTCTGCTGAAAGGTAACTATCTAGGACACCCCCCCCCATGCACGGGTGCATGCACGCGCGTGCACTCACATAGGCTGGGAGCCTCAATGGCACCCCTCTGGAGGCTTCACCCGGGGCAGAAAACCTGGCTAGCCCTGCCCTGCCCCCCATAGTGATTACTGTGACTTACCACTGCCATTCTTTCATTGAAGGGTAAGTGGGCTATAGAATAGAGAAGCAAGAGGGGGCATTCATAAAATTGAAGTGCGCTCTGAAGTCCTTTTACCTTATACCTGTGGAAGCAGAGAAATTCCTGTATTCAATACAATATTCACAATCTGCACAGAAAAATATCCTGGCATGGACACAGAAAAGCCAGGGCATTGAATAGATGTTGCTGCATGGAGGGGACTTTTTTCCCAGGGGGTGGGGTGTGTGCATGCTACTGCTAGCATTTGGAAATTAAGAAGCATGACTACTATTCAAGCCGATATCCTATGCTTATCAAGAAGCAACATTCAAGAAAAAGCATACAGTAGACTTTCATAGGCCCTATAGCAACTCTGCTGAAATTGTTCAGTTGTGATATTGCCCAGGGACAGTTACTGTGCTAGTGACTATGCATGAAAAAAATTCAATCAGCAGACAGTAATTTTTGACAATAGGAGTTGTGACTTAGTTGTATCAAGATGGTGTGGGTGTGGGTATGGGTGTGTGGGTGTGTGTGTGTGTGTGTGTGTGAGAGAGAGAGAGAGAGAGAGAGAGAGAGAGAGAGAGAGAGATTTATATATGTGTGATTTATATATGTGTGAAATATATGTGATATATATAAAATGTAGTATTCCTATGACCAACGGCAATAGGTAGAGTTGTTGGCATCTGTCTGTCTCGAGAGACATTGGAGTGCGCCTCTGGGGATGAAGTCAAACCATTGCATTAGCGGCACTGAAGTGACCTTGGGGCACAAGCTTGGGCAGTGTGAATGGGCTGCCCAGAAGACAAGATCCCCCTCTCTCGGTCTTAGTGATTTGGTTCAAAGGAAAGTAGAGCAATACGTTTGATGCAAGCTTGGCTGCAGGAGTTGCCAGAAGTAGGCAAACAAGGCACCATCCAGTCATCTTAGGAACTTCACAAGGCAGGTGAGGTTTAGGATCAGAGCTTTCCTTCACCTAGATGGGCTACTTTCCTAGGTTGACAAGCCCTATCTGTCTCCCACTTCCCTCCTACAGAAACTGCCTTCTTGACCATTGGACCCACTGTTGGTCTCGCCTGCTCATAGAATTAGGGACCGCAAGGCCCATCTATTCTAGCCCCCTGCAATGCAGGAGTCTCAGCTAACGCATCTAGGATGAATGGCCATCCAACCTCTGCTTAAAAACCTCCAGTGAAGGAGAGTCCACAACCGCCCAAGGGGGTCTCTTCCACTGTCAAGCAGCTCTTACTGTCAGAAAGTTCTTCTGATGATTGAAATCTCCTTTTTTTTTTTGTGTAACTTGAAGCATTTGGTTTGAGTCCTACCCCCCGGAGCAGGAGAAAACAAGCTTGCTCCATCTTCCATGTGGCAGCCCTTAAGATGGTATCATATCTTAATAGCTCAATCTACCAGAGCCTGTATTTGCATGCAAGGGAAGTCCAGCTACCAATGGTTTAGCTGGCCAGTCTAAACCATTCGTGGGGTGGGACCACTCTTGCATGCTGACAGCTTCTAGGAGCCACAGGTGAGAGCTGAGTTCAGGGTGGGGACCAAAGGTGGACAAACTACTGCAGAAAGAGCACATTATGTCTCCCTCCAGAGGCACTATGCCTCCCCTAACACTTTTAACCACTATCAAGTTTTAGGAGCCTTGAGGTGAGATGTTAATTAGTCTTGTGCTGCCAATGGAACAGGAAAGTCGGTTGGGGTCATGGAGACTTCAATGTGTAAGTAAGGCCTTGCTTTACAGTTCTCTTAAAGTTTTGCAACAATTTTGCAGAATGCAAAATGTGAGATGTCGATGTTAGGAGGGGGAAATGGTAAAATCTTAATCTTCTGTATACCCTTTCCCACATTAAAAACCAGTACCTCACTCTGTAAAACTCAAGTGGAACAGTCAGAAGTAATAAATACAGAAGTAATTCTATCTCTTCTATTTCAGTTGCTATGGAGAAACACAAGGAAGTTGCAGGTATTAACTCTTACATACTGTGCCTTGTGGGTTCTATAGGTAGACACCGTGAACCTCCAAATCAATGAAACCTAGCTGAGGCTTTTATTCACCCTAGACTTTTCAAATCTTAAAAAACATGAAGCTATTAAAATTTAAGTCACCTTGAAATCGCACACTAGTAATGAATTGCAAGTGTCAATACATGAAAGAACGGTTTATGCTGATCAAGGAAATTTTGCATCAGTGTATTAGAGAGAGGAGTGAGGGAGGGAAAGACTACTCAAGGTGCTACTAAAATTCATGTGCAAAGAGCCAAGGCTGCAGTTCTGCTCAGCTATTCATATGTAAGAACCATTAGGTGCAGCACATTTTGTACATAGGCAACTTTATGTAAGATTTTAATTCAAACTATTCTCTTTGCTTAGTGTCTTTCAGGGACATGCAAAACCTTCTCCTTTATTTTCATTATTATTTCTGCCTTCCTGCACACTGGCATCATATTTTTGGGATGCTTGTAGTGCAAGAGTATTTGTGCCATTTTCACTGCATTCAGTGGGCTTATTCCTGTAGGCATCCCAACCATGCGACACTTGTGTGCAGGGAGTTGTTCATTGCTTACTTATTAGTAAACACAGTCGGTTTTCTTGTGTGTCATGCTGCCCATTCTAAACAGTTGTGCATTACACATATATTGATATTTACCATTGAATTGAATTGCTATACATCCAGTTGTCCCCCAGACTCACCGATAGGCTGCTGATGGTTCTGATTCAGAACACTTATTCATAATACTGAATATGTGGTTTCCACACGGGAAGTGGAAAAACAGATATTCATGAAAGGCCTTGTACAGATAGATTTTAAATACAGTTGTTTAACTAGAATAAAATTAATAATCAAACCCAACATGTTTATATTGGACATGGTGAAAAGTATTGTGGGCAAAGTATATTTTACTTCCTTTTAGTGAATAAAATTGCTCTTCATGTACACAAGGATTTCCCTTTGCATTTGCACAATTACCAGTAATCTTTGCTTGTAAAGAACAAAAGAAATAAATCCAAGGGCTAAATTAAAGCCAGATAAAGCCAATGACATTTTAAAATGTTAAAACACAACCCCAGAACAGCTGAAACGCAGGTTTTGGCTTGAGCAAATCTTTCCTAATTTATGGCCAGCTGTTTGATAGAGCTAAATAGTTACTTCAGGTACCAGATTCTGAGGGGCAAAGAGTGGCAGTTAGATGTTAAATAACAGAGGGCACCTACCCCTTACGTGCTGCCCTCAGGCATGGTGGAATATGCTGTCACTGGTGTTGCAGAAAATCCACCTCTCATCTCGCTTCTGCATGTGTAATGGAAGGGAGGCACCTTCTTGTCCTTTGCCTCAAGAGGAACACATATTGGGCTGGCCCTCCTTTCCTTTACCCAGATTGTTAGTTCATGCTTGCTTGTGCAAATTTCTTGCTACATTATATCACCGAACCATTCATGAGATAGAGAAATTATACGGAGAAGTGACTTCTGTGAGCTTCTATTTTAAAGGATGCATTCCTGCTATACTTTTCACAATTCTGGTGACACTTTGTGGTGCCACGTTGATCTTAGAAATCTGTGAGAGCCTTCTCCAACATGACCCACATGTGAAAGTCATTCATTAATCTGCAGGAACCAACCCTACCAGACCGCAAATGGTTTACATACCTTAGCACAGGGAGGAGATCTTACAACAGTGCAATCCTAAAGTATGTTTCTTTGGAAGGAAGAATTCTGTGGAACTTACTTGCTAGTCAACATGCTTCAAGTGGCAGCCTAGATCAAGAAAGTGTGGTTTTCAGGCAGACATGGCCCTTTCATTTTAGGAACCAAACATTACGGAAGCTTCAGCATGTTTGTGCTTAACCTAGTGTTCAGGGGGTCCTGGCCTCTGGCCCTTATCTTTTTAAGTCTTTTTACTTTACACTAATTTATGTACTTGGTAAAATTCCAAGACCACCTGCTCAGTTTTCTTCCCTACCTCACTGCTTCCTTGAATTTGTTTGGAAATACTATTGATTTGGCTTTGCTTAGCTCAAGGGTATGGAGAAAGAAAGATAATTCAAGAGTTCTGGTAATGGAATCAAATCTTATGTATATAACAATTCATCTTCCCCATCCTCTTCTGTATAAAAACAGATTAACAGAGAGATCCAAAGAAGTGTGATGTGGGTGAGAGGGATAAATGAATCTCTGCCAGGTGGGCATGATTATTTTGTCTTGGTTTTTCCCCATTCTGTTTTAAAAAAGAAAAGAAAAAAGTCCCCCTACTTTGATCCTCTGAAATGCCATCACTTTGCTCTGGCCAACATCAGAGACAAACTGGCTGCAGATCTTTTTACAGCTGCAGTGAGAAGGCATCTGATATAGAGCCTCTGTCTCCTAAGGCAGCCTTCTATCTCTTCCATTGAGGATGGAGAGGTGATGGTCGCTATGGCCTTTGGGATTCCTTCCCTGGGACTGTAGGATGGCAGCCCAAGTCTTTTATAATGTTTGCTCATGCAAATGTTTGAGGATTTTCAATGTAATTCTAAGGTACACATTTCATGTCTATCTTTAATTATTTTTGTCTTTTTAGCATGTAGAATAGGTTAAATGAAAGTTTTGTGGAGGATAGGAAGATTATCCCTTTCCTTCCAACCATTTGTCTGTCTGCACTTTGCCCCCACCCCAACTGCTTTTCTCCCTGAGAGATGAAAAATGTGGGGGTGGTCTGAAGACACTTGAGGACACCATGTTTTTGACGCTAAGCAATCTGGGTTGTATGAGTATGGATGCCCACCTAGGAGTCACAGGTAGAATGCCTGGGATTGCATCATGGAAGAAAGACAGGATATAAATATAATTTTTTAAAAAAGGAAGGGGAAAAGAGGGGACAATTTAAATGGACAAATGGGTGAGAAGGAAAGGTTAATAGCCCCCTTTCTACTCAGTGGTTCTTTGCTTAAACTTAAACCACCTGCAATTGCGTGGCACAACAAAAGCAAACCACCTGAGGAGAAACTGAGGGAGGCTGCCATCCCAACACCACTTGCCTACTGAATTCAGTAGCAGGCACTTCTGAAGGACGGTTGTGCTGTTAGTTTCCTGAATTTGTTTCAGGAGTCTGAACAAGAAGAATGCCACAACTGGTATGCCAAAGCCACTAAGAAATGGAGAAACTGAAACAGTTGAAAAGTCTGAAACAAAATTGAAATAAAGTGTGGGGGTGGAGGTGGGGAACCTAGGTAAGATCATGTGTATTGTTCATATATATGGTAAGGTGTTTTCACTGTTATTCCTCATCAGCACAACAATGGAGGCACATGTCTCTAAAGTCATAGGAGGAAGCATCCACTGACAGACATATCAGCTAGAAGAGTGGTCAAGATGGTTGTCCTATATTCTCAGGGTATGAAAGAATACTATAAAACATTCTTAGCATGTGGTGATTATTACCAGGAGAAGCTGTGATACGCTCTCCCTTAGATAGTTTCACCTGGAAATGAGAATTTACAGTCAACTTGAAGTCTGCAATGCAATGTCTATGTTTAGGTGCAGTTTACACCTGAATCCTGGATGCTAGGGGGAAACCTGAGGCAACACATATTACCGCCATGCCCTGCTTGTGAGCTCTCAAAGGCATCTGATTGACTATTGTTGGAGATAAAGTGCTGTATGAGATGTATACGTGGTCTGGCCCAGCATAGGCATTTCTTATGGTCTTAAGTAAAACATCACATTCAAATTCAAATGAAATGTAAAACTTTTGGAATGATTCCACTGATCCCTGCAAATTGCCCCTTGCACCATTTTTCTGCACTCCAGGGAGCTGGACTAGATGATTCTTAGGATCCCTTCCCAGTCTATGATTCAATGAAAATATATGGAAACATTTCACTGAAGATGAAGATTCATGTGGACTTTTAAGGAAAGGTTTTCCAGCAGGAATGCCTGGGATCTAGTCTGCTCACATATACTTCCTGGAAAAAAATCTATGTGAATTATCCACTTCAATGCGACATTTCAGCAACAAGGGAAATGATTTCAGAAGCGTTCGCCTGGAAGAAAATATTACATCAGAACTGATCCTCGGTGACAGTTGAGCCGTGTTAAATTGATTCATTAATAAAGATCCCATTGCACCATGTATGCTTGAGGAAATGGATGTATGACGACCTATTATTTGCAAGCAATTTCTCAAGTCAATCATTTTCTGCTATTTGTTCTTCTCTTTGGCTGCCGTTCTAGCCACTGCCATGTATGGGTAAGCCTAACTGAAGCCAGTGAGCTTTACCCATGCAAGGACGGCACTTACACACAACAAATCATAATCTTAAAGTGCATTCAGAACCAACATTAACAAGAAATGTAAGACGGGTTATTTTAACAGTTAAAATAACTTTTGAGTCTCATATTTAGGCTGTTTAGGCCCCATGGTCAATCATAATGGTAAGTTGGCAAGTTATGGAGAAACTGTTGAAAGAGAGACAGAGGATCTGCTGTATCTTGGGCAAGCGGACAAAGCACTCTGGTGAACACAGAACCCAAAAATGAAAGCTCCCCCCACCCCCGAGTGACGGCCCTGTTCCAAACAGTGTTCCACAGTGGAGAATGGCTGCACTCCGGTACAGACTTGCTTTCATTGGCACTCTTCTTGGCATAGCTGGCAAAGAGATGGATCAGAAAGGACTGATATGTTATGGGTGTTTGTGTGCAGACTCCCCTGGGGACTAAAGATACTTCCTCAGTTGGTCTGCATTCCTAAGACCAGTCTTCCATCTAAAAGTACACAATCTGCTTCTTCTGTGGTGTAGTGGTTAAGAGCGGTAGTCACGTAATCTGGGAAACCGGGTTCGTGTCTCCGCTCCTCCACATGCAGCTGCTGGGTGACCTTGGGCCAGTCACACTTCCGTGAAGTCTCTCAGCCCCACTCACCTCACAGAGTGTTTGTTGTGGGGGAGGAAGGGAAAGGAGAATGTTAGCTGCTTTGAGACTCCTGAAGGGGAGTGAAAGGCGGGATATCAAATCCAAACTCTTCTTCTTCTTCTTCTTCTTCTCCATGAGACCGACTCTCTCCCTCTGTCTCTGAACATTCAGGACTGCTGACATTGCTTCCCTGGGTTCAGTGCATGAGATGCTACTGGGGACCTGGAATATCTTGGAATATCTTGACTTGCAGTGAGCATTTTCTCTTGAGAAAATTTAATCTGTCTTCATTTAATAGTTCAAAATGATCTGTGGATATTTAGATTTCTGTCACTAAATTCCACTCCTCTCCTAAACCTACAGAACAAAAGTGAGTTATGTGAGCAATGACACTATAAATTCATATTTTTGTATTTCCAGAATATCTTTTCTCCCAGGATATCATGTCATAGAACAATGGGAAATTGAAAAAGAGTGTGAGCTTCTGACAAAATAATGGATGTCCCTTTAGCTTTCCCCCTGGGAATATTCACATTATGGCCTAAATCCTCTTGATTTCAGTCTCACAGCTTAACTTGTCAATATGTAATTATGATTCCAAAACAGAACAGATTACTTTGCAGTTTTGGTCTAGCTGCCTCTGTGCAGACATGTATGATGGAAAGCAAGAGCCTATTAGTGTTTTCAGTTAATGAGTCACAGATGCTCTGACTGTAACTGTGAATTCTTTCCTAATTCTAAACAAGATTTCCATGGTGTTTCTGTAAACATTCTTAATTTGGATTGTCACTGATATATATAGATATAGATACACACAGACACACATCCTAGCAGTCTCACAAGGAATATTGACCCTCCTATTTGACCTTCTACATCTTTCTTTTTCTTTAGTTTTTGCTGTCCCTCTAAACATAGGATTGCATTCAGCATAGTGAAAAGGAGATTGTTCCACCAGTGCAAGCATTTCTGCTTGTCCAGTGGATCAGTCTCTCTTGTCCTCCTCCTGCACAGTGTTCTAGGGGTTCTTCCAACCTTCTGGAGCAGATTTGGGAAAGGTGTTGAGGGGGCAAGCCCTGTTGTGCTAGTAGGAATCCTTGCACTGGCTTCTGCTACCATAAGTTAGTTGAATATAGTGTGTACTTTACATCTGTTGAGCCCTTATGCCAATTTGTACATACTCAGATTCAGGTAGGTCACCGTGTTGGTCTGACCCAGTCGAAATTATAAAATATAAAATATAACAAGTTGTCTAGTAGCACCTTATAGACCAACTAAGTTTGTTCTGGTATAAGCTTTTGTGCGCATGCACACTTCTTCAACTGCGTCAGACCAAGGCGGCTACCTACCTTAATCCAGAATCATGGAAGGCACCACACTGAGACACATGAAATGGAAGTCCATCAACCAGTGTATCTGAAGAAGTGTGCATGCACACAAAAGCTTATAACAGAACAAACTTAGTTGGTCTCTAAGGTGCTACTAGGCAATTATTTATTTATTATTTTTATTTGTACATACTCAGGTCTCCTTTCTCCTCCAGGGAAAACCTTCCCATAATATCCTGTCTGCTGAGGAAATCCTACATGCTCCCTTTCCCTGAAATTGTCTGTGTGTGGTACAGAGCCCAGGCAGAGACTTCCCACATTTGCATGTACTAGGCCTAAGGTACCAGCGCAATGAAAACCACATATGTGTGCGTTCCTTGCATTCCCCACCCCCCTTCCTATGTTTTAACATATATTGGTCTCTGGAGAACCTAGTGGTCAAATACTCCTATTTCACTACATTGCCTCAATTGTCAGCCAACTTATCCTGGCTCCTAAGTTTATAGTAGTATTTCCTCATATTGCACGGTCGAGAAGTGAATAGATTAGATGGTGACCATTACTATTCCTGTGTGATTTCAGGAAATTCACTTCCTTTCTTCTCATCAAGTCTGAGGTGGTTAAGGAGTAAGTGGAAACTTTCCAAAGCATGTGTGTAGGCTGTTTCTGGGCTATGTGTGACACTGGGAACACTTCCTAATTTTGCTGCTTCTCAGTGGCTATTCTGCTTTTCAAAGAAAAAACACCTTTTTTTGTATTCCCTTTAGGATGTTATTTTCCCTCTGACTTTGGCCAGTAATCCTGGGATGTCTACAATAGTCACAGCTGCGCTAATCTATACAGCTTTGCATCTCCTCTTTTTAAGCAAATCGTTTATCTGGGAGTATGCACCTTTAAAATGAATAGACTTCTGACAGGATTGCCCTGTAATTTGATCTTGAAAACAAATCGTTCCATTCTTTCATTAATAGCTTTTAATACTCAATAAGGTCTAGAATCTTTTTGAAAAGCTTTATTTTGGTTGAATAGCAACTGCCAAGTAATTAGTGTTATTCATGCAGCAGAGTGTGTGGAAGAAACTTAGCCAAAATGTTCTTGAAAAATATTACATTTCAGATGATTAAGGATGCTATTTTTTACTCAGTCTATATAAGGAAGATGTTCGCTTATGAATATTCTATAAGCAGAGTATTCTATAAGTATACATGCCTTTTCCCAAGATATATATAATATGTGTGTACACACACACACACACACACACACACACACACATAACGCCAAGAAAACAAGTGTTGAAACTAAAGGTTGAGAGTTAGATGAGTGTCTTGTTCCTCCTCTTTCTCCCTCAAATGCTACATCAAATAATAGACTGCTGAATTTTGTCATTTTAGCAAATACACTTTTATATATATAAAAGGAGCATTCTAAACAACACATTTACTCCCTGTGATTACCTTGGCAATTACTTGGTTTCAATTAAATACTAGAACATTTACTGCAGTTGTTTAGAGTATTTGCTAAGAAAATATGTTGTTATGAAGATAGGCTTGCCGTGTTAACACTTTGCTATTCAGCAATGGCTGATTGCATTGTCATCTATGCAATTTGTCATGTGACATTTTTCCTTTCCAGCTGCTATCCTATACATACTGTCTTGAATTCAGTGGGGCTTACTTCTGAGTAGACATGTGTACGATTATGTGCTTCTCCTTCCTCCACCACCACATTTCTCTCATTCAGTAGCTGGAAGATGAGGTTTTCTGGAAGGAAACCTCTATGTTGGCATTTAAACCTAACAGCTGGAATCCCATCTAATACTTATATCTCTTAAAGAATATAAGAATGTAAGTCACCAGTTGCTAGGGGCAACCCTGGGTCTTTGGTATGAAAAGGGATGTTAGGTAAGCTTCCAGATAACGCGTTGTTCACATCTATGACTGTAAATATTACCACTTTCACTCAGGATTCTATGAAGTCCGCAGACTGAGAGATCATTGCCATAAACACATTTGGACCACAGCTTCCGTAGGCACACTAGAAATAGACTATCTGAACTGGACCAGTGTAGTTGGTGTTAGAATCCTTCTCATGGTAGAAGCCACGCCTTGGACCACACCTTGGAGACTCTGCATGCCAAATGTTTTTTTTTTTTTTATAATCATATTTATTAAAATTTCCAATAATAACAGAATAGAAAAGATAAGAAAGATAAAGAAAAGAAAGAAAAAGAGAGACTAGTTTAGACCCTTCTTTTCATAGCCTTCTTTCTGGGACTTCCTCCTTCCCCTCCCGACTGTATTCCCCTTTCCCTAAGTTGGTTCCACAAGTTCTCATCCCCAAATTTAAGCCTGATATATTTTACTCATAAACCAATTTAAATTTACACAATCTTAACATCACTCCTCGTCTTATAATAAAACAAAAATTTCCCCCCAAGATCAGCTCTCATTCCTTCCACGAGTTTCCCCTTTCTAAAAAAGGAAAAAACGAAAACATATAGGATCAAAGTTATAAAGAATATAAGATAGAATATATAGAAAAGTTCAAAGAATTGGTTACAAAGCCTTTGGATTCTAGGATTCCCCCTCCCTTCCCCGGTTTTGATTCCCCATGTCCATTTGTCTGTATGTTGTCGGCCTGGAGATCTTAAGTCCACAGCCAAATTTTTCTCAGTCCATCTTGCCAGTTTCTTCAGATTTGGTTGTTTTAATAATATTTAACTTCATAAATCCAGTCTAATAGAGGCCTTTAATTTTCCTTAATCTTTTGTTGCTCCTCCCGTTGTTCTTTCCGTGTCGTATTTAGTCATTTACTCTTTTGTTTCTTGTTTTCTCAGGTTTCTGTCTTGTTCAGCTGTCAAAACATTCTTGTTTCAAAACTTAGTGTCTCTACAGAGGTTTGTTATTCAGGGACAAAGACTTACGTCCAGTTCCTTTCTTGCTTCAATAGAAGATTCTATTGTATTATGGTCACCTCTGTAGACAAAATAATATTTCAGTTCTGCAGCTTTCCCAGGAGATAAGACCTATGCACATCCCAGAGTAGTTTTCCACATACGACACTTGTAATGTCCCGAAACCCCTCTAGGGGGTTGCAATAACTTTGTATCCTCTAGTCCAGAAGTCAATTTGTTGTTTCTTTTTCCCCGACAGTTTATATCCATATTTATATCAAATTGTAACAAAATTAACCAGCAAAAAAACTTGTAGCAAAGTCCTCTTTATATTTTCCAGCTTTGACAGCTCCTTTGACAGCTGTCAAATTCTCCATCTCTCTTCGCCAGGTTCTCCGAATCGCCCCGGTTTCCAGGGGGGGGTTGCCTTTTTCCTCTCACCCTCGACTCTTCTCCTCCAGCACAGTTCTTATAATTCACATCGTGGAGTTAGTAATTTTTGTCATCAATAAACTTCTAAATCGATCTTGGTTTCTCAGTCCTTGTTTTAGCATGTTTACAAATCAGGGAGGGGACTGACTTCCTTTTTGGATCCCCTCCCGCTCGTGCCAAATCCGGAAAAAAATTTCTTTTTTCCTCCTTTTATACCCGGTTGCCCAATTACTCACGGGTTGTTGTTAATTGTCCGAATTTCCTTTGGAAGAAGCCAGCGCTCTCCGCCGGATGGCATGCGGCTGCGCCCGGCAGGGGAAGCGGAGGACTCAAAGCACCACGCCACTCCCCGGCGCCCGATCCGTAGCCTTTAAAAAGGCTCCTTCACGAGCCGGGAGGGCGATAACGGTGCCAGCCGAGTCACCATGTCCACGGGATCCGTTCCCATGGTTTTTAAGGGTCCCCGCGTCGCCGGCGCGGTAGGACCCGACCCCTGCCGAGCCGACTCCCTCCGGAGCTCGGAGGGAGTCCGCCATTTGGCGATGGCGCTAACCCGGAAGTCCTGCATGCCAAATGTTTTAACTGTTTAATTCTATCAATGTTTAATTTTTTTATAATTGTTTTTTCATCATGTTTTTAGCTGTTCTTATTTTGATCTGTAAGCTGCCTTGAGTCCCTGTCAGGAAAAAGGCAGGACATAAATCAATAAATAAATAATGCCACACAAATTAAGTGTGAGCTGGGCAAATTTTGCCTACAATCATATGCTTGCCTGATATGTGTGACCCTTCCCTTCTAAACAGAAGCATCACACTGATCGGGCAACTAATATACATGTTGGTAGCCTGGGTCACACGTGTTATTAGTTTAGTTCCCAGCATATGCCCTCCCAAATTTCTATGGGTGATGTTACAGGAGGCTGAAGGTCTGAAAGTGGCACAGTGAAGCTGCATTGCTGTCAGCTGAATGTGGTACTGGAGGGTTTTTGTTGTTTTTTTAAATGATCATTACTGGAATTCTTTTTTTAATGACCATGTTATTTGCCTTAAGCTTTTGGATGACAGAATGAAGACCATAAGATAGGATGCATATTTCAAGCTGGTATTTGGCTAATAGATCCAAATTATAACTAGATTAGTAGATGATCCTTTGACTTCTGTCAGTTAGGAACCTTCCCCCCTCCCCCCATATCAGAAGAATATGCATATAGGGATTCTTCAGGGATTGAATAACTGTGAATTCTACAATAAGCTGACATGACCCAGATTATCTGGACTAATGTGCAGTTGAAAACATACTTATCCAGCAGCATTCACACTTTGGCTCAAGAAACATTATAAAGCCTTTAAAATTGCGTATCTTGAGAAAAAATGAGCCTAGAATACATAATTGAAAGCAAATTTTCATGTTGCTTTTTTAAAACACAAATTAATTCAGAAATGGTAAAGAAATCACATTTCTGAAAATGCCTTTTTGCATTCAGACTTGTTGAAAAGTTTTCTGCAGTGCTGAATCAAAACCTGCCTGCCAATTTCTTGCAACTTTCCTTCCATTGTGAAATAGGCTTGTTTTTCTGGCTCATACGTGGGTCATTATAGAATTTATTTATGACTTTGGTGGATGCAGGGTTGAGCACAATTATTACCATTATTACAAGTGGTAAGGGTGGTGTGTGTTTTGCTTTCTATTAAATATTTCCCCAGCACTCTGCAGCCCTCCCAGCTGCTTATGACTCGTGATCTGAAAATGCTCCACAGAAGTATTTTAAGTAAAATAATTATTTTTATTTAAAACAACAGCAGCAGCAACAATGACAACAACAGATACCTGCTGGGTGTAGAGTAAACAGTCTCCCTGGTTTGCTGAGCTTAGAAGAATGCCCAGCTGAGGAGGCTGGTGGGGTGTGTGTGTCAGGAAATGAATGCCCTCTGGAAGGCTGTACAGTTCAGAGAGACCACAAGTGAGATGATTTGTAGAATAAAATAAAGGGCACTCACAAAGGCCCTCAACCACCTCAGTAGTCAGGTAAGGGCACCCAAATCCCTCCCTTGAAAATATCACTATTAAATTATCCTTTGATAATTCTCAAATGCACTTTCTTTTCTCATTAATAGATGGAAAATGGTTAAAAAAAAAACAATGACAAAAAACCACTAGTTCTAATTTCCACTTAGATGCTTTATGTGCTTGTCTTAGTGAAAGTTTTATCTCTAATAACAAGTAGAAAATTAAAGCGGGGCAACAGCAGTGCCAAGCACTCAATTCACTAACTGTTCTCCTCTTATCTTAGCTATAAATTAATATGGATCTTCCTTAATTATTACAGTAAAATTACAATCTCCCCAACAGCAAACAACAATTTCTGTACAATTGATCTGTTAAATGAGAATCAGGAAATAGCTGCATTGCTCATTGGCGATATATATGAGCATTTGTGAAGCCTCCTTGATCCTGTGGAAGACAGAAATTGATTTCCATCATAAATATAGTAGATTGGGTGCAGATTGTGACTGTTAAAGAAAGTAATAAACCAAGTGTTGATCAAGAGCCACATAAAAGTGCAACTATCTCCTACATCAGGGGTCAGCAAGGTTTATCTTGCCTGGGCCGGATCGGTCCCACGGAGATCCCTCCATGAGCTGGATCACATGTGTGCCCGTGATTTTCAGCATCTGCATCTGCGCAGACATGATTTTCGGTGCTGCGGAAGTGATACCCTGCACCACACTGCGCCAGTTTAGCACAGCCTGAGAGCAGGTGGCTCAGTTCGGGGGCGGCTCGGGGGCCGGTCAAACGACCTCTGCGGGCCACTTCTGGCCCATGGGCCTTAGGCTGCTGACCCCTGTCCTACGTGCAAGGGGTTGGGGGCTAGACTTTCTCCAGCATAATGATCCATGGGAATCTGCTTCTGAAATGGAATAGAATCTTGATCACCATTTGAGCACACCAAAAGTTCCAGGGCCCCTTCCCCCAACCCTTCACTTCCTTTACACAAATGGCCCCAGTCAATGTAATGTTACGTTCATAGCTTTTACTAGGGAATAAGTCATACCACACACTCTAATAATTACCGCTAGCAATGGCAGAGAGACATCTGTCGGGACATTAGGGCAGCCTCTCTAGACACCTCTTTCCCCAAGTGTCAGCCAGTAGTTTCACTCAAGAGCTCTCTGGCCAGCAGTTTCTTGTCTGGAAACCTTATCTCTGCCTTCTCTGGCACCAGCAAGGAGAAGGAAAACCTCTCACTCTCCCCTTCCAGGATAGCCCTACCTCCTTGGGGGCTGAGGCAAAGGAGTCCACTGAAGGAGGTCTGCGTCAGTGCTTGCCTGCTTCAGGAACGCAGGAGGGCTGCCATCTTGTAGGAAACCTTGGCTTAGGCAGTGGGCGTGTATCCCTCTCAGCCCCTTGCTGGGGGTCTGAGGCAAGACAGGGTCAATTGGGACTATGGGGACACTGCAAAATGTGTGTTTGCTGGCCCCCTTCCTGTTGCTGAGGGGAGCTGTGTGGCCCACTGCTGTGCATTTGTGGTCAGAGACTCCCCTCAGGACCCCTCTAACGTGGAACCCTGATATCACCACTGCAAAAGGGGTGAGTCACCACACCAGCCCTTCTTCGATTGCTGGACTGAAGGATTCTAAAGGCCTAAAACCACCACCCAAGTACCATGATTTGAATGCATGCAGCATACGTAACATACAATACACACGTGTACATGTGTATGCCTGTATACAAACAGCACACATAATGTTTAGAATATCTGTCTCCTTCCATAATATTAAAGAGTTGAAAGGGGAGCCCAGGTCATCTAGCCCATCCCCAATATACACAGATATCTGTATATTAAGTTCGCATCCATACACATATATAGAACACTATACATACACACACGCAAACATGTATAAGCTCATGCATACCTAGAGTGTTGAGACTATCTGTGTCCCTTCTTAAAACTATAGCAAGAGTTAGATGGGCCCCCCCGATAATCTAGCCCAACCCCCCAGCACACTTTAAATTGGAAGGGACCCTGAGGATAATCTAGTCTAACCTACTGCAATGCAGGAAATATGCAACTGGACCCACACAGGGATTGAACCTGCAGCCTTGGCATTATCAGCACCACGCTCTAGCCAACTGCTCAAGCCAGGCAGCGTTAAGCTATTTCTGCCCGTAGCACCAGAAATGATACGTTATCCTATGTGGGTATCAGTAATACCCTGTGTATGGCATAATTAGTACCATGCTCCAACTGTTGAGCTATCCTGCCTGCAATGCCGGGTGTGCGGTTGTTCCATATGGGGAACCACACACCCGTGTTTTGCAAAGGATCATAGAATTGTAGAGTTGGAAGGGACCACAATGGTCGTTTGGTGGCCTAACCCCTTGCAATGCAGGAACCATTTTGCCCAGAGTGGGTCTTGAAGCCACAATTCTGAGATTAAGAGACTCATAATGCCCAGACTGAGCTATCCAAGCGCACATGCTAACACCATAGAGGTATTCAAGGAGCAGATCAGCACATCTGCCTTTGACCATTGATCTGTGCTGCTAAATGGAGCGCTTTCTATACCAGCGAAATTCACCCATAAACCTCTTTCTAATAACAACATGCAAACCCCACTCTCGCAGAAAAGCAAGCATTTTCCAACCATATGAGTATCCAATGAGGGTACTGCTCTGAAAGAAAACTACTAATAATTATAACTAATGCTGTAAAAGTGCTTATTATAATGTGCCGGCCAGGTGCAAGCAGCACTGATAATTAGCTGGGGCAACTCTGGCGATCGCGCCCCTTGCCCAGCACTCCTCTGAAATGTATCCGCTGCAGCCAAAGCGCTAGATGCTTTCAACCCTTTCGAGGGTTGAACGATCCTGAAGTGGCTAACTCCAGCACTTGGCTCGGGTGAGCTGTGCCTTGCCACTGGTACTCTGCCCTTCTGAGGCCACGCTGCCTACTTGTCCCACGACACACCTCTCTCTGGGTCTTCCTCAATGTCCTTCTCCGATGCGTCTCTGGGACTGACTGTGCTGTGGGGACTTCTTCTTTCCATTGTTGGGCTAGCAATATCTGGGCGGCCTGTCATTTCACAACCCTGACCCTTATTTGTCTCATGAAGAACAAATACATAGCCATAATTTGTTTGGTCAAGTATGGCTTTGCAGAAATATATTCCAGCTTCTGTTATATGAATGATTCTATTCCATAACTAGCATAATTGGCATTACTTTGAAATATTTTATTCAGAGCTCTTCTGTTTCAGAGACTCATTATGTCTTATTTCCCCCCTCTAATTAATACATCTTATTCTTCAAGTATTCCCATATGGTGACATATTGTGATAAATGACAAATGAATTTCTAAAATATCATTGCAAAAAATTAATACATATTTAATTTCCAATGTGTTAGAATATGTGAAGTAAGACAAAGAACTCAAAAAAAACCCCCATCTTTAGTACTGGTACTCTAAACATCCACCATGTTCTCACCAGCCAAATGCTATACAAAGCATAACAAAACTGAAAGCCAGGTTGCTTGCAAAACAGCTTCTGTGTTGATTGCTCATTGATGTGATCTTTATACCCTAAACCTAAATATTTGAGCTGGCATGTTTATGTGGCACACCCCTGCCATGCTAGCATAAATACCAAAGGCCCTGATATTTGTTCTTGGCTAGGAATGCCTTCTCTCTGACTCAGCTGGGTTAACCTGCTGGTACTATTGTTGATGTCATGTTGAGGTTGTTCTTGAATAACCAAGACCAGTGGTAGTTATAGTTTGAACTGAGACACTAAGACCATTTTCACAGCTTAGCCATAACTACTTGAAATTTCCCAGGAGCACTCCTGGCAGTTCTAAAAACTACCATCTGTTTTGGTTATTCTTCAGCACTTTTTGTCCCTTTTCCAGGGACAGTCTTGGGATTATGAAAGACGTCCAAACTCCTGGTTTGATCCCAGAATGTCCCTATTTCCCATGCCAGTGCTGCTGCCACCGAGCTCAGGGTGGAGGGTGGACCGACGGTTGTCCTGAGCAGCAGCAGCATCCCATGACCTCTCCTTGGACTCTCAATGGCCACTGATTCTGGCCTCCTACCCTGGGCAGTTCATAGCAGCTTCTGGAGAGCAAGCGAGGAGGAGGAGAGGCTGTGGCCGCGAAGGCCCAACCCCTGTGATGTGCCAGCTCCGAGGGGCAGGCAGAGGGCAGGGCTACCTAGAGGGGGAACAAAGGGGGAGCGGAGCAGAGCACAATGAGCCTTTATTTTAAAAAAAAAAGTTTTGTGCATCTGCATCTAATCTTGTCCTTTCTAAAATGTATTTATTGGTGTGTGTTTTTCTTTTTGTAAATATACCAAAAAATAAAATAAAATCAGGATTAAGGGGTTTCCTCAGGGCTGTTTGAGAGTTTGCTGTGTCCCATTTGTGTGATGATGGCGGCACTTGCCCTTCTTCTGATAGGAAATGCTCTGTGGGGGAGGGGGATCACAAAAACATGTGGGCTTGAGGAGGGTCAGTTGGAGAAGGAGTGAGAAATGTCCGTATTTTCACCTGAATAATGTGTTTACTAGTTCATTGCTGTTGACTTCACTGGTTTCAGCAGGTAACCAAATTTGATTGATTATGAAACTCTGTGATTCCAGTTACAGATAGGTAGCCGTGTTGGTCTGCCGTAGTCAAAATAAAAAAATTCCTTCCAGTAGCACCTTAAAGACCAACTAAGTTAGTTCTTGGTATGAGCTTTCGTGTGCATGCACACTTCTTCAGATACACAGGTATCTGTGTATCTGAAGAAGTGTGCATGCACACGAAAGCTCATACCAAGAACTAACTTAGTTGGTCTTTAAGGTGCTACTGGAAGAAACTCTGTGATGCCATCTTGTTTGTGAAATGTTCCCTGACCGGGTGTGACTAATCCAGGAATGAAGCAGCAGCAGCAGCCAGGAGAAGCAATGGTAACGTACCCAATTTTGAATATTTGTTCAAGTTTTGAAGGGAGATTTCTACCCCTTTTGAAACAAGTAGATTATTATATTTTACCTAACAGTAAAAACATGTCTAGTTTATGCATGTTGCACGTGATTCTTCCCTAGCATAGTTAGTGCCTTCTCATTCAGAAGCCCCAGCCTTACTGTTGAGATTGGGGGCAAATAGGGGACACACTATATAGTCTTCCTTTCACAGTAACTTGAAAAGTATTGGAAGAGACATTCTTGTATTACGGCTTACGTTGTGTCCTCATGAAGGACTGACTTTCCTTTTACAGCATGCTCTGTTTCAGAAGGATAATACACTCAAGGGGTTAACTAAATCTTGTTTCTATGGTGAAGAAAATAATTGCTATTGATTAGCAGTTAGTGCAACTTCACTAGAAAGGTTATGAAGGCCCTAAAGTACAGCTCAATGTGGGAACAAACACACTGTGTACTTCCTCCTCTGTCCTACACTATCTGCTCCTGAGCTGGAAATGTCCTCTTGACTTTGCTTACTACTAATCTCTGGAGTTTTGCTACGCTTAGCGAATAGAAAACCTTAAAAATCACTTTCCTACTTAAATTTTGAGAGGAGAGTATGGGGATTGCCAAGAAGGGCAATTTAGAAAGACGTTTCTTTCTGTATGTAGGTGTGTGTCTGTATCCGTCTGCCTACCTGCCTGTCTAAAATCTGACAAACTTTTATGCAGCATTATTAACATGTGTAGTTATTAAAGGATGAGAAGAACTGGGTTTCCTGGTACTCTGGAAAGCTGCAGGCAATGAAACAGGAGGGTGGAATGTAGGTTGGTGCAAATCTTGATGTGAATCTGGCTGAGTGATGGAGGGATGTGGCAATGCTGGCACCAAAGAGGATGTACATCTCTCCCACCGTTGTGTCCTCTGCTAGTCATCCAGCAAGACTTTTGCAAGCAATGAATGGGCTGGATGATGGAGGTTACAGAATCATCAATGACAAATTTGAAAAGCCCGGATTCACACAGAATTGGATACCACAGATAGAGCTCACCCTATGGATGTTTCCACAGCACAATCTATTCAGATTGTTTTGGATCAGTTTAAGTTTATTGAGGCAAGAGGGTGTGGGTGCTTCTACTGCCACCTGCCTTGAGATTGGTTTCTTTTTCCTTTTGTGTGGATGGTATTTTCACTCAGTGGATAATTTATCATGTAGCTGATGAAGTGGGCTTGAGCCCACAAAAGCTTATGCCATAATAAATTTGTCAGTCTTTAAAGTGCTAGGATGTTTTCAATGAAAGGAGACCTCAGTAGTTTGCATTGACACAAATATGAGTCAGAAATGACAATGACAATGGCATGTGGGCCACATGAGTAATGCGGAAATATTTAAGATTTGATGGTTAGATTGAACACAACAGAGCTGGCCTAGGCAGTTCTACTGTCAGTATTTTGAAAGTGGTTTCATTGTTAGTACACATGCCATAGATCAGGCATAGGCCAACTTGGCCCTCCAGATGTTTTGGAACTACAACTCCCATTATCCCTAGCTAACAGGACTAGTGGTCAGGGATGATGGGAGTTGTAGTCCCAAAACATATGGAGAGCCGAGTTGGCCTATGCCTGCCATAGATTCATTGTGAAACTTAGTTCATGAAGGGCACATTGAAAGTCTGACACAGTGTCATCTTTTGCAACCTGGTTCCTCTGTTCCACAGTAGCTGATCATGGAAAAATATTGTTCTACGCTTACTGGAACTGGTTGGTTGTGGCTGATAGTGAATTCAACAAAGGCGATGCCATGTCCCTTCAACTGAGCTTTGAGTAGTGAGGCTATGGATTATGACCAATGGTGGTTTGTGGGATACCTAGTAAGAAAGTAAAGTCTCAAAAAGTTTTACCAGATGGCCATTTAGCAAGGAGTGGAGTTTTTTTCCAAGGTCACCCAAAGTGTACATTTTCTCATTTATGTAATTGAGATGTTTGCTTGTTTCTGGCTTTTTCTGAGGTTAATTTTGATGGGACTATATATGCATTTATGAGAACAGAATGAAACACAATCTGTTTTCAGAATTCTGTCTCTTGTTTCTTTAAACACCTGCTGAAAACAAAATCAATGCATGTGAGTAGTGGGGAAACAGCAGGGAGCTGGAAATTATGAACTAGTGCAAGATCATATTAGCTGTAGTAAACATACTGTGCCCAAGCAAGGTGTATATGTAAAATGTGGGTTATTCAATTTCTGGACAAATTATGTGGAATTGATTTTTTAAAATCACAATGCAATTATTACTTTGAAACAAACCTGTTGCAAAGAAATAGGGCATCCAAAACTCAGCTTAATTAGTGTTTTCCTTTTAAGTTCCCTTTGGCCAGTGCTTCTTGTCTTTTCCCAGCATTTTCCTCATCTTGTACAATTAAGTCAGTTGTGATACAAACATTCAGATCGGCATTATACTGCTTTGGTCTGTGCTTTAGAATTGGGAATGGCGTATAATTAAGCCAGAGCATAATTAAACCAGAAGCCAATGCTTCTGAATGAGTAACATTGAGCAGTTAAGCCAGAAGTCTGTGCTCATGAATGGGTAACAATAAGCATTTAAGCAGAATGGAGAATGATGCATGATTAAGCTGATTGCTCATGCACAATGTTTTGGGAATTGCAAGATTCATATATCTGTATATCCAGCTTACCATGAAAAGTGTCCCAAACATGTGATGCCAGTATTCTGGAAGGCAGAAGCAGCTGCAAAAAATAAAAAGAAAGAAAGATGGCCAGGCTTCACAGATCTTTGCTTGCTAATGATGCAGTGTTTGAATTCCTGAAAAAAGCATTTAACATATACCCAGGTGAAAGCTGTAAATTAACTATGGAATTCCATTGCTCTGACTTGAGGTGGGAGCAATGTCTCAATGATTTTTTATTTATTTAACTTAGTTTGAATTTGTTATTCAATGATAACATATTTAGCAAATAAGCAGAGGCAAGTTCCATTCCATCCCAGGTAGCTGCCTACTACAACCACACAATGTTGCTGGCCACTGTCACAGCCGCTGCTGCTGCTTCACTTCCCTCCCATTCACCCAATGCCAAGAAAGTGGGTGTGATGCAGGCACTCCTTGCCTCTTTCTGTGGAAGAGGTCCTTCATCCACAGTGTGAGGCATTGTGCGTGAGGTTAACCAGAAAGTGCCTGCAGTGCTGCCGTTTGCTACAAGGAAAGAGTCATTTGCTGCCGTCGCATCAGATGGTGGCAGGAGGGGTGCTCTTTGATGACTTCCCCTACAATGCCTCATTCTGAGGAAAGACCACGTCCTCAGAACGAGGCATGGGTTGTCTGCACTGCCGCTGCTTTGTTCAGGATGGTGGGTGCAACAGTATGGCGAGGAAGGAGGAGGCTGCTGCAAGAAGACTGTGGGGTGTAGTGGCATGGAAGTGGCAGGGGAGGAGCTGTCTGTCTGTCTTGGATGCGTTATCTGAGATTCCTGCGTTTCAGGGGGTTGGATTAGATGACTCGGGGTCCCTTCCAACTCTATACTTCTGTGTGAGGCTATGATTCTATGACCTGTTAATGTGTAAAACTGCTGGTTCAGGGTAGGTCTACATTTACAAAGAACACTGGTATTTTCAGCTCATAACCCATTGCACATATTTATTTATTATTAAATATATATCCCACCTTCAAAAATGCATCACAGTTGTAATATAAATAAAGACAATATTCTAGCACTTAATCTAGCTTGTGGATCCAATTTGTTTTATGTCTTAATCCCAGCACATAATTGTAATAATATGGGTAAAAATTCACAAACTAATATTAATGCCCTCCCCCCACCTCCCTGTACGACGCATACCTGTCCACCTACCTGATCACTGCTTATATCTATATGAAATGTCTCATATTTTGGGAGGAGGAAAAGATGAAAATATAAGCAAGCAGCAAGAAGTTACACAATTCATTTTCTTTTGGATGGCCAAGTGTTCAGGAAACTGTTTTGTTTTGTTTTGTTTCTTCTTGATTTACAAATATACAAGCAAAGACTGCTGGAAGTAAGAAGACTCCTAAGGGTGGGTGAGGAGAGATCCCTAGAGAGCAATTCCTCGAACATCACCCTCCAAGGCTGTTCTCCCACAGCTCAGTAACTCCACCTCAAAATTCTGCCTCTCCTTATTCCTTCGCTCATGTTCTGAATGTCTGCATGCTAAATTTCTGTGGGATGGAGCAGGATTGCGTATGCTATCATCAGTCCTGGTCTGCCTGCCAACTGTGTATCAACTCATGGAGGTTGAGAATGGGGGCCGCGCTGTGATCCCACTCCCCCCCCCAACATGTGATCAGCACACTTTCCATAAATGTGTAAAAGGCTTGCGGTTTCTAAAAGCTACTTAAAGTCCATCTCTTTCTCCCCGGCACAAGCACAAACACTGACCTGCTGTAAGACCCTGTCTCTCCAGGTTAATTGTCCAATCAGGAGACCATCCACAGTTCTTAAGAAACAATAAAATTATTTTGTCAAGGCCCTGACCACTCATTCACAGTGACCCAGATGGTCAAATTCACTACAGTATTCCTTGATCAACTGTGGTTTAATTATGTAAGTTGCCATAAGGATCACAACCTTTACAATTCATATATTATTTTTTAGTTTTCCAAATAAGCAAACATTCTTGTAGAACACAAATACCTTTTGTTGTAGACGGCTGTTTTTCCGCATGCATGTACATTAGTTTGCAATTGATTGCTAGATATTTATTTATTTATTTACCATTTAATTCCAATTATAACTAAGCGGCACACAAAAAACTCAGTACAATAAAATAAAATATGAGTTAGAACTATAAAATCAGAATTCAATTAAAATGCCTGCTGAAATAAAAACATATTCAGTAGGTGCCAGAAGTTCAGCTAGTCTGCTCCCACTGGAAGGCAGTTCCATAAAATTGGACCACTAACAGTCACTCTCCCAAAGAGCTCAGTGATAGGGCAAGGATATACAGTAATAAGAGATCAGGTGGTTCTTATGGTATCCTGAACTCATCATTACAGATCTTATAAATTAATATGTGAGCCTTGAACCAAGCCCAGGAGCTCTGGTGATAGTGTGGTCTTACCAATGATCTAAGCACAGCGTTTTGCAACAGCTGGAGCCTCCAAAACAAGATCAAGGGTAACTTCACATAAACTGCATTGCAATAATTGGGCCTAGAAGTTAATTTTACCAAATATATACTCTTGGTCAGCATTCTGGAAGATCATTCTGGTAAAATACTCTGTGTCGCTTTGCGGAATGTGACAGTTCATCAGGTTTCACCCTCTCAAAATTAAATCCTCAGTAGACTGACCACCCTATTCCAGCTGCATAGACGCTTCACTGGTACTTTGGTTTCTGCATACTGAAGTACTGTTCCAATACAATGACAACTGAGTGATAAATGAACCTGCTACTGACACGCAAGTGCTGAGTATATTTTGAGCTCCATATTGCAATGAGTTGTCCTTATTCCAACTATTCCTGGCACATATGCCCTTGTCCTTCACTTTCAGGAAGATGACAGATATGGTTATTTACTTGGTGATTATTGTCTTCCAGCTGTCTCCCTCCTTCCATTCTCTGGCATATGGTATAATGGCTATTTTCAATTCGAAATGATTACTATCCGCCATATTGTACAATAAATCACATACTTAATACCATGGAATTGTAAGGCTGATTTGGTTGCTAGCGGGGGGGTGTGTGCACAAATACAAGAATCATTCACTGCAATTAAAGCTGAGAGGAGGAGAGTGTTCAGGGATGGACCCATGCATTGCTGAGACTCTGCCTCCTAAAGCAGCTGTTTCATTATATCCTTACCTCGCCCTGCAGTGGAGATGGGGTTGTGACAAAGAGGATGGGTTGAATTATTTTCTGCTTTTCCAACCTTCTGTGGATCTAGTTGAACTTGATACTCTACACAGGTGGAAATAATCTTTTTGTGGCATTTGAAGATGCTGACAGCAGCTGAGAACTGCAAAGGCTGGAGAATTGTTCCAACTAGCCGAGAACAGCTGAGAATTGTCGAAAGCTGAGATGCCCTCCTGTCTTTCAGTTTTGAGACTCTCTGCTGCATTCTCAGGATCTTTCAGAGCACTTAGATTGGCACACCAAGCACACTTCCCTGGGGACTTCTCTGCTAGCAATCCATTCATGTTGAGGTACTGAAGAGGCCTAGAGGACCAAAGTGTTTACTAGATATATGTCTGTCCAACCAAGGAGATGGCAAAGTTTTGTCTGCGGTAGCCACGATGAAAGGGAAATGTACACATTTTTAGTGAGGAGGAGGTGCTCTCACACCAGAATCAATTCATTTCAATTGTCCCTGACCCTTGCTATCTACTGTAATGTTTTAACCCACCCTGGGACTTTAGGGTGAAGGTGGGTAGTTAAGACTACTATTTATAATAATGTCACTAAAATGCTGAGGTGCAGTGCACTAGAATCATGGTGTATTTCTCTGTTTATTTACATATATGGAAGCAGAGAATCACAACATGCCTTGGCTAGAACTAGGAACTGTTGGATATCTGCACTTCTGCCTTGTGTCACTGTAAAATAATAGAGCCATGTTTTTGCTTTTGTCTTAACCGAAATATTCTGGGGCATTCTCAGCAGGATGATGGTGGCCAATGGCCATTGAGAAAAGTAGTGACTAAACGTCAAATTGTTTATCAACCTATCAGTATATCTATCTAGTGACCATTGCTGCCACCAAGGTTAAGCCCCTGTACTTCCAAAAATAAAAATGTGGAAAATGTTTTCCCCAATGTCCTCTGAATTTCACCTACCCCTGGATTTTCTGCTGACTGGGAGGAATGATAAAGGTTTCTTTGTTGGGTAGTAGCAATCAGCAGAGGGATCCGCAACCCGAGCGTGCATCTTGTGGCTGGGTGACCATTACTCTGATTTGGAGCATTGATAATCCAACAATATGATACAGTGCCCGTCATCCCAGTGAAATAATTGAACTTCAGGGATGCTTAACGTCATTCAGGAGTGAAAAGTTAGCTACACGAACCACTCAATGTGTTACTATGCAAATTAAGCTATCCTCCTTATTTTGCACGTGACTTTCCAGTATAAATGTTGTGGCTTTTCCCTGAGCTAGTAGGACAAATACTGCCGCATTTGATAGTCTGAAACAGGAACCTATTATTGTGTGTGTGTCCCCCCCCAAAAAAAAACACTGATTGGGGAGAGGATCCCTACAAAACTCCTTGTTTCAACCATAGCAGTGGTTTGTCTGCAAATGTATGCATTATAGCACCACCTAAGGTGTTCTGTAATTGCGCCGAAACCGCGCTGCCTGTTGTGCTTAATGCATAATTAATGCACATATGGATTCTTTAAAGGCTTCTATTTTTGCTGCTGTTATTTTGCTTCTCTTTCCATCTCCTAGCTAAATGTTCTTCATTTCGTTATTGCAAATGATTTTTCCAGCAAACTCACGGTCCCATACCGGCAACTGTGACATGTTGGAACTAGTTCACTCAACATATCTTATGGGTATTATTAAGGTTAGGCAATGGCTAGAAGAACTTGGCAGTAACTTTAGTATGAATAGTGGCCCGCTTCTCATTATGGGGTGACAAATGAAGAATCATGCAGACACAGCTAATGATTAAGTAATCAAACACATTTGAGCCTGATTGTCATTCAGACTGCCTTAACAATGAAAGAGCTGTCAAGTAAACCTGACTATTTTTAGACGAAAATAACTCAGTGCAATATGTACAAATTATACCTGATAGCTTTGCCAACAACTTATTTCTCCTGTAAAGACATACATAGATATATATTAAATCAGACAGGTATCAATCTTGACCTTGCTGAGTTTTGATAGATATTCCTGATGGGTGTTTCTCTTAAGAGGAATCTTCTTCTTTATATCACAGCTACAGGTCAGAACGAAACAATGCTAAAAGAGAAACAGTGTAGTGTGCTATGTAGATTATTGCACTTGGTCTGTGAGGCCATGTATTAATACCTACTGCTCAGCCATAAAGCTCATTGAGTAGCTGTGGCCATGGATAGGGTTGCTCTGAGGATAAAATGGTATCTAAGCGCCTCTTAAAACTTTTGAGCAGAGAACATGTTGCCCTTCAGATGTTGTTGGGTTCCAGCTCCCAGTTGCCTCAGCCACCATAGCCAGTGGTCAAGAATCATGAAGGTTGTTGCTGGCATCCATGTGTCTCTAGAGTGCACCTCAGGGATGGTTTGAAGTCAAACCACTGTGTTAGCAGCACCAACGTGGTCTCTGCAGGGCACTAGCTTGAAGTGTGTACAGAGGTCCTGGGCTACCCAGACAACAAGACTCCCCTCTTGGCCAAATGATGTGGTCCAAAGAAAAGCAGAGCAATACGTTTGGCACCAGCTTGGCTGTAGAAGTGGCTAGAAGGAGGCATATAAGGTACCATCCAACCATCTTAGGGACTCCACTCTGGATTTGTGGAGGGTTTCTTCTTCTGAAGATATCCCACAAAGTAGTGGAGGTTTAGGATCAGAGTTTTCCTTCTCTTAGATGGGCTGCCTTCCCAGGTTGACAAGCCCCATCTGCCCCCACTTCCTTCTACAGCATGTGTGGAGCCCACCTTCTTGACCATTGGACCTACTCTTGGTTTCATCCACTCAAATCCACCGGAGCCTTCTTCACATTCAAAGGAAGTCCCTAACTCACTGAGTGTTTAGGACCCATCGGTTACCCTCATCTGGTTTAGCAGGTCACTTGAAGCCGAGGTGCAGCCTCTGCCACATGCTGACAGCTTCTAGGAGCCACAGGCGAGAGCTGAGTGCAGGGTGGAAATCAAAGGTCGATGAACTGCCCCAGAAGGAGCACAACGTGTTCCCCACCAGAAGTACTTCCCCTCCCCTAACACCCCATACACCCTCGGGGGGTTGCAGCACAACAGCATCTGGAGGGTACAGGGTCCACCTCCCTGCCCTAGAGGAAGAGCAATGAATCAGTTCAATAAATAAAACATTTTTTCCTGGCTCAATATGTTATTATCTTCCTAACTTTTTAAAGGAATTGTTTCTACTTTGACAGAGATGAAAGCAGAGTCGCTCACTGCTATTAGGACATTTCAGTGAAATTATAAGTGTTTAGGCCGCTGGTTTACCAGATATTTTACTAGGAATGCTGGTAACCTTAACAATCCAGTAATATGAGCAATTTTGAAAAATGGCAGCATTTTATTCATGTAGAAATATTTCTTTCTGGGGTATTTTCTCAAATCATGCAGCAGAGTGCACTTTCCACCACGTTCTGCATCAGACTACATACACTATTTATATATATAATTGAGTAAGTGCGAAGCACTTCCTCAAAAGAAGGAAGCTTTGCAGTCCATGTGGTATTGATTTATTTGATTTATGTCCTGCCTTCCCTCCAAGGAGCTCCAGGTGGCGTACATGGTTTCTACTCTTCCCGTTCAATCCTCGCAACAGCCCTGTGAGGTGGGTTAGGCTGAGAGATGGTGAATGGCCCAAGGTCACCCAGTGAGTTTCATAGCTGAGTGGGAATTTGAACCCAGGTCTCCCAGGTCCTAATTCTACACACTAACTGCAAGCTATACACAGAAATACCACTATATATTTTGGGGTATCTTTTGAGAGGCTTGCATAATTGTGATTAGGCTCTGATAATTATAGAAAACATTGAGTGAATCCAAGATAAGCCCTGGCACCAGGTGTTTGTAGATAATTTCAGAATGAACTTAATTCATGTCCCCCAACATAGATTGCAAGCTGTTGTAGTTAAGGACGGAGTGCTGCATTTTGAATATATTCTCAAGGGGATGTGCACAGCTAATTGTGCTGGATTATTTGGGTGTTAATGAAAGGTAATAATGGATGAGCCTTTGCAAAAATGCCACCTAAGATTCATGGGTATAATAATGCTATTTCCCTACAGTGATGCTTCAACAGACACAAACCACCACCACAAAAAAGGGGAGGAAAAGTGAAAGAGACTAGGCTAGAGAGCGATTAGGCAAAGCTGCGTAACAAATAAGGTTTTATCTCATTTAAGCAACAGGAATAGAAAAAAAAATCTGTGAAGAGAAGAAAGGTCCCTGCAAAAAGAGATGGGTTTACATTGATGTGCAACTTTGTGTGCAAAAAAGCAAAAGCAAATACAGTTTACACCTTAATTGAATATCAAATCTCTTCTTGTCTGAACAGTTTTGTTCTAGACAAACAAGGTCATTATGTCTTCTCTGAATGTTCACGTAAAGTAAGAATTGATGTAAAACTGATGTAGTGAAAAGTGTTGGTCTTGCACCTTCTTCATACAAGTTGGTGCAAGGCCCAGGAAAGACTTCACAGCATTGGCAGAAGAACAAGACAGGTGGCTAAAAATATATCATTGCCTTTGTTTTATTTAAGGTATTTATATATACCACTTAATTACCAAACTCTTTAATCAGTGGACATTAAAAAAAAATCAATTCAGATTAATCATAAAAACAGAAAAAGCCCCCTAAAATTCCTCCTGAAAATGAAAAGGCTTTGTTAGGGGCCTGAGGTTCAATGGGAAGCGGATATGCTTAATCTCAGCTGGAAGGAAAGTGGAATGTGGTAATGGGAGGTAGAGGATGTGGGAAGGTGAGGCCCCAAATCACAGTAGTAGGAAAAAATCATGGTGGGCTGAGAAGTAAGGATCATAAGGCATTATAAGTGGAGGAAGCAGATGGCTAAGAGCAAGAAGAGTGTGGAATGAAGTTGAAGAACCACGGAGAAAGAGGCCTAAGGGCAGAAAATACTAGTGTTCTTCAGGTGGGAAGTTGGACTGTACCTCCTGGTTGCATTCCTGTTGCACATTTAGCACAATATTTGCCGAGAGGAAGCCTATGTGCATTGGGTTCCCCAGTCACACAAGGGTTCCAATCACATTAAAGCCAACACATGTTACGCTGTTCACCCATAAGCTTCATTCTCACACATGTTGTGCTCAAGCTGTGACAGCCATGAGATGGAGCCATGGTCTTGCTCAATGTCATCACACTTAATAAAGGTAAAGGACCCCTGACAATTAAGTCCAGTCACGAATGACTCTGGGGTTGCGGCGCTCATCTCGCTTTGCTGGCCGAGGGAGCCAATGTTTGTCCGCAGACAGTTTTTCCAGGTCATGTGGCCAGCATGACTAAGCCGCTTCTGGAGAACCAGAGCAGCGCATGGAAATGCCGTTTACCTTCCCGCCAGAGCGGTACCTATTTATCTACTTGCACTTTGCTGTGCTTTCAAACTGCTAGGTTGGCAGGAGCAGGGACCAAGCAACGGGAGCTCACCCCGTCACAGGGACTCGAACCGCCGACCTTTTGATCGGCAAGCCCTAGGCTCAGCAGTTTATACCACACAAGATCTGAAGGGGTCTAGTATATTCTGCTGCTGATAAGGAGTGAATAAGAAAAGAGAGGTAATAACTATTATGGATGGATTGGGGCTGAAATGAATCAATAGAGGAAATAACAAATCAAATATTGGGCTGTGGTTCTCTAATGCAGGGCTTTATCCAGGAAAGAGAGTGCCCTAGACAGAAGGCCTTTCCTCCACAGGAGCCGATTCCTAGGTGCTTCCCCCCCCCCAAGTTAATGAACATTGCCATTCAAATGGGTGTGTGTGTGTCATGTTATGTGATTAATTATGCAGCCTGCCTCCCAATATTTGGCACCACTGCCTTTCTCTGTCAGTCGGGTTGGGCTTACCTGGCAGTGTATCTTTATTTCAAGCCATGTTGGGTGGCTAAATGTAGCCACCATTTTAATGCTCGTTTATCATGGGAAATTAAAATACCCATTCTCTGGGCAGCTGAGGACTAGGACCAGTTTTAGGCTTTGCCAGGGTCCCAGCGCCATGGGAGATGCCCAAGGATACTGGGTGCTGATGCTGGCTCTGCTCTCGTGCTAGAATATGCCTGCTTTGTGGATATTAAACACTGTGGGGGTTTGTAATTGCTTTATGACTGAATGGGAGTTATAACAACGAACAAAACACACAGCAAAAATGCATCATGGCATCGCATAGCAATCAGAGCAACATCTAATCAAGCCTTTTGGCCAGCATGTGGTTATCAATTAAAAAAACATCAGGAGAAAATAGGGCTTGGTTCCAGTGCTGTGTTGGGGAATGAGCCATGGAATTCCCATGACTGGTAATAGAAGCTTCATAGCTAATTCCCAGGGCTGTATACTTTAAACTTTGTGCATCTTTGTGGTAGATTTAGTTTGTCTCCAAGGGGGGAAAGTAGAAACAAGCACTCCTAGCTATATCTTATGGTCCATTGTATCAACAAGTTTCAGTAATGGGACACTGAGTGTGTGAGGATAAGAGAGGAGAAAGGAGAAGCTCTCACACAATAACAGGTTCTCCTAACTTAGCAAGTAGTTTGAGTCTAAATTAAAATTACCAGATTTGGTCAGTATTGCAAGCTGCCACAGTTTGAGATGGTCGTTGCTTGATAGATTCTAGAAAGAAAGAAAGAAAGAAAGAAAGAAAGAAAGAAGGAAGGAAGGAAGGAAGGAAGGAAGGAAGGAAGGAAGGAAGGATTATGTCATAAGTATTCTTATGAAGTTTCTAATCTCATGAATATATAACTGTTCTATGAAATTCTGATGTCTTAGACCTCCAGTAATGAAATGGGGAACCAGATTGATACACTTATTTGAAACTCATCATTTTGTCTTTAATAAGTTAGTTTTCAAAGCAGTGTTAAAAACACTGAGAAATACTGACAAGCTAAGGTATTGATATTTTGATTCTGAGATTTCAATATGAGATAAACTGTTCTATAATTTATTACTTATATATTATACATCAAGTAGGATATATCTATATTTTAATAACTGAAGTGACATGAGTTACTTGCTTGTCTCCAGCAATGATTTTAAAGGAATGTAGATTTTCAGAAATGAAATACGAAAGAATGAGACTGGAAGAACTTCCATGAAAAGGAGGATGTAAATCAAAATTAAAGACCCCTAAATACTAAAGATCCAAAGGTTCCAAGCTAATTCTAGATGTACTTTGTTGCATGACTATTGGTTGTAGATTAGACATGTAAATCTGTGCCAAATGCTTTCCTAAGAAGTCATATGAGGGGTTTTTGTCTTGTGTTGTATATTGTGTTAGATCCAGCACATCTCTGAAAGAATTGCCCTGTTTGATTTTAATCTCTTTGTACATGTTTCAACATTTGCTGAAAGCATTTGGGTAGCCTGTTAGAGATTTAACAGGGGATGCTATAATCAGCAGCATGGAAAGCCTGTATTTAGCAGTTGATTTCATTTTGTGCTTTTGCCTAGCCAGGACAGACCCCCAAACACTAGACGTACTTAGAAGCCACTCTTAGTACCATTGAATGAAGACATTTCCAGGCAGAAAGTGTTCTGAGATTTAGACAGACATTCTGATTCCCCATTTAGCGTCTTGAAGGAGCCTGTCTTGATCAAAGGTATAATTAGCTGACGAAGTACAAAGCAACAGGATCACTGAGACCGGATCAAACCTGGGATGGGGTGTAACATTTCCCCCTGTACCATTTTCCCAATGCAAATCTGTTCTAGCAAGCTGCTGTTTGCCATCTTAGGGAAAGCTCTTGTGGACATAGCCTGTACCTTAAGTTTTGCCTAGTGGGGCAAAAAGCAGCTTTGGGGAATGCTTTCCGCCAGGAAAATGGCACAAGCACAAAGGGTTAAATCCTCCTCTTTCAGGACTGTGAGTCCAGTAAGGTTATCAATGGCTATGAGCTGCGATGGCTATATTATCCTTAATATATCCTTAATATAAGAAATAGTATGTTTCTACATAGCAGTTGGTGGGGAGCATGAGCAGGAGAGGTCCATTGTGCTCATGCTGTGGTCTTCCTGTTGGCAACTGGTTGGTCTTGGACTGCTTAGGCCTGTCAGCTTCTTTTGCACATCAGCCCCCTACCCTGCCTTGCTGTTTGTCAAAATTTAGAGAGAAATGAAACCTGATTATTTCTCTTTTATCTTCTTCATCTCATCTAGTTTTGACCCAAGTCTACCAGAGTATTTTCCAAGGGATTGTATTTTAGCAGGGTCGGAGAACCATTTCTTTAAAAAACAAACAAACAAGGTATACAGATCTGTCACACCTTTTCTATTATATATCAAAATATATTGAATTATCTTGCACGGCTATTGAAGGAATGTATTTGGTACAGAGTATTTTCAAGATCTGAAATGGACAATTGATTTCTCTACGTGCCAGTTTTTCTTTCTACACCTGCCATGTTGCTTCTGCTCCCTATTCTCTGTTGTGCTCTCTGCATTCTTTGTCGAACCAAAGCCAGCCAACGAGAGCCTCGTCTTGGTTAATATTCCAATGACCCAGACATCAATAACCAAAGACTCATTAAAGCAGGCTAATTAAATAAAAACAATAAGCCAAACAATTAAGGCTAAAGTCATGACCTTTAATGATCCCAAGCCCTGTCTTTTGACAAAGAATTAATCTTTAATCACCCCTAATGGCCTTTTGCATTTTTAATGTGTGCTGCAGTTATTTTGCCCCCTTCCCCCAAAGGGAGTCCTGCGTTCCTTTTTCTCCTCTTAGTTGCTCCTGTGGGAATAGAGATTAATTGCTCTTACGAAGGTGAAATGTAGTTAAAGTTTTCAGGCTCTCTCGCTGCTTCCTTTGACAACTGTCATCAATGCAGCAGCCGTACATATACTTTTAAGCGATGTCCTTCGTGGCTTTCCATATAAGATTAGCCTCAAGAGTTTTCTGAAAGTGCTTTAGTGACTGTGTAAGAAATGCCTAATAACTAATTTGCTGATTTTCATTGTTCCGGCAGCGTAGGTTACATTTAATTTAGGTGAATGGAACTGACAGCTTGATATGTGGTTCAGGTCAAATTTAATTTCCAGCTGAAATTACCAACTTTGCAAACACAGCCTTGCCAGGAATTTTGCCCCTAACCTGCCAGTGTTCTTGACATTAACTGTTGGACCTGTTGACTGCATTTATGTTTTTTTTAGTCGGTGAATTTATCATGATATTTATCCTCACTGTTTCCAGGAATAGTATATTGGAGCGTGTTTTCAAATTGCATTTGTGCTTATATTGAGAATATAAGAAGCCCTTACCAAAAGTCTATTTAGCTCAGCATAATTTTTCTATTGCCTCTGCTTTCTTGCAAATGGCAAGTGATATTCTGCCTCTTGAGCTTCCATTTGACTGTGGTGGCTAATAAGTGTTGAGTTTTATCTAATCCTTTTATGAAACCTGTCTAAACTCCTGGCTGTGGCCAGACTGTGTTTTAGTTCTTTCTCCAAAGATTCAAGGGAAGATGGTAGTATGATCTGATGTCTACCAAAGAGCACTTTTCATGTAGCAAAATCAGCCCATAATAAATGCAAGAGCTCTAGAGTTCAATTTTATAATGAATAACAGAAATAAGAGGGAAGCAGAGAAGTAAACTGTTGGTCTGTGTTCACACTGATTCCTCCATTTGACTCTCTGGCAACTGTGTGTGTTCAATCTTTTTGTAGAGTTATAGAATTGTAGAGTTTGAAGGCACCACAATGGTCATCTAGTCCAACTGCATTGTGATAATGCAATTATCATATATCAACTGTTTTTGCATATCTTGCTCCATGGGTACCTGTTGAACCAGTGCTGGATGAGTTTTTGTCCTGAGATAGGGCCTAAAGGAACACCAGTAGTTTTTGATGGACCAACCCTACATGAATGTGTCCAATGTTTTTAAAACCCATCCAACCTACTGATATCCATAAGTTATTGTTTGCAGAAGTACCATTCGGGAATCCACGTATAAAGGTCATATTTAAAGGGCATAAAATCTGGTTTAAATAAAAAAACAAAACTTTAAAGGGGAGAAAAGGAGCTTTGATGTTCTCCAGTAATAATTAGCACCTGGGTAGCAGTAGACCATAGTGGAGTGGGGCACAACTGCCCTCTCGACACTGGTATTGCTGCTGCTTACCAGGGTGGGGCTGAGGAGGGCAGGAGCACAGGTGGAGGTGCCTTGTGGATGCACTGGATTGGCAGCACTGTTCCCACTGGTGCATCCATGCAAATCAAACTCACCAGAGCCCCATCCAGGTAAGCAGCCACAATGCCAGTGTCAGGGAGGTGACTCTACATCACCACACATTCCAGTCCTGGCAGCAGACTAGATACACTCGGTGTCAGTAGCTAACCCTTTAGTGGGTGTTAGAGGCTTATAGCTCTTGGGATGGTGAACACAGGAAAAGAAAGAATGCTACAGCAAGTAGCTGTGCCCTGGTGTCACAGGCTCCTGTCCAGCTCCTCCCCGATGTACAGAATGAATGACTGTAAAGAGTAGTTATACAAACAAAGGCTTCTGTGGAATCTGGAACCCTGGTTTGTATTTCCAGATCCTGTGGAAGCCTTCCCATGGACAGCTATAGGAACAAGAGCCCTCACTCCCTAAAATAGTTCACACTGCATGTACCGAAGTCTGGAAATGAGTAGGAGATGCTGTGGGTGGTTCATGGCCTCACTCCTTGCTCCTGTATTCATCAACTCAGCAGATACATAGAGTGGCTGGGGTATAAATAATAAAATTATTGCTATTATTATATAGCACTTAAACCGGGCGAAAGTGGAGCAGACTCCCTCACTATAGTGTTGTGCGTTTCCCCCTCATCTATACATATAAAATGGCATGTGCAAATCTGTGTCCTCTTTTGTGGCGATGCAGAAGTGACCTTGCAAAGTACAAGCCTCTGTCTGTCTTGAATCTGCTACAAATGAACTTCACATGGGTAACCTTCAGTTTTTCTACTATGAGAAAGGGGAGGGGAACCACTTCTCTCTATCTGCCCTTCCCACATTTTTATGAATTTATATACCAGTGTCATGGCCTTATTTGCCTTTCTTTCTAAACGGAAAAACCCTTCGTTAAAGAAGTGTGTGTCTTAATTGATCAGCAGCGATTTCTGCTGTCGCCTGCACTGTAGTCCTGAATCTACATCTAGCTGAAAGCACAGTTCACTGAACTCCATGTGAGGAAAAAACATTATAAAGAACTTGTCCTGTGATCTCAAGATGTTGCTAGGAAAATGTAAGCATCTTCAAGTACAGAACGCAAAGCTCACAGGGACAGAAGAAATAAACAACCCTTAACAAAATGTTGCTTTTATGAGTAGGCCGTTGTTTGCCTCTGTCTCCTTCTATATAGTCTTTCTTTTTAAAGAGGGAACAGCAAGTAAGCGGCGAAGCTGATAAAAGGCAAATTTCTGTAGAGTGTTCTTGTGTCATTAGGATAGTAATGCTCCTGCTCACACACCTTTGTCTCTCACCTAGACAAGCACTGTGACGCTAATGAGCGAGAGCAACCAACTCATTTTGTTGCACCTTTTCTCGCACAATGCTGCTCTGTCCCCTTGTCAGGAAGGAAAAAAATAAGGATAAAAAGGAAAGCAGATTAGCCTTTGACAGTAACAAAGGACTTAAAAAGGTGTTGATGCTGTTTAATGTGAAACTGCACTGGATAACATTTACGTTTAAGATAAAACCGAGTACAAAAAAACAACAGCAGAAACAAAAAGAAGGAAAAAAGAGGCATCGGATTAGTGGTTCTTTAGCTATAGTTTGGACATTGCTAGCTGTACAAATCCCAGTAGGTTTTGCATTTCAAAGACTTCATTGTTATTCAGTTTGTTAACAAGGCAATGATCAAAGAGATCCAGGCTAAAGCATTCATTTATTTTAATTAAAATAACTGCTCCTGTCTCTCATAGGTTAATCTTTACAGTATTCATATCTAGTAAGAGAATAATTGGTAACCTTAAAATGTAAGCAAGGAAGACAGAGTACACTTGGTCTCCAATAGCCCTATGGATGAAGGTAAAAGAAGTCCAGATTTTCAAGCATACAGTCTGGTAATTGCTTGATCTCTTTTGCAATAAAGCTAGAGTTTCTGCCCACTGAGGGCTTTGGCCAAGCAGACTCCATCGCGTTTGTTGTTATGCTAATGAGATAGATACTGGGTAAAACTGTGTGGCTTTTGCCATGCATGGATCTGTATCAGCTTGCCATACTTCATTTGCTACAATATAAGCTGCCTGCCTGTTATCAGCACTCCTAAAAGGAATTCTGGACAGCACGTTATTTCTTACTTGTGACTGTATATATTGCAACTCCTGTGCTGAGCAGCGGCATAAACCTTTATTCCCACAAAGCACCAGCAGAACAACTGATACCAGAGGAAACCAGATGGTCCTGCATAACCCCTGAACCTCCACACCAGGGAGCCCAGGCAGCTAAATGCCTGTCCACCAGCAGTGAGACTGGAAGGAACTAACTGAAGGTCTCCCAGTCCTTGGGAAAGGTGATCCGGCTGTGCTGGAATAAAAGGACTCCATTGAGCTCCTCACCTCATTGGAGCAAGTTGCTCAATGGAGCTCTCTGCAATTCTCTCTCTCTCTCTCTCTCTCTCTCTCTCTCTCTCTCTCACACACACACACACACACACACACACACACACACACAGAGTTTATATCACTAAAGAACACTGATTTTATCTGTTTGTATTTGACATGAATTCCAGAATGGTCCATCTAATTTAAAAGTATTGTTTCAAGTACATCATGATGATGGAGTCAGGTGAAAGGACTGTTTTTGTATGTTGGCTACAGTTGTACATTTGCTACATTGTTAATTCCCAGTACTGTTGGTCTGTACTCAGGGCGCAAGGTTACCAAAGTCTGGTGCTTTAAGGCCTAACACGATTGTTTGATGAAGGCTTCTAGACCTTACAGCTCAATTTACAATCCTATTTTATTTATTCATGTATTTACAGATAAAGCATATATACTTTAATCTAGAACCAGGTTCTGAAGGCAGCTTACAGGCAGCAAAAAATAATGAAACCAGTTAAAGCCAGGACAAAAGATGTCCATGATTTGTCCCTCATTACATACACAAATTGATTACTGTAACCTGGGTCAGAATCTGCCTTATCATTAATATGCAGTCACATTTCTGGGATGTAAGTAGTTTACCGTGCCTGCAGGTGGAACATAGATTGTGGGTACCCAGTGAAGCATTCATATTTGCTAATTATAGGAAGGCAACTTGTCATGTGATGATGGACCATTGTCTTGGGAATCCGTGAAATAAGCCCACAATTGTGCATGGAATTCAAGACTGTGATCATTGCAAAGGAGCTGATTTGCATCCCTTCACTCATCCAAAAGCCTCTAAATCTTTCCATTAAACAATGTTCAGAAACAACTATTGCAGCAATGTTTTTACAGGAGGGCACATTGATACCATGTTGTCATAGGAGGTTCAGAACTTTTAACCTAAAAGCAAACAGACACTTAAAAGTCAAATATTCTTCCTGGAGCAGGTTTTCTAACCTCATTTGCCAAGGCCAGGTAAAGTTAACAAGGTTTTTTCTCCCCTTTTTTTCTAAAAAAAACCCACAGCAAAACCCATTGCCCCAGAAAACACTGATTAATTATTGATCCAATGAATATTTTTCTTTTCAAAGCCATCCAATAGCTTGGAGCCAGTACTTAGAATATCTGACAAACTTCTCCTAGAGGATTAACAAAATGAACTCTTCAGCAGTTCGCAGAAAGGATTTTCATAGCAGCAGGTTAAATAAAACAGACAACGTGTTGAGCATATTAAGTCTACAACGAAAAATACTAATAAATGGGTCAATCTCTGACCAGCTGATGAAGCTGCCTCATCTGTCCGCTGTAACTCCTGGTAGATAGCTGTGCTGCCAGCCTGAGATTCTTTTAATTGGAGCTGTCGGAGAATGGAACCAAGGCCTTTTGTATGTAAAACATGCACACCTATGCTGAGCTACAGTTCCTTCTCAGTATGATATGTTCATAAATGAAAAATGTGCCGAAATATCTTGCTTAAGCTATTTGGAAACTAAGATAATCTGTGTGTAGTTGTGAAAGGCAAAAGAATATGACTCATGCCCCTTATGATACTGTGCAGTTGCACCCAAAGGGACTTCACCTCTGCAACTGAAAGTCACAGTTGATCCTGAGCAACAGGTGTCATATCAGTGGTTCATGAGCCGAACAACTAACTGACAAAAGCCCTTAGCACACTTCAAAGGGCGAGATCACTTGACTCTTAACTCGCCTCCATTGGCATCACTCATTGGGGCTCGAAACCTATGCCTGCTTGCCTAGAAGTGAGCCCCATGGAACTTACTCTTGAGTAGACATATGTGGGGTTGTGCTGTAAAAGTATTTAATTCTGAGAATGTTCCTCTGGTTTATCATAATCGTTAAAAATTGAAGGTTGCTGTGTTGCTCCATTAGAAAGGAATCCGAAAGAACCAATAGGGGGATACCTTTGTTAGCCCAACTAAAATGTCTCCAAAATTGTGAGCAGGCTTCTGAGAAGAACAGAGCTCATTTCCAGGCTGGACATTAGGCAAAACTACAGAAAGGACTCAGGAAGAGACAAAGTTTGGATTGACAGAAAAGCCTCAAGGTCTGTATTTTGTAACAACCCTAAAATGATGGTTGCCATCCAACCAGTAGCTAATATCACCCAAATCTGGCTTGTGTTGACTCTTAGTGTACTCCCTGAAATTAATCTCCAGCTTTGGAGTCTATCACATTTCTCTTTATTGTCTGCCTTACGAGGGATAAATGTATTCCATTTATCACTTTCTTTTATAATTTCAATGTGGGGACAGCCATTATTGTTTGTTTGTCTTCTTATTATCAGTGGTTCAGGAGGATGGTGTAATCTTCCACTTTTGTATCTGTCGTGTTTGGCACCTTCTGTTTTGCATCAAAATAAAAAAAATTCCTTCCAGTAGCACCTTAAAGACCAACTAAGTTAGTTCTTGGTATGAGCTTTCGTGTGCATGCACACTTCTTCTGTTTCAGTGTATCTGAAGAAGTGTGCATGCACACGAAAGCTCATTCCAAGAACTTAGTTGGTCTTTAAGGTGCTACTGGAAGGAATTTTCTTATTTTGACTATGGCAGACCAACACGGCTACCTATCTGTAACTGTTTTGCATCAGTTTATCGCATCCTGCACTTCATGGATTCACAGAATTGTAGAGTTGGAAGGGACCATGAGGGTCATTTATACCAACCCCCTGCAATGCAGGAATCTTTTGCCCAATGTGCAGCTTGACCCCACAACCCTGAGATTAAGAGTCTCATGCTCTACCGCCTGAGCCATCCCAGTCATGGGATATTCTTAAGAATGTTGCAAACTGCTGACTTTGTGGTTTTCACATCATGTCCAGCTTCCACCCTTTAATATCCAGGGTGATAAAGACTTGTGGAGAACTCAAAACCCCAGTTCTTTGCGACAGTTTGGTTGTTCTTAATAAAGGTATTACCGTACCCTGTTGCTGCATTTGAATACATTCATAGTAAAGTATTGAAGGATTTTATCCTTAGTCTGTTTGCTTTCTAGTACTGCAGAATCAGTTCAGGTTACATCCAATGTGAGGATTTAAAATTGGTTGCCTGTAGAATATATAATAGTACCCCAAATCCACAAGAGCAGTGCTATGCTGAAATCTATTCAAATCAGCTGTAGCATAAAATTCCTGCTATTTCTATAGTAGACTGGAAGCTGAGTTATCATTTATTGAAGAATTCTGCATGCAACTGCAGGTTACCCCCATGCCATTCACTGCAGGCTACTCCCATGTCACAGAACAGTTGCAAACACAAAACCATTAAGAGGGAGAGTCCATCTTAAATAACACAGAGAGCAGTATAGTTATGAGGAAAATGAACAGTTGGTTGGTTTTGACTGGGGGCAACATTGTCCTAGGGCCCAGGGGCAAGTTATGGACAAAAGAACTGAGACATTCTGAGGAGATTGGCAAGGCTATTTGAATAGGTTTAAAGCTAAAAATTTGGGGTCCCACTTGAGAGCCAGTGTGGTGTAGTGTTTAAGAGCGGTAGTCTCGTAATCTGGGGAACCGGGTTCGCGTCTCCGCTCCTCCACCTGCAGCTGCTGGGTGACCTTGGGCCAGTCACACTTCTCTGAAGTCTCTCAGCCCCACTCACCTCACAGAGTGTTTGTTGTGGGGGAGGAAAGGAAAGGAGATGGTTAGCCGCTTTGAGACTCCTTAAAAGGGAGTGAAAGGCGGGATATCAAATCCAAACTCTTCTTCTTCTCCTCTATATTATACAGACAACCAATTTATTAATCTCCGGGACAGCGGAGGGGTTGAAAGAAGACACTGAGACTACAGTGGTACTTCAGGTTAAGAACTCAATTCGTTCTGGAGGTCCGTTCTTAACCTGAAACTGTTCTTAACCTGAAGCACCACTTTAGCTAATGGGGCCTGCTGCTGCTGCTGTGCCGCTGGAGCACGATTTCTGTTCTCATCCTGAAGCAAAGTTCTTAACCTGAGATAATATTTCTGGGTTAGCAGAGTCTGTAACCTGAAGCGTATGTAACCTGAAGCGTATGTAACCCGAGGTACCACTGTAATGTTCAAGACTGGAGTGGGTTTCCTTTTGCCAGGGTTTGGGATTTGCTCCAGAAACCTGGTATGCTCCCTCCAAAACACACACAGGGATTGGGGCCAAAGCATTCTTTCTGATTTGGAGAGTTCTCACCAGAATACAGGGTGGTGGAGCTTCCTTCTCCCCACCACCTACCAATTTGAAATCTGTTTTAAAAGCTGTCACCTCCTGGGGGCAGCAGTAAGCGTTGACTCCTTCAGATTTAAAAGTATTTGTGCCTGGAGCAAAATATTCTAGTGGCACGTTGGGAATCCAGTGGCATGTTGGTTTTACTTATGAATTGGCGTGTGTGTGTGTGTGTGTGTGTGTGGAGAGGAGAACTGCTCTGACAGGGTTTTTTAAATAGTGTTTTTTTTTTAGTTTAGTTTTTATTGTTGTTTTTGTTGTTTAGAAAGATTTAAAATGGAGAAAAGTTATGAAGCCTCCCTCTGCCCCAATATGCAAAGGCCCCTCCAGACCAGACAAACCATCCCAAAAGCTGAAACAGGTTTCCCCATCTATGTGGCTGTGGTGATTATGAATAGCCATTTCAGGTCAGTTTTTTCAACTGAAGTATTCTGTGTCTGCAAACTCACCCCATTATGGATCTTCATTGTAGAAGTTATGTGTTCATGCAGAATCGGATGTAAAGAGGATAGAGACACCAAGCTCCTTTCTGTTAGTAAGTTTCATAAGCAAAATTTGCCAAGTAGCCCACTTCATGATGTGCACATGAAGCAGGAGTTGCTTCCTTATGTTGTATGTATTAGGAAGACAAATATTTCCCTAAACGAGGCTTCATAGTCCCACTTCTTATGGTAGTTACAGATAGGTAGCCGTGTTGGTCTGCCATAGTCAAAATAAAAAAATTTCTTCCAGTAGCACCTTAAAAACCAACTAAGTTAGTCCACCTTAAAGACCAACTAAGGTATCTGAAGAAGTGTGCATGCACACGAAAGCTCATACCAAGAACTAACTTAGTTGGTCTTTAAGGTGCTACTGGAAGGAATTTTTTTATTTTTCTTATGGTAGTTTAAAGTGATCTGAATCAAGCACCATGATCCGCCACCCCCATCCCATAGATGGATTCTTTCTGGTCTGGTACATTTACTTGGGACTCTGGAGCATTGCTAACTGATTTGTAGCTGTGCTAGTTTTTTGAAGGGGTAGGAAGAATAAAGGAGTTGGATCAACAATGGTCTGTCTCAGAGGGAGCCTGCTGTCAGAGAAGGTAAAGGCAACTGAAAGGTGAAGAGGATTTCTTCTCATGATACGAAGTCTGGTTTTCAGAACCCTCTCCAGGCATCAACCCCATAAAAGGGTCATTGGAGAGAGCTCTGAACCCCATAGCCATAGTCACTTTATTCAACAATGGTTTGGAGCCAGTTTTTACTCAGAAATAAGGAGGAAAGACATCATATATCTTCCCATTTTCTATTTTTTTTTTTTATAATATTTTTTATTAGTTTTACAAAAGTTTTTATAACAAACAAACACAAAAAAAAACAAACAAACAAACAAAGAAGTGTGGTTTCATAATGTCATTTCGTAAACTTCTTTCCTCGGACTTCCCCATACCTCCCCTTTCTGCATCCTCATGTCCAAATTTTACAGCAACTTATACATATTTTTCCAACTCTAATTTATTATAGTCCTTTCTTATTCTAATCTTATATTACTGCAACCCTTTATCTCTATCGAATCTCGACATTCTAAACTTCCTCAAGTTTATAATGGTCCTTAAGATAAATCTTGAATTTCTTCCAATCTTCTTCCGCAGTCTCCTTCCCCTGGTCTCGAATTCTGCTCGTCATTTCCGCCAAAGTCATGTAGTCAATCACTTTCATCTGCCATTCTTCCACGGTGGGTAGATCTTGTGTCTTCCAATACTTTGCTATCAATATTCTTGCTGCTGTTGTTGCATACATAAAGAAAGTTCTATCTTTTTTTTGCACCAATTGGCCGACAATGCCCAAGAGAAAGGCCTCTGGTTTCTTAAGAAAGGTATATTTAAATACCTTTTTCATTTCATTGTATATCATCTCCCAGAAGACCTTAATCTTCGGGCACGTCCACCAAAGATGATAAAAAGTACCTTCAGTTTCTTTACATTTCCAACATTTATTGTCGGGCAAATGATAAATTTTTGCCAGCTTGACTGGGGTCATGTACCACCTGTAAACCATTTTCATTACATTTTCCTTTAAGGCACTACATGCCGTAAATTTAATTCCGGTGTTCCACAACCTTTCCCAGTCAGCTGACATTATATTATGACCGATGTCCTGTGCCCATTTAATCATGGCTGATTTAACTACTTCATCTTGTGTATTCCATTTTAACAGCAAGTTATACATTCTTGACAGATTCTTAGTATTGGGTTCTAACAATTCTGTCTCAAGTTTTGATTTTTCCACCTGGAAGCCAATTTTCCTGTCTTGTTTAAAAACCTCCGTTATTTGGTAATAGTGGAGCCAATCTTGTACTTTGGGTTTTAGGTTTTCATGGCTCTTTAGTTTCAGTCTCTCTCCATCTTGTTCTAGAATCTCACAATACTTTGGCCATCCGACCTCCATATTGAGTTTCTTGTGGGCCTTCGCCTCTAAAGGTGACAACCATCTAGGGGTTTTATTTTCCAGCAAGTCTTTATATCTCATCCAAACATTGAACAGCGCTTTCCTTACAATGTGATTTTTAAAGGCACTATGCACTTTAATTTTATCATACCATAAATATGCATGCCAACCAAATGCATTATTAAAACCTTCTAAGTCCAAGATATCTGTATTCTCGAGGAGCATCCACTCTTTCAACCAGCAGAATGCTGCTGCTTCATAATACAATTTTAAGTCCGGCAGGGCAAATCCCCCTCTTTCTTTTACATCTGTTAATATTTTATATTTTATCCTGGGCTTTTTGCCCTGCCAGACAAATTTCGCGATATCTTTCTGCCACCTCTTGAAACAGTCCATCTTGTCAAGTATTTGCAAAGTTTGAAACAAAAATAACATTCTAGGCAATACATTCATCTTAATTACTGCAATTCGGCCTAACATTGATAATCTCAAGTTTGACCATATTTCTAGATCTTTTTTGATTTCTGTCCAACATTTTTCATAGTTGTCCTTATACAAATTCAAATTTTTAGATGTTAGGTTAACCCCTAGGTATTTCACCTTCTTAGTCACCGTCAAACCCGTCTCTTCTTGAAACTTGTTCTTTTCTATATCTGTCAAATTTTTCCCTAGGACTTTAGTTTTTTGTTTATTCAACTTAAATCCGGCTGCCTGGCCAAATTGTTGGATTATCTCCAACACCTTTTTCGTACTAGTGTATGGCTCTTGTAAAGTCAGGACTAAATCATCTGCGAAAGCCCTTAACTTGTAATGTTTTGCTCCGACCTGTACCCCTTTAACCTGCTGGTCATTTCTAATCATATTCAGCAAAACCTCCAGGACAGAAATAAAAAGCAATGGGGAAATTGGGCATCCCTGTCGTGTTCCTTTTTCTATCTTAAGTTCCTCCGTTATCACATTATTTACAATCAACTTAGCTTTTTGTTCAGAGTATATTGCACCCACACCATTCTCAAAACCTTGTCCTACCCCCATCCCATGAAGATTCTTTTTCATAAAACTCCAAGAAATGTTGTCAAAGGCTTTCTCCGCGTCCACAAATATCAAAACTGCTTTGGTGTTTATATTCACCTCTAACTTTTCCAAAATGTCTATTATAATCCTAACATTGTCTGAGAGGTGTCTCTTTGGGAGAAAGCCTGCTTGGTCTCTGTGGATCTTTTCCATCAATACTCTTTTAAATCTTTTTGCTAAAATGTCTGCAAAAATTTTGTAATCCACATTGAGTAACGAGATTGGGCGGTAGTTCTTCAATTGAGTCTTTTCAGTCTCTGTCTTTGGTATGAGTGAAATATATGCTTCCTTCCACGATTCGGGTGCCTTTTTTCCCTCTAAGATCTCATTACAGACATCCTTTAACGGTTGAATCAGCCATTCCTTTAGCGATTTGTAATATCTGGAAGTCAAGCCATCTGGTCCTGGAGATTTGCCCAATTGCATGTCCTGAATGGCACCCTCTATCTCTTGTTCTGATATTCTCTGGTTTAAGTCCACCTTACTTTGAGGGGAGATTTTTTGTAATCCATATTTGTTAAGGAATTTATCTATATCTTCTTCATTTTGTGCTCCTTGAGAATAGAGTTTTTTAAAATAACTCACGAAACAGTTTCTTATTTCATTTGGTTTAGATATAGTCCTTCCATCCACTTCTAAACTTGTAACTGTATTTAATTTCTGTCTTTTCTTAAGTTGCCATGCCAAAAGCTTACCACATTTGTCTGCCGACTCAAATGACTTTTGTCTCATTTGCTTTATTTTCCACTCTATCTCTTGGTTCATCAATTCCATATATTGTGTTTGATATAATTTAATCTCCCTCAAAATCTCCTGGGACTTTGGTTTTGACCTTAATTTTCTCTCTCCTTCTTTTATCTTTTCCAAAATTTTTTCTCTTTTCTCATTCTGCCTTCTCTTCTTTATTGAGTTTTGTTGAATCAAAAACCCTCGCATCACAGCTTTGCTTGCGTCCCAGACCACTCTTTTTTCCACATTGCCCCTTAGATTGATTTCGAAATAGTCCTTTAAAGTTTTTTGGGCCTTCAAGTGGAATTCTCTATCTCGAAACAGGGTGTCATTCATTCTCCACCTAAACTGACCAGTTGTTGTAAGTTTCATTTCCATCTTCACGGCGTTATGGTCGGAGCAGGTTTTTGGGCAGATCTCTACCGTCTTAATCCTCGGGGCCATTCCACTAGTGATCCAAATTTGATCAATTCTGGTCCAGGTCATCTGTGCTTGGGAGAAAAAGGTTCCCTCTCTTTCAAGAGGGTTCCTTGTTCTCCAAATGTCTATTAGGTCCATTCAAGCAGTCTCTCGGTACCTTTCTATTTTGTCTTCTGCCCAATCTGAAAGCCGTTGTAATTTGGATTTCGTCTTCCTCTAGATCTTCCCAGGCATCTGCAAACTCCTTCATTAAAAAGTCTGTAAGGTTATCTCCTTCATCCTCTGGAATTGATCGTAATTTCAAATTCCTTTCTTTTCTTTGTAGTTCCCACAATGCCAGAGTTTCGTCGTGATCATAAACCTTTTTGGCAATCGGTTCTAATTTTTCCTGCGTCTCTCCAGCAATAGTTCTAGCTTCCTCCGCAATTTGACGTGTGGCAGAGTTCTCTTGCGTAAGCTTGTTTATAGATTCTGTGTTCAAGTCGAGTCTAGCTGTCAAGTCTGTCAATTTCTGTGAATTCTCTGTCAATTTCTTAGTATTCTCTGCCGTTTGCTTTGTCAAATTCTCCAGGGATTGGTTTATCTTGAGAAGGGCTTGCGATACTGCATCCATGGAGACTGCTGCACCTCTTTCTTGTCCTGTTGTCACTGTAGATGTTATTCCTGAGATCGAGCCTCTTTTCTTAAGTTGCTGTAGCTGCTTTGTCTTTGCTCTCGTGGTTATCTCGTCTGCTGGGCCACTCATATCCCAAGGTCGTTTCCCACAGGAGCCTTCACCAAAAGGAAAATTCCACTGTCTCAAAGCGTAGCAACTTTCAGTTTACCCTCTAGAGGGAGCAAATCAGAATGTCCGCAAACCGAAATTACGAATATTTATAACACAAATTTATCAGGAGGCTCCTATATGTATATTGCAGCACTTTCCCAATAGATAAAGTCCCAGCCTTCCCTGATAAATTGTATCCACCAAGTCCCAAAACTTTGTATCAAGTAAACAGTAAAGCTTCCACTTTGTAACCTTCACAAGAATTTTAAAGTCAGTTCAGTGTTCCTTTGTTTTATGAGCAGTTCGTACCAGGTTGGGGGCTGCAGAAGTTTTCCTTTTCCGTTAAATTAATCATGCAGCTTGTAAAGTCACCTTTTCCTCCCCTCTGCCCTGCAAGCTGGAGGGGATGATCAAAGTCCAAATGTCGGATTCAGGCAATTAAGAACAATTTTCCCTTACGGATGCAGCTTAATAACTTTCGTTGCTTCGATTGTCATGCAGTCGGGGGAAGGCAGACTTCCTTAATTTTTGCCTTCCCCGTTTTCAGCCTAATTTCAAATAATTTTAACGCGAATACAGGTTCAGTCTTACTCACGGGTCCTTTTTGTCCAGATTGTTTAGGAAGGGAATCGACGCTCTCCACTAATGGCGACGCGGCTTCACTCTGCGGGCTGGGTAGCGATTCTCAGCACCGCGCTCCCCCGTTGTCGTTCCGGAGCCTTTAAAAAGGCTCTTTCTGCGGTAAAGAGGGGGCGCTTCGGGTGCCCACCGAATCTCCTTGTTCACAGGATCCGTTCCTGTGATTTTAGGGGTCCCCCGCTTGCCGAAGCGGGTCAGACCCGAACTCGCAGAGCCTTCCTCTCTCCGGAGCTCGGAGAGAGAGCAGCCATTAGCGCTGGCGCCGAACCGGAAGTCCTATATCTTCCCATTTTCTAGAAAAGCATCCTTCCTATTCTAGTGGGTATAATTTTTTCCCCTTCAGGCAACTTTTTCTGCATCAGTCTAACCCTGGCCAATATTATTAACCAGTCCAGTGGGCTCACACCAACAGCCCATCTTTTGTTTAATTGTTAATTGTGTAGAGTTTACACTCGGATAAGTCTCATGTAGCAAGGACCTTTAAAACTGAGGGGAAATGTAAAAAAAAAAAAAAAAAAAAAAAAAAAAAAACAGTTTGTGAGGTGTTGTGGCAATCTGCTATTTTAAAGAGTCAAAAATACCTTCAAATTCTTGGGCTAACCTGAAGCACCTTTGTTGATCCAACCGACATTTGGAAGGGAATACAGGCCTGACCAGTATATAGATCAGTCATTAAAAAAAAACAAAAAACAAAAAACAAAACAGTCTAATTGATATCAGTTACTTGTTCAGTACTTTCAAACATTTTATATTCAATATTAGTCATAGGGAAGACCCCTTGAAATGACCCAAATGATCAGGAAAGAACATGCATTCATGTTCTAAAATGAGGGTTGCCTATTACTTTTGTTTTAATTTTTTTTGCAATTTTGATTCATACACGTTCCCCTTATGTAAGCAGGGGAACTCCCACATTACTAGCTAGAGTGGAGAGTGTGTGTGTGTGTGTGTGTGTGTGTGTGCGCGCGTGTGTGTGTGTGTATGGACATTTCTTGACCTTTGCATGATAAATATCTGATAATTTCAAAACTTGACAGCTCACTGCCCTTTTTGTTCGTTTCCCCTCCTTCTATTCTTGGTGATGTTTCATCCTTATTGTGTGCTGATATCTGGTTGCAAACAACGATGACTAATCGGCTTATTTCAGGTTTTCCATATATAACTTTTAAAGAGCTTAAGAAAGTAACCCATTGAGATAAGGATGCTTGTTTTGAGGTGTCTGACAGCGAGATGGAAATTCACCCTCTGTCCCTCTCAAAGGATGCAGAAGTAGAACAGCTCTCTATCAGCAATTTCAATTTATCCTTTGTGGGTCAGACTCGGTGTGTTATCGTCTCTTGAACTCAGTGTCTTATTACCACCTGAGCCTAAAACCAGAGATATGCTAGGAATTCAAGGCAAAGGGGGTTCAAAGGGTGCAGAGCTGTGCTTAAGACAAGGTCGAGTTTTTCATTTCAGCATCTCAAGTGATTTAAAGATGTCCTTTATAAGGGAGCACAGGACATTGCTTACATGTTAATAAGCAGAGACAAAGTAAATTAAAAGAAGAAGCAGTACTCCAGGGCCTGAAGGGCAAGGTAGAAGAAAGCCATTCTAAATCTTTGTTTTCACACAAATGCTTCAAAAGGCAACCAGTTAGTGATGTCGTTTAGAAGGTTGTGTTTCATACTTTCCCCAGTGTGTAAACTACAATGCAGCTAAATCACAATTTCAATTATGATACCCTACTCAGCATACAAAGTCATCTTTGTTATTAGGGTGTTTCTAGGCTAAGAGCTAGGAAGAAAGGAGTGCTATATAACACACACACAGAGACAGACAGTTATTCTGATCAGGCCCACACATCACCTTTGGGAAATACAACATGGTGGCAGAGAAAAGAGACAACTTAATCAGTTTTTCTATTTCATTTTCAGCTGAACCAAATTGAATTTCCCCTTTATTACGAGTACACACACAAACACACAAGCACACAAACACACGCAGACATGTAACAAATATGCCTGTAAAAATATAATATAATTTGGTTTAAATGGCCAAGGTGTTTCAAGTCCCTCAGGTTCTTCCTTGGAGAATTCTACAACTGCACTAAAAAGCATTCAGAGAGTTGAGAGAGAGAAGCTGTCCTTGTAGCAGTTTTAGAATTCCCTGAGGCATAGCCTGTGTGAGCCCTGGTTGTGCTGGACATTTAAAGATAAACTGTATGAATGTCATTTGCAAGCACTTTTTGACGCTCTCTTTTATCGGCAACAATTAAATAGTTCCATAATCAAAAGTAGTTTCCACTGATTCATGTAAAACAACACACACAGCCTTCAGTCAATAAGGATAATGTTTCAATAAGAATCAGAGAGTAAGCTGGTGGATTTCTGTTGGCTGTTTTAACAACCTTTGTGTTAAATTGCAAGGTTATTCACTTTATAATAGAATATTAATTTGATTTTTATGTATGTTATCCATAAATGTTCCCTTACTATAGAGGGCAGGCTTTTTCCTGTTTTCCCTCACGCTTCAGCAAGACACCCAATGGGATTGCTTTATAATACTCCACAGAAGTGAATGCCAACCATTCACTTTTATGGGAGAACATTAACCGACACATTCAAGGGCACCACTGGAAAAACAGCAATGCCTTGGTGATCCCAGACACTATGGAGAATCCAGAAGGTTCCCATTAGCTCCACCTGCTCATTTGCATAGTTAGTGTGATCCTATTTTTTCTTTCTTTACTCACCATTAGAATATGAGATATAAATGTCTTGCCATTTCTTGTTGCTCCTTATGATGACATAATAAATAATAAATACTGAATAATAAATACTGAATATTTATCTTACTATTGTGAATTGCTTTAAACACCTTGGAACACACCTTGGGGTCATGTGATGAAGGGCATGCAAAAAAATAGACTAAATAAGCAAGTCATATTCCCTCTCTGTTTAGTGCTATGAATTTGGTGGACTAGCAGGAAGTGAGTGGAATCCGTTTGCGACAATAAATGGTGTGTTTTCTCAGAGCCTTTCCAAACTGTCACCATTTTAAGGCGTTATTAACTTCATTATACCCTTTCCAGCTATTTTGAAATCTGACAAGAGATTTGTCCCATATCTCCCAGAGGTTCTGGAGTGCAATTAGCCATTGAATTCACTGAGTAATTACTTCATTTTTCATGTAAAAAAAGCGCTTGATTTATTATATACTTGGGAAGGGATGGCAGCAATAGGTCAACAGCAGTTAGAGGAGATTAGCGGCAGCATTCCTCGCTAGCCTGGTAGCGATCTTTCCCCACAGGAACCCGATTTAGCTGAAGCAGGAATGATGCCACTCAAGCCTTGGCAATACCATGCCAGTTGAGTTTGCCACTTCTCTGTGGAATTAATATGAGTGACTGCAGGGTAGCTTTGAATCCCTACCTTGCTGAGAGAGTTAGGAGACTGTGGAACTGATGGAGCTGCCAGAAGAAATTCTGTCAGAATAAAGAGCCCATTTCAGAAACCTCAAGAGGAGCTACAAAAGCTTGGCACAGATAAATTAAAGTGTTACTGGAGCAGGAGGGGGGGCAGGGGAAGAGACACAGAAGGAAACAGCATTAATGGGTGTTTGGGGGACAGTCTGCATTTGCAATTACTGGCCTTGGTTAATGGATTCCTAAATGCCTCTTTCAGAATAGTTAAGAGAAGCTAAATAAATATTTACAAATTAATCAGATGCAAATTTCTTTTTCTCATCAAGAGAAAAAAAGATGTTCTTAGGAGGTTTTCAGTGGTGAGCAGTAATAATGATAGGTGGAAATGCATGAGAGTTTTGAGCAATGTCCTGAATTCACTTTTGATGAGCACAGAAAAGGAGGTTCTTTGGTCATTTTGAGAGCATAGATATATGAGTCTAGTGCTTTGACTAGCCATGCAATGCACCTTCCGTTGGTTTCTGCAAGTTCCCATTTTGGGGTACATCCAGATTGTATCCATGTTTGGCAGAAAACACAAAACACGGGATTCCCAACCCCACTTTCGTCCTCCGCACTCCTAGTTCCTTTTCCCACAGCAAGGATTCTGGTTAAGTGGCGAAATAGAGTAGGTGGGAGAAGAATTAAGCATCCCCATTCCTGCTTGCTGTTTCTCCCTCTGCAAGTTTTATTCTCATTCTCTTACAACAGCAAATACTTGAGATGTTTCGGGGGTGCCAATCTGAATAAAATATTGTGGGGGGTGAGGTAAGCCCCGCCCCACATAATTGATCGCATAATGCAGTGTACATGCAGTGAACTTTGGGGAGACCCAGCCTCCTCAAATATTTTATGGGGCGGGGGCAGAAGGGACCTCGGCCCCTAGGAGTTGGTTCCTATGAGATGTTCTAATCATGGATAATCAGTGTGTACAGAAAGTAGGTAGCATGCGAATGGGTGCCTTCAGACGGTCACCATTTTCTGGGAGCGAGTGAAGCACATACCACAACTTTAGGGTTGACTGTTTAAAGCAGATTAAAGGGCTCCGTTGTCATAGTGCAACCAGTCCACTTTTTAAAAAAGAACCAGACTTTATATGTTTGGGAAATGGATGCATTGAAAAGTACTGGATGAGCGAATGACTAATGGGAAGACACAGATATACCTTGCAAGCAAATCAGAATGAATATGAATAAATACCAGATATATTCTAACCTCTGTTTAAGCTTTGTGCAAGCAAATCAGTGTGATAGGTCAATAAACAGGTTGTCTGGAGGGGCCAGGGGGCAGGCTGCATGCCTGACCTATAATATTTTAATTTCTATGACTGAAAGAAGCCCACACATGGAAATAGGTCAGGAGTATAGGGTTTGTTGGGGGGTTGTGTGTATTTTTTATGTTAGTCATGAAACTTACTTGAATCCACCTACTTATGAAAATGTTGGAAAGCTCTGTTTTATTGGCAGCCCTTTACTCCAAGACTCTGGAAGAAAGGCCCCTTTGGAAGTTGTTTCGATAGGGCGGGAGTGTATGTGAGGGTGCAGGCTCAATAAGCACTCCCAGCCCTCCCACCTACTGGATTTTAGCTGGGGGGCTAGAGAAATGAGGCCAGGTTGATCATGTCCAACTTAGCAGATTTTCCCTAGCCCTCCTGGTACCTCTTAATTCCAGATTCATTATTTAACTCGCTGAGGTTGGGGATTAATTGTTCTTCCTGCGTTTGTGAAATGAAAAATGAATGCGTTTGTAAGCTCTCGTGCTCTCACAAGCTGCATTGTCTTCATCTCTTTTTATTGCTCAAAAATATATAGTTATTTGTTCAGCCCCTCATCCTGGTGATGTCACAGCAATTAGAGGCTAATGTGTTAGTGTGTCCCTAGATAAAAAATTTTTGTCTAAGCAACAAGACGCAAGATAGCCATTTTACAGCCTTTGAACAATTTCAGATAAAACGAGTTAATGCATTGTTAAGGAGGGGAGAGCATGCTAAGCAGTCGGCACTCTGGCTCCCCAGTTTCATTTTAAGAGGATTTTATCTCTTGATTTAATTCAGTTTGGCTCTATATTTCTGCATTTCCACAGATTCATTTGGATCAAAGTCCCAGTTTTGGCTGATATGAAGGGGTGACTTCGTTTTCAACCCCTGCATGATGAAATGCCATGGTAATGGGTGGAGAATGTGTCACAGTGAACATTATTTTAAGGGGTGGAAAGATTAATACACTCCATGTATATGCACAATTATTGCAGCTATGGGCTCTCCAGCAAGTAGTGATATAGCTGTGAGCAAGTCTGCAAATTTGTGTCCCCCCGAGCCAAATGCAGCCCACAAGGTCAGCATGACTGACCAGGGACTTCTGCTTGGGACTGTTCAAAACCATGAGTGGGTGGGATCAAACCTCTTTCCAGAAATAACATGTGGCTGGTAGGTTGCCTGCTATTTTAGATACACAATTCAATGCTATACATCCAAGTTTGTTCTGTAGCCATTTCTTACTTATTTTGGTTCTCACTATTTTTTTGCTTTGGATTTTCACATTGTCTTGTTCTTTCACTGGAGGCATTATGCCTCTAAATACCAATTGCCAGGAATTGCAAGTGGGGAGAGTGCTGACCCACTCAGATCCTGCTTAGAGGCATCTGGTTTGATGCCTTGCAAAACGTTTCTGGAAGTATTTGCACACCACTAGTTGTATTCGTTCACAGGCTTTGCACCTTTCTGTAGTGCTTGAAAAACCTGCAAAAGCAGTTTGGTGTTTGTCTCATAGGCAATGGTGTTGCTATCATGTTATTCTCACGCTGTCAACGGTCTAATAAGCTATTCCCTCTCTAAAGGCATGGAGGGATGGCAATGGATTGTTGTTTTTTGTCTGTTTGCAAACTAAGACTGGTGTTCTTAATAAGAGCCAATACTGGTGATATAATAGTTGTTTTAGAACCATGCCACATTCAGTTACAGATGCTTGTGAATCATAGAATTTTAGAGTTTGAAGAGACCATGAGGATAATATAGTCCAACCCTCTGTGATGCATAACCCAAAAACTTTTCCTTGAACCCATGACTCTGAGATTAAGAATTTCATGCTCTGCTGACTGAGCATGAAATGAAGAATATAAGATCCTCAGTATGATGCCTGCCACTGAAAAAGGTGTCTACATCCAACCAAGGAAATTAATAAACAATGTGCAACATCGGTATTTATTAAACTCCTAAGAGGTGTCATGGGTGTTTTGCCTCCTTTTTCATTTTCCATTACTTTTCATTTATTTGAATTTAACAGACTAATCTCACTAACAAGATGGTGATAAAATAAGACGAGCATTCATCCTGGCAAAGGCATTGAGAACTCGCTTATGATGTGCTCCTCATTTCCACTTCATTTTTCTTGTTTATACACCCAAGTGCTGAATTATAATGGAGTAAATTATTTGCTAGTATCACATCACAAAGGGAATCTTGACTTGTAATAACAAAATGTGCCATTAGAACAATCAACAGTCATTCTTCCTTGAAGGCAATTGTTAACATTTTATTGAACAAAACATGGTTTGAGTCCTAGGAGCACGTCTGCGGTGATGGGGAAGAGGAAGGGGAGGCACTGTCCTGGGCAGCCCCACAGTCTACCTCACAGATTCTTCCAATGCATGGAAGGGTTGCCCTGAGTATCCCCTAAAGTCAAATGAATGAAGTCACTTAAATATAGAGGGAAATGCATTGGCATTTTTGCTTAATACAGTTAGCTCAAATAAGACTTTACAGACCTCCTTTTAACTGTAAGGTTCAGTAGGCAGCCAGCAGACCAATTTGCATAAGATTCTTAGCCGTTGGCCAATAAGGAGTGAAATTTTCAATTTGGGTGGCAGCTGAAGTGGCAATTTAATGGGGGTGGGCTGTGCGACAAACTCGACATGACTTTATTCATGCAGTTCCTAATTACATGGATTTTTAAAAGGTAAATAGGAGTCCTGCCCTGGCTTTAACTCTCTCGTGTCACTATAGCCCGAATCTAGAAGGAAACGTTCGTCCCAGAGGGGCAATCCAGACAGGAACTATAGTGGAGGAAAGTGTTAAAGCCAACACACCGGTCTCACCTTAATATACTTCCAATCTGAATCACCCTTTCCCAAAGCTATTTATTTTAAAAACCCTTCTATCCATTAGCCATTGTGCCAATAGCATCACCTCCAGCTTGCCCCTATGTGTAGAAGTTTTACCTGAGTATATCTGAAGTCACCTTCCCATCCACACACACCCTTTGTTGTTAAAAATGGAGACCCGCCCTTCCCTTTTTACGTATTTGAGGGTGAAACATGTTTAAGCACATGGCCTAACTACCACATCTAGTTCTGTCATGACAACTGATAAAAGTTTCTAACATCAGTCTGTCCCGACATCAGAAAGGAGAGTGCAGTATCTGTATCAAGAACCAGCAGACATATTCAGCATACTGTCTCAGAAACTGCAAAGCTCATCATGGCCCATTTCCCTTCAAATTGCTCAAGAAAACAAATGACGGGAAAAATGTGAAGGAAATGTTTCAGAAGCAATTTTTCTCATGACTAATAGCATTCCTCAGCAAGTGAAAAAGCCTACTACTGTGCTTCATGTCTGAGTGGTGTAACTCATATCCAGTGTACCAAAGTCAGATCCGAAGGGAAAGAGATTTTCGATGGAGGTTCTTGGTTTAATTTAGAACTGATTGCTCATTAATCTCTGGAATCATTACTGCAGCTGCCTTCCAAATGTAGGGGAGGTAATTGGCTGCAAACCTCAAAGCTTGCTGTGCTCCTCTAAATTCGTTTCATACAATATTTAGCCTTTGGTACAGTGTTTACACACACAGAATTATTGGAGATCATATTTTATAGAAAACTTGAAATGGCTAGAAAGTAGCCCTTTAGGTAGGCTAAGTGTTAAGTGTGGTGTGTTCATCGGGTGTGGTGGTTGGGGCCTTAGGTCAGTAGCAGAGCACATGCTATACATACAGAAAACCATTGGTTCAATACCTGATAGCTCCTGTTATAGGATCCCAGGTAGCTGGGCTGAGAATGACTGTTGCCTGGGAAGAACCACTGTGTTCTGTCCCAGGTGGTGGTCCAAGTTGGAGGACTGGGTTCTAGCTGGGGACACCAGGCCATCTACTGCTAGCACCATATTAGGGAAGCAACATCAGGTCAAGCCAAGCAACACCAGGTCAAGTTCCAGCAAAACAAAGGTCAGCCAAAGTAGAAGGTAAATCTGAATAAGCAGGGTCAAGCAAAGAGAGGTCAGAGCCCCAAAGGCAAAGCAAAGTGGGCAGAACTTTGGATAGCTCCAAGTGGAACCAAGGGAGCCTAGAACCAGCAAACCTGGACTACGCCTTAAATACGACTGCAGCTTCCTCTGCAGTGAAGCCTCTGTTTTAAAAGGGGTCCTGCCTGTTTTAGGAGACGTGTGGCAGCTGTGGCTCTACTGTGGCCTAAGAACTGGAGTGCTTGCTGTCAGAATACCTCCAAGTGGAGAAGCTTTAGTCGTGGGAGCTGCAGGAGAAGAGGAATGGAAAGCCTTGAATAAGGGGCAAGTGTGCAGCCTTATGTGCTGGGGCTATGCCTTTGGGGACTTTGGGCTATGTCTGTGTCCTGCTGGAGAGCAGCCAGTTGGTGAAGGTATGAAACAATGCATGTCCTTGCATCTTAAAAATACAGCAACAGCCCCTGCTGCAAATATCAGAGGCATTCTTCACTTTTCAGTTAAGATGAGTGTTGTTATGCTTATGATGCAAAAGATCGTGAACGTCCCAAAGTCTCAGGAGCAGCTGAGCAATACAGCACGACTGCCTACATATCCTGAAGGAGCCTGGGGACTAGGAGCTTCCAACCTAATGTGTTCTGTTTGTATTACTGTTTTGGCAGCAAAGGACAAACTGAGTAATGGGAAACTCATGTCAGTCAAAAGCATTTTATTTAATGTAATCCCTTGTCAGGATAATGTGGAAGCATATCTCTTGTTTTAATGGGGCTGCCACAGATCAGTCACATTACGAAAAGTTATTTCTGTCTTATAAAAGACACCTTAATACGTACGGCTGAGGCTCCTTGAAGCCACATCAGCAAAGTGTCCAATGGAGTTTACATAAATTGGAATAGGTGATGTATCAGGCAGTCAGCCTGTTTTAGATGAATCTTAGCTGATTGAGATCTCTTTCCATGGGAAAAGGCAGAGAGGATGAAAGGCAGCAGCCGGGCAGGTGTGAATTTACATGATTTGTATGCTCTTGAGTTGCCACTGATTTTGCCTAAAGTGATATCCAAGGAAAAATTGGATTTAAGAGGATGCAATTCTGAGTAAACATGGTTAGAGTTGTGCTGCAAATCCTTTAAAAATATTGCAGGTGTATTGTTAACATTGCAGTTGGAGTAGAAGGAACCTCTGAGCAAACGTGGAATTCTGACTAAGCTTCGCCTCTCCCCCAGCCATGCCTCCAGTACGACCCACTTTTGCACTTAGCACTTGTATGTCACGCCACTTTAAGAGTTATGCCGGCATAATGCAATAGTTTATGCTGCTACGAGGGTGCAACTGTCAGCACAGGAGCTTTTAATAGCAATCATTTCCTTTTTCAGCTGGGGTAACCTAAGGATAAGTTATAGTGAAGTATATTACAGAGGTCCCTCAACTCTCCTTCATGGGACACAAGAATCATAAATATAAGTGCCTCAGTTAGAGGTTCTGATGTTCAGTGTAACTACTGTGTACCATATGTTCTCTCTTGTCATCAGCAAGGCAACATTAATGCAAATGTTCTGAACGCATATCTATTGAATTGTACTACTTTAGGGATGTATAAATTAATCTGAATTATTGCAAACTTCCTCAAATACTTGAGGAACAAGAGGTAGTTCAGCTGTTTGATGCTAATCATTCTATTTAAACAAAGGAAGTTTCATTTGCTAGAAAGATACTTTGAAGATTCCTATAGGATACAGACTCTAATCCAGCACAGTCTTATATATATTGATGGATAATATATTATTGCAGTCTTGGGGGCGTAGTCAAATTAGAGAAATTGACTATGGGGTTCAACATAGTAATAGTAATAATAAATTTGTATGCTGCCCTTCATCCGAGGATTTCAGGGCAGTTCACAGCATAAAAGTGCAAGATAAAAATACAAAATACATAATAGAAAACAAGAATAAAACAAGCCAATTCACCCCATGCATCCAAACTGTCCTATTTGTAATGTGCGCATTCAGTTAAAATGAGCTACATTCATACAAGATATGTTCAAATCAGTTTATGACATGTTCTTAGATAATGACTCCATAAGCATGAAGAGGGCTAGGCTACATACTATAGCACAGGGATCAGCAAACTTTTTCAGCAGGGGGCCAGTCCACAGTCCCTCAGACCTTGTTGGGGCCAGACTATATTTTGAGGGGGGGGGATGAACAAATTCCTACACCTCATAAATAACCCAGCGATGCATTTTAAATAAAAGGACACATTCTACTCATGTAAAAACACGCTGATTCCTGGACCGTCTGTGGGCCGGATTTAGAAGGTTACTGCGCTGGATCCAGACCCCAGGCCTTAGTTTGCCTACCCATGGTATAGCATTTCCTTACTGTTGCAAAGTACAGTGGTGCCTCGCAAGACGAAATTAATCTGTTCCGTGAGTCTCTTCGTCTAGCGGTTTTTTTGTCTTGCGAAGCAACCCTATTAGCGGCTTAGTGGATTAGCGCTATTAGCAGTTTAGCGGCTATTAAAGCCTTAGCGGCTATTAAAGGCTTAGCGGATTAGCGGCTAAAAGGCTATTAGCGGCTTAGCGGCTTAGAAAAAGGGGGGAGCGAAAAAAAATCGGAACACTCGCAAGACGTTTTCGTCTTGCAAAGCAAGCCCATAGGGAAAATCGTCTTGCGAAGCAGCTCAAAAACGGAAAACCCTTTCGTCTAGCGGGTTTTCTGTCTTGCGAGGCATTCGTCTTGCGGGGCACCACTGTACACTCAAGAGGGAGTGCAAAATGCCTGCTAAATCCTTCCTATGCCAGTGCAACTATTCAAGGTAGGAGTTTTGCAGTAATGATAATCTCTTTTGTCTGGGACCTTGCAAATGGGTTGAATCACTCAGCAACCTCCATGGCTAAGTGTAGTTGGGCTGCCAAACAACAATTGTTTCATATGAAAATTCCCGTTGGTGGATGATGCTTTACAGTTAGGTTTTCTTCTTTGGGTTGAATTCCTCAACTCTTCAGAATGTATTGTAGCTGCAACAGGTGGAACACCTGGCACCATTTTAAAAATTCTGTATCTCACATGGAAGAGTGAATAGTCTGTTGAATCCCTTGTTTTCAATGATCATGTTATGATGTCAGTATTCAGCAGGCATAGATAAGGGTTTTCCTTTCCTTTCCATTTCTTTGTCTTTTGCTTCATTCCAGCATTTCATATATGGAGCTGGGATAGCTCAGTCAGTAGAGCATGAAGACTATTAATCTCAGGGTTGTGGGCAAAAGAGTCCTGTATTTCAAGGGGTTGGACGATGTCCCTTGTGCTCCCATCCAACTCTACAGTTCTATGGTTCTATGGATTCTGGCGTATGGATGCAGATACATCAACAAGGTGTTGAAGGGAAAAAATAGTAAGGTGGGCTATAGTTTGTCAGTTACAATTACTATTATTACAAGTAGGCAGTATTTCAGTGTTAAAGGTGTAAGCTTTTTCTATTAAAACTACCTTTGTTCAGAACGCTACATATAATCATTGAATGCCAATCAAATGCTATTCTAGATCTGTCATACAGAGGATAGATCTACCAGGTTCTCAGCTATGACAGCTATTTAGTGATGACAGCAAACCAAAACTTATCTAGCATGCCTCTTCTTACATTCTTAGGACCTTTTGTCATTGTGTGTGTGTGTGTGTGTGTGTGTGTGTGTATCTATCTGATAATGCCACCTTATTTCAAGGGCACAGTGAGTTGTAATCTCCCCTTTGTAGAATATTTTTAATACAAAAGGGGTTTCATTTGTATGCTGACACGCTTTCTATTGTTTTCATTAAAAGGAAGAAGAATGAACAACCAAGAAATCGTCAGCTTTTTGTGATAACCATAAGGTCTTTTTAAAAAATGACCTGCGACCCGTGGGAAATGATTTATGAAAATGTGGGTTTCATTATTAGGCTTAGTGCTGACTTCAGTGTTTTTGATTGATATGCCTTGAGTTTGTAGGGTTTCCCCTCCCTTTTGTCTAAAGCAAAGAGCAAGGGCATTGGAATGCTTATTGCAGAACCAATTTATGTAAAAGACAGGGAAATTAAAGAACAGATAGAGTAGGATAGGGAATGGCAATGCTGTAAAAACCTTTTATCATTGCTGTTTAATGTATGCATTTGGAGTCATGTGGAAACTTTAAGCAAAGCTTTATGATATGTTTCTAACAAGAAGAAATATTTGCTTATTTATAGAGAGTCAATTAACATAAAGTACTTCAGTTGGTTGAACCCCATCTGTACATCTGTTATTGCAAACGGGGAAGAAAGTATAAAGAATACAATAATGAATGTGTTTTCTCATATGAACATATGCATTTATCTTAATTGACAATGTTGTATACATATCCCGTTGCCAGGCTACAAAACATATTTTTTCCATTTAAGATACAGAAGACCTATAAATGGCGCTGATGACAATCTTGTATTAATGAGTTTTTAGAAACAGAGAAACCTGTGCCATGATTATTATTCAAAGGAACAACAATCTAAACTATGTGGTGAGTCCCAGAACATGTTAGCTGAAAGCTCCCATTGAAATAAGTGAAACTTAAGATATGACAACCTTATCCCTTGATTTTACTAGGGCTCAATTTGCAATGCAAACCTGCACACGTCTACTCAGAGGTACATTCCATTGACTCCAGTGGGGCCTACTCCCAGGTAAATGGGTATGGGACTGTTGCTATAGTCCAGATTCAATCCTACATTATGTCTGCTTCTCAATTACTCTGGTGAGCAAATGGCTCCATGGAAATTATTGTAGGCCCTAATAGCATCACTGAATGTTTGCAACTTAATGACCAAAGTGATGTCCGGCAACAATTCACAGGTATATATATATTTGTTTGAAATCTCTTCACATCCTCACATTTGCACATATGCACCATGTACTCTGACTCTATTCCACATTCTATGTATTATCTCTCTCTCTCACACACACAATTATTCATATCTATCTTCACCCACTACATCCATTCAAACCAATTAACACTTTATTGATTTTTCAGAATAAATTCTAGACAGCTAACAATAAAATATGACAGTTCTAAAACAACAACAAAACAACAACACTAGTTTTTACGGTATTTTACATTTTACTGCAGAGGTGCCCCCCCCTTGAAATTTAAAACTTTCTATGGCAGATCCTTGCAGCACAAATTTGAACAGCTGCCGTTTTCAAGCGAGGTTAAGCATGTAGCACAAGTAGCTGCAGTTCAAGAGACATGTTCAGTCCTTCCTTTGGTTCTTGGAATTTATCACATGGCTTATTGATTTCAGTTGGATTTAAAGCATGGTAAAATTCTCTGGATTGGGACTAGGGATTGTAGTGTTTTCTACTTCACAGAGAATGGGTTACTGAGGTAACATATGTGAATCTCTATATAAGTGTCAAGTATTATTGTCTACATGATGAATACCTGTATATTTCTAACTTTTTGTTAGCATTATGTGTTCCTTTTTTACACATGAATTGAATAACTTAAGATATACTTTCTGGAGAGACTAATAAAATAGATTCCAGGTTTTTTATATAATGCTAATTTCTCTCTTGTGGCAAATTTTATAATAAAGGAATCTGACTGATAGTAATGGGACCATGGAGTACGCCATCCTGACCACGACCCCTTTTTACTACAAACTCTAAATGTGTTTCTAAATTGAAATGCTGAATTTTGCAGAGAGCAGTCATTACAGCAGCTGTCATAATTGGTTATAGATGTTCCTTATGTTTGTCTTGAATGTAGTGATTTAAGGCCAAAAAAGTTTGAGGACTCCTAAAGCACAGAACACGTTGGCCACAATCCAGAACATACTCATCCATACTTAATCCTAGGAAAGTCAGTGACTCCTGTCCATCCATGGCATAGAAACACATGGAAAGGGGTTGTGCATCCATAGCCAGGGATATTTGAACATGTTTTTTTCTTGAATAGGTGTTCTGCTCAGGTTTATGATATGACATGAGGTTCTGCTGTATCAACAGTTTACTATGACATGGGGCTGGGTGAGTAAGTGTGGATAGAAATAGATGCTGTGCACATGGTTCCTATCTTGAAAGCGTTGTGTAGGCTGGGCACACCAATGTCACCATGAGTGTCATTACTATTACTATATGCCTCACATGTTGTATATATTGGGCAAAGATTTTAAATCACCAACTCAGCCCCTGCTCACAGGCATATGATCTAACAGGGAAAGATCAGGAAAAAACAAGCACATTCATTGCCACTGTGCGAGACCACTGTGGGAGAGCTACTTCCAGCTGAGCTGGTGGAGCAGGCCTTCTTGCCTCTTCTCTGCCAGGTGGAATAGATTTTTATAGATTACAATCCTGGGACAAAAGGAGCCAAACGGCAGCTGATCCTGAATGGCTGCCATGGTGGGAGGGCTTGCTTACATGTCCAGAAATTTCATTAAGAGAAGATAGCAGTCTCATGCAGTGATAGTCTTCTCCCAAAGTCATAGGCCAGACACATAAAAGGAAAAAATAAAAAGTCCTCTCTAGACCCTGTGGCATGCTTTAAGAAAGAATGTGGAGGCAGCCTTAGGAAACTTCCCAGAGTCATTAGTCAGTATAAGGGAGAATATACAGTCCACCAGCATTTAACTGATTAGAGGGAGGTGGAAAGGAAAAAATTGTACACATACAGCTTGGCAGAGAAAATAATGAAGGGACACATCCTTCCCTCCCCTACCAGCTGTGTGATTTCCTGAGAGAGGTCTTCCTGCCTTACATTTTGATAGTCCTGGTTTCCAAGGGACACTTAGAGTCTTAAAAGAACACCATGGTTTGTCATGGTTTGATCTGCTTATTTGTCAGTTTATAAGATAAACATTGCTTCTGACAGTGGCTTTTTATTTTTACAAAGCAGAGAATATTGTTTCCATAAAACTTTCTAAAATTTCTCTGCCTAGCAGTTTACAGCCAAATTATTTTCAGAGTTGTACAATAAATCTTATTAAATGCCTAGGAAGCTACTGCAAAATCCCATACATCTTGAATCTGCACAGCCATTAGTATGCTGCAGAGACTCTGGTGTAAGGTTAGGTACTTGCTTTGGAATCTTGGCAATTTGAAATTTCTTTAAGAGCTACTAGTCCTTATGATTACAGAGAAAAACATTGAAAATTTGCAAAAGCACAATTTACAGTAAATATCATTGTCTGTTATTCAGACCATCATGTTTTCACAGAATCTCCTGCACATTCTCTATTCCCACAGTATTTAGGTTTTGAACTCTTGCAAATCAAACTATTTCCTGTATTCTTGTTGTTCCCTAATAAATGTTGTATTCCTGTGGCCATTTCAATGCCTCTGCAGAAGGATGGCTAAATTGCCCAATCTATCTAGCGTTTAAATGCACACATGAAGTTTCTACATGGTGACAGTTCCTATGAGGAATGATCTAAAGTGGCCTCCACTTGTAGCTATTATAACTCCTAAAGTGCATATGAAACTATGACCAGGCTTGAAGGCTGCATTTAGATTTCCCCAGCCTTTTCAAGACTACAATTCACCATGAGCCTGAAGCAGGATGACAGAAATCAATCTCAACTCATATTCAGTCAATAGAACTCTCTGCCTTAATTGACATGCATAACTTTTTAGAATCATCAATAAGCACCCCAGTTGCTTGTAGAAATTGGTCTGCTAGCAATTATCACCTGTCAGATTATACTTTAGTGCTCAATTGGCAGGAATATGTGAAGATAAGGAAATTCTGTTGAAGAAGCTACTGTGAAGCGTTGCCCCTTTCACTTACCCATCACTGCTATCCCCAGCTGATGAGAAATATATTTATGACCAGGGCAGCATATCTGACATAATATCTCATTTTCAGAATAACCCCATGTCTCCTTTGTCAGTATTAATGTTTAAACTGAGGCTGTAGGGCCTGTTGAGCAAGAAGGGATGGAAGAATAAGCATTATTGTTCTTAGAAAAGTCTTCCTGCTTCTCCACCATCAGGATTTAATCCATTTTAGCAGACTAGTTTCTAGGTGCCCACATTGGAGGAGCCCTGTGGATCAGGCCAAAGTCTCTTCTTGTCCAGCATTCTGTTCTCACAGTGGCCAACCAGAGTCCTCCAAGAAGCCTGCATGCTGGACCAGAGTGCAGCCGCCCTCTCTTCAGCTGTGATTCCCAGCAACAGGCATCCTGAGGCAAAAAAACCCAAACTTCCAATGCTGGAGGTAGCTAGTGGTCACTTATAGCCTTATCAATGAATTTGCCCAGTTCCCATTTTTGTTGGCTACGGCTATTTCTTGCAGGAGCATATTCCTATGCTGCCTGAAGAAGCCTGTCCTGCCTCTTCCAACATTCAGCTTCCCTCAGTTTTGTATTATGAGAGACAGAGGAAAAACGTCTCTCTAAGCCTTCCCTCCACACCATGCAAAGGTTTGTATGCCTTTATCATGGCATATGCCTTTGTATGTACCCTTACTCACCTTTTCTCTAAGCTAAAAAGCCCCAAACTAAGCAGCACATTTTCTCACAGGACAGTCACTCTATTTATTTACTTACTGCATTTCTAACCCCACCCCCAATTTCTCCCAGAAGCTCAAGGTGATGTACATGGTTCTCCACCTCCTCATTTAATCCTCACACCAGCCCTCTGAGGTAGGTTTGACTGAGAGGCAGTGACTGGTCCAGCGTCACCCAGTGAGCTTCATGGCCAAGTCTCCCAGGGCCTTTGTTGTTGTTGTTGTTTAGTCGTTTAGTCGTGTCTGACTCTTCGTGACTCCATTGTCCAGAGCACACCAGGCACTCCTGTCTTCCACTGCCTCCCGCAGTTTGGTCAAACTCATGCTGGTAGCTTCGAGAACACCATCCAACCATCTCGCCCTCTGTCATCCCCTTCTCCTTGTGCCCTCCATCTTTCCCAGCATCAGGGTCTTTTCCAGGGAGTCTTCTCTTCTCATGAGGTGGCCAAAGTATTGGAGCCTCAGCTTCACGATCGGTCCTTCCAGTGAGCACTCAGGGCTGATTTCCTTCTCCCAGGCCCTAGTCTGACACTAACTGCTACGACACATGGCTCTCTCTCTCCCCACTCATCACATGGGAACCTCAGAACATGTGAGGCAGCATCACAGTGGGAGCTGGAGAGCTTCCTGGACATGTTAAGATGCTGCCTCACATACTTTATGCTTCACAATGTACTCCATAGCACTGGCAGATCAAAACAGAACTTTGCATATTTTGGGGCTGACAACCTAAGAGCTGTGGTGTAGATTAGCCTCCAAAGTCAGGGGCATTTTTCTGACCACAATGAGCAGAAATTCTTTAATAAGACAGAAGTGCAAAGCAAGTTGAGATTGCATTAATTATCTTTTGGGAATTGCTTTCCAAAGTGAAAGGCAATTTAGAAGTCTACAAAGACAGCTGTGCATCTCTCCATTATTATTCTTGAAGAGGCCCTACTGATTTCAGCAAAGTTTCGTACTCAGAAGTTCAAAGGTTAATCTAGCATTGTTCCAGATGGTAGAATTATGGATTAATTTCATGAAAACCTAATCAGTTGTGTGCCCCTTTTCTGTCAGAATATCTGGTTAGTCAACTTTTTCCCTACTAACATGAAGGTGTGAAAAATCTTCTCCCAAGTATCCAAGCTGGCCATTTAGCAGAAAGAAAGCATTAATTGCAGTTCAGCCAACAGGATGTTGAGGATGGTCATAAATTAATCCTTGTACACATGGATTTTGTAGACAGTTTATTACTCCTGGCCAAATTTCAACATATCTCAATGTAGTAAAATGCTCCCCCCCCCAAAAAAAAATCATGTTTGTGGTGTCAGCAGAAGGGCACTGAGCAAAGTAATCCTAATGAGGGGGCAAGGAGTTGTAGAGCATGAGATCCTTTGCTGCATCTGAAGCCCTTCCTGTTCATGGCTGAAAGGTCCTTCCTTCCTTCCTTCCTTCCTTCCTTCCTTCCTTCCTTCCTTCCTTCCTTCCTTCCTTCTATATCATGGGTAGGCAATCTAAGCCCTGGGGGCCGACACTGTGGGCTGTCCTAGCTCTATCAGCACTAGAGGATAAGGATTACAGTTGAAGTCTGCTTCAACTTCAACAAAAAATCAATTTTTTGTTTGCAGAGAAGCCAACCAACCATGGGACATATATTTTTACCACAACACTTTGCATTGGCTGGGGAAAACAGCAATATCAATTTTTTAAAAAAGGATTTAGAGGCAACACTATGTGGGCATTTATATCTGCTTTCCAGAGGAATGTTTTGTTTTGTTTGTTACACATGTAACTAGCTGAAATTTGGGGACACTGATTTTTTCTATGTAGATGGGAACATCCTCAAAGGACTACATTGTAGGTTGACTTTAAAAAGTGCATTGATTAAGGGATTTTTCCCTTCCTGATAGACTATTTTAAAATTGTTGCTTTAAGGCAGGGGTCACTAGGTTTCTCTGACTGCTGGGCAAATTTGGATTTTGAGATAGTGCCATGGGCTCCAGTCACAAAATGGCTGCTGTGGGGGTGGGGCAGGGCATGACAAGAATACAAAATAGGTGCTGTGGGAACACGGTATAACACAAAATGGCTTCCATATCTGAAAGAGCAGAAAAGGACAGGGCCACCAACTAGTGTGGGAATATCCCCTTGCCACTTTCATCAGCTGTCACCTCACTCCCTCAATCGCTCCCAGAGAGGCTTTTTGACCTTCTCCTCTATTCAGAACAGAAGGGGGGAAAGGTGTCCATTCCTGGCAAACAATTGAATGTGGGCATATTCAAGAGGGTGTTGCAAACATGAATTGAGCAGAGGGAAAAACAGTCTCTCGTGCATTATGGATTTTTTGAGGGGCTATTTACTGAGACCTTTCACATGAGCCATGGGAGGCATTGGTGGGCCTCTTTGTGCCTGCAGGAACCACGGTCTCTATTTTATGAAAAGTAATTTGGTAAGTCGTTTTATATTTAAAACAGCAAGTGGCTATGTACTCAATAAGTAATTTAGATGCTTTTTTGATATGTAGGTTAAAACCCACAGTTAAAACATGTTAGACCTGAAGTGCAAAACAATCCTCAGCTTTTTTTGGATTGCATATTACTTCAACACTGTCTTCCTTGAAAGTGAATGAACTGAAGGGTTTCTGCATAGTAAGATACACTTGTACAATGGAATGAGGGTTTCTTGGTTTCAGATATATGCAATTGCTAAGTAACTCCACAGGTGAAATTCACAAGGACATCAAGAGATTGATTGATTTTCAGTTATGTAGAGTGCCCAGATTTGAGACAGGGAATGTAAATCTCAGATATGTTAAATACAGTGACCCTAAATTTGATCTGTTCTTCATCTCATCAGTGTGCTTTGGCTGGTGGGCATATAAAGGACAAATGGACATCAAAAGACGTGTTACCATCCAAGATGACATGAAAATACTAGAAATACTTCCTGCTGAACTAAAGTTACCATCAAATTTCTTCAAAGCAGAAAGCCCTTGTCTTTTACTTTTGAATTACTTTCTAGGACAAATCACTTCTATAAATTGTGAAGAAATGTACAAAATTATCTGATTATTTATGGGGAAGGGGCTTTCTCAGGTCTCTGCATTAGCACCAAATTCCACCCAATGCCAAATTTTGAGGTTCCTCTATTAAGGAGGATCTATTAAGATTTTGAAGAAGGTTAACAGAATGTCAATAAGACAGTGAAGTTTCTTGCGGAAGTTTCATACATCTTTGATTAGAACCATCTGCATGCTGAATCAAAAGTCCCATCAGTTTGGTTCCGAGTACATCCAACATATGCTTACGCAGATGTACAACTACCTGCTTTTTACTATTTATTTACTGCCTTTTACATACCTCTCAAGGAAATTTACAAACATACCACAAAACAGCTAAAAAATAGTTACAATAACAGTACAAAAAACCCTTGAAGGTTTTAAAGTATGTGTAGTCTTTTTAAACTGTTGGGGGCAGGGTTATTATTTTTGTTTGCCAGTATGGTATTTTTTGTCTTTTTATATTGTAAGTTGCCCTGTGATCTTCAGATGAAGCATGGTATAGAAAGTTAATAAATAATAAGAGTAAGAAATTAAATTTGGGGCTTGGAATGCAAATTAAGTGGAAAGCATCTGCTTCAGTTCCTGTAGTTCTAATGGAGTTCTGTGAAATTGGGCCACGGTCCAGTACACAGCTGAGGAGGCAAATAATTCTTGTTATACCATGGTGAAATATACTCGGAGTCCTGCAGTGATTTCATGCTCTTTATTGCAGCTTGTAAACACTGATTGAATTGCCCCCCGAACCTCAGGCTGTTATATACATTATTTACACAATGAGTCCCGTCTGATTGGCTGATTCTGATTCCTTCCTGGAGCCTGATTGGTCTTTTCCTGCAGGCCAATCAGCTGTTGCATTCTACAATCCTACCAGCCTAATAGGCTGATTAACTTCCTCCTGGAGCCTGAATGGTCTTCTCCTGCAAGCCAATCAGTTGTTGCATTCTAGGATCCCACCTGCCTATTGTTCTAGGATCCAAGCTTACTGCATAACACAGGGTTAGTGCTTTTCTCAAGAGTGTTCTGGAATACATCCTACATGACAAATGGGGACTATTCCCTTATATGGGAGAAAAAAGAAGCTACATTTCTGGCCCATTTTGAAGTGCTAGGAGCAATAACAGCTGCCCTGTCCAACATGCCTCAGAGTTTCAATGTATCTCTTTTTGCAGAATATTTATACATTGCATCTCTCAGGGACCCTTGCAATACAGTCATACCTCGGGTTGAAGTTGCTTCAGGTTGAGCGTTTTTGGGTTGCGTTCCGCGGTGACCCGGAAGAAACGGAACGCGTTACTTCCGGGTTTCGCCACACTCGCATGTGTAGATGCTCAAAATGACATCACACGCATGCATAGAAGTGTCGAATCACGACCCACGCACATGCAGATCTTTTGGATCTCAGTGTCGACTATAGAGAATGGGCTGACTTGTTGAGAAGGGATAAAGATATTGTCAAGTTGGAGTCTCCCCGGGAGAAAGGAAGGAAATTAAGAATAAGAGCAGCAGAAGATAAAGTAAAGTGCAGGTATAAATATGAAGAAGACCTGCAGAAGGGACATGGAAAAGACTTAAGAGCCTCGGATAGAAGGTCACCAGGTTGATGGACTAGATGGACGGGATAGAAAGGACTGACAAAACCCGAGACCAGGAAGAAGAGACGATGGATGAAGATTGGAAGAAAGTTTTAAAAATTCATTTAGAAAATCATTGTAAAATTAAGGAATATTAGAAAAATGTTGGAATGAAACTATTTGGCTTTAGTAGAAATGTTAAAAAGAATTATGTATAAATAAGTTTTAAGTTTTAAGCTTTAGGGCTTTTTATGGTAAGATAAGGTTAAAATAAATTAAGGTAATTTAATGACAATATAGTGAAAGATGGAAAGGATTTGCTGAGATAATTAATAACTAGAATACAAAAAAGGGAGGTGTGAGGAGGTTGATGAAACAAGTTAATGAAAGATAAAGATTTGGGAATATTGGATTTGTTTTTAATTTTTTGTTTTATTTTTGGTTTTGATTTTGATGTATTGTGTGTTTTGTTTTTTCTTTGACTTTTGTTTTTATTGACTTGTATTGTTTAATTTCTCTTTTTGTCTGCCTTTTTTCCTTTTTCTTTTTTCTCCCCCCCTTTCTCTCTCTGTAATTTTAAATTCTCAATAAATGTCATTTTTTTAAAAAAATGCAGACGCGGGTTGCATTCGCTTCAGGATGCGAACAGGGCTCCGGAATGGATCCCGTTCGTATCCAGAGGTACCACTGTATACTGGTCCTTCCCTCCTTCACAGTGATGGGGATTTTGTCAGTAGGACACAGATGGTGTGAAAAGAAGGTGCTGCTCTTTCTCCACAGGCCCACAAGTCATGACCATAATGTTCAGTTTCTTCTCATGTTGTTCTTAGGCAGCCAGGGAGATAAGAACTGTGCCACTCATTGTGTGTGTAGCTCATTTTCTTGTCTGACTTACAATACAAGAGGCTTGATCAATGAGGAACAATTATTGATTGCTATTGTAATTAATAGCAACAGATTAAAAGGGGGGTTGGATTCCCCCCCAAAGACAGATTGGCATTAGCTTTTCGTGATTTGTATTCTCTGAATCAATCAGTTAATACCAGGATGTATCCTTGGTAGAAGATAGTTTTTGTCTGTGTTTTGGTAAACATAATTTAACAATAATTATTTCTTGCTGGGCTTATCATTGGAAATAAATGGAGATAAAAGAATGTTTGTTCTGTAATTAGTTTCCTAAGTCCTGGTTTCATGATTCAGGTATGACACTTATCTAGCCAGAAGCCAAGTTTAATCAGCAAGTAATTTTACAACACAACCACATTTAGTACTAGGTGGTGACTTAAGCTTTCAAGTAGAAAGAAAGGTGAGAGAGAAGAAAATGGTTGTTTTTTTTAACCCCTTGAAAAAAAAGTGTGGAAATATGCCTGGTATTTCAACAGCTTAGACAAATGCATCTTGCGCGGAAAATGTGAAAAGCAGATCTGAAGATTTATAGAATTCAAAACTGTAACTAAATTTGCTTTTGATTGAACTGACAAGCAAAATGATCGCTTGATAAGTAATTTTTTCTTGCTTCATTTAGGATGCTTCTTTACATTTATAGGTAGGATTTTCTGTATGAGACATGTTCTGAATTCAGGGTTCCCGGCACCATCAATTCAACCTGTTTCCTCTGGTAAACCCCACTAGTTCAAAAAAAAATAAAAATGTTTTGATGGTAGGAGAGAAGGCTATTAATTGTAAATAAGAGTATTTATTTGCAGGCGACCTTTTTCGCCAACCATTTCCTGCAGTGTTTTGAACTGGGCTTCTGGCTAATTTTCAGAAACCCCATTCAAGGCACTTGAATGAGAGGGGCTTCTCAAGCCGCTATCTTCCCCTAAGCCTTGAAGGGGCTTTGCAGGTACCCTTTGGGCAAACTACCTTATCACTACATCCCACTCTTACCTGCTATGCTGGTTCTGCTTCAGCAAGACTTCTTCTTCCATATGCTTGGTAATTCTATATTTAATAATGTTTTCTAGTTAAGATAACGGGTTTGTAATTTACCAGATTCCCCCTGGATCCATTCTCAAATTGGGTGCTATATTGTTCATCTTCTAGTTTTAAGGTATTGACACTGATCTTAGGTACAAACTACATATTTTTCTTAGAAGATCAGCAGTCTTTACATTTTAGTTCTTTATGTACTCACAGGTAGATGCTATCCAGATCCAGTGATCTGTCCTTTTTTCAAACTTGCCAATAAGGCCTAGAGCTTCATCTCTTGCCACCACTATAGTATTGATTTTCCCCCAGATCACTACTATGAGCATTTGTGAAAAATCTGTCTTAAAGGAGTTGCATTAAGGGCACTAGATGGCACTCAAATTGGCATTAATAACCATGTCACTTTTGTATATAAAAGAACCTTAAATAGCAGGTTAGTTAGCATTGTGCTGGGCAGGAAAGCTCCCATGGTCATCAATGGTTTTGCCCCAGTCTAATATTAATGTATATAGGATGGTAACCACTAGGATAATAGCTGCTGAGGTAATAGTTAATCCTCCTTCCCAGTACCATTTGGTTCAAATAAAAATTGGGCCCTCTATTAACATTTTAAAAACTTTTTTTAAAAAGTAGGGTAGCTGAGAAGGAGCTAAAAAGCTGCATTGTGCATATTGGGTCACAAGTTCTCCAGGTTTGTTGCAGATTAATACTCCCATATTTACAATTAAAACAGTTGTATACATCTAATAGCAGGGATGTACATCCGATGGCGCTGTGGGTTAAACCACAGAGCCTAGAACTTGCCGATCAAAAGGTTGGCGGTTCGAATCCCGGCGATGGGGTGAGCTCCCGTTGCTCGGTCCCTGCTCCTGCCAACCTAGCAGTTTGAAAGCACGTCAACGTGCAAGTAGATAAATAGGTACCGCTCTGGCGGGAAGGTAAACGGCGTTTCCGTGCGCTGCTCTGGTTCGCCAGAAGCAGCTTAGTCATGCTGGCCACATGACTCGGAAGCTGTACGCCGGCTCCCTCAGCCAATAAAGCGAGATGAGCGCCGCAACCCCAGAGTCGGCCACGACTGGACCTAACGGTCAGGGGCCCCTTTACCTTTACATCCAATTCAGAAGCTGAAGCAGGCTTGTTTCTGGCTATGCATTGTGATTAATCAAAACTAGTTTCTAAATTGCTGCTGCTTTAACATGTCCTGCATGTTTGAAGCCATAGTTAACAGTGCCAAGCAAAATCTTGCTTGACAGAGTAAATACTCTATTCTGATGCATCTTGCGGCTGTTTGCTCAGTCCTAATAAATAGACCTGGAGAATTTTTAAAATTCTTCCCTTTAAAAAAGGGGGGGGCATTCAGCTGCAACTTAAATATATTTCTGCCTTAAGGAGCATCAGTCAGTTTGAACTTGAAATGCAGTCCTTGAATGAATATTTAATTTAACTTTCCTTAAAAGTGTAGCTGAATCACTTCTGCAAGGCGTGACAGTTTTAAATTTCAGCTCAAGCAAGTGATCAACAGAGAATAATATTATGGCAAAGCAAAAAGTTGGGATTCAGTAATGACATTTTAATATTACACAGCAGTGGCAAGGAGACCTGCAGGCCCGAGTGATAACTTTCTATTGACTTAGTAGTCAACACCAATCATAACAGGCACCGTATGTAAAATGACTGTGATTGAGGCACCATCAATAGCTATTGACAATAATGAAATGCATTATCCATAGACTCTGGAAATCTCTGTATGACTCTCCTATTATTATTGCCCCCTCCCTCCCTTTTTGGGCTCATTTCTCTTTCAACCTTCACCCCTGTGAATGGCCAAAATCAGATTGCCAAAAATAATGGCATGGCACTAATCTATCTAACTATATCAATTAATCAACTTGATTTGACTCAGAATAGCCAGTTCTGAGCCTTCAGCTTTCTACTGGTCAATGGAATCAACATGCATCATGATCAAGATAGAAGTGAAGAAACTTTTGCCATTGACAGCCATTGGTAAAATGGCTTCTGGTATTTACTGTATACTAAAATGGGCCAATCCAGAGTCATCTGAATGTCTGCCTGTTTCGGGGTCTGATGTTCATCACCCCCGGACCTGAAGTGGCTGAGAAGTGGTAGAAACCGAGGTAACTCTTCACACTTGTTTGCAGCTTCAAGCCATGAATAGGTTTCTGCTTTGAGTACTGAAATCCCTGCGAATAGGTGTGCTTGCAGTGTAATGTGGGGAGGGGAATTAAACAGTTATGTTTACTTATGTGGTTTGATTCAACTTAATATTTACTCACACTGAGGTATGGATGAGAAGAGGACAGAATGTTGCATTCAGGCATGAGAGAAAAATGAGTTCAAATCCTTGCTCAGCATAAAGTTTAGTGGACAATGTGGACAATATTGAGTGAGCATTATCTCTCAACCTAACCTAAAATGTGGGACTGCTGGTGTAGATAAGATGATGACCATGGACACCTAGTTGCCTGCACTTCTTGGAGCAGAGTCAGAGTAAAACATACTAAAAAAAAAGCTTTAAAATGTGGGTATTTGAAGAGTATTTTTCCAATTTAGAGTGGATTATAATATGGAAAAATAAAGGCAGAGGGCAGATGACATCTACTGTCAACACCCACAGTTTTTTCACCTGGTGCTGAAATGTCCTGCACTGGCTGGATGCAGAGGTGTGCTGGGGGAAAATCAGCCGGGAAACACACTAGGGAAGCCCCAGGGGAAGAAAGCCCAGCGTCCTGGTGGTGGGAGGATGAGTGGTCAGAGGGAGAAGGAGCAAAGCAGGAGAAGGAGGTGTCAGAAGCAGAAGTAATGATGGCGTTTGGTGAATAGGAAGAGGCTACGGATGAGCGCAGTTCAGACTCCAAGGCAGAAAGAGAAGCCATGGAGTTTCCCCTCTTGTGCGACTCGCCTCCCTTCCCCTTGGTTTCCTTGAACATGCAGAGAAATGAAACAGGCAGAGCAAAAGGTGGTTGTGCACAGACACAGCATGGGAAAGAGAGGAGCAGTCCTAGTGGACACTGGGGAAAGCAGGGCCCTTTAGTCCTCACAGCTGCTTCATCAGGGCAGGATATCCGAGAAAAAGTTGCTGAGGCACTAGGCCAGAGCTGTTTCCCTCCTTGAATAAAGAGTTAATTTCATGGGCCTCACATGACTTACAGTGGTGCCCCGCAAGACGAACGCCTCGCAAGACGGAAAACCCGCCAGACGAAAGGGTTTTCCGTTTTGGAGGCGCTTCGCAAAACGAATTTCCCTATGGGCTTCCTTCGCAAGACAAAAGCCCATAGGGAAATCTCCGGGACAGCGGGGAAGCGCAGCGCGTCTTCCCCACTGTCCTCGGACCTCCTCCGAAGGCTGGTGGCGGGAGGAGGGCTCTCCTCCCGCCGCCAGCCTTCGGGGCAGCCTTCTGAAGGCTGGCGGTGGGGCGGGGAGCCCTCCTCCTGCCGCCAGCCTTCGGGGCAGCCTTCTGAAGGCTGACGGTGGGGCAGAGAGCTCTCCTCCCGCTGCCAGCCTTCGGAGCAGCCTTCCGAAGGCTGGCGGTGGGGCGGAGAGAGTTTCTCCCCGCGCCAGCCTTTGGATGGCTGTCCTGAAGACTTGCGGTGGGAGGAGGGTTTTCCTTCCCACCGCCAACATTCAGAATGCTGTTCTGAATGTTGGCGGTGGGGAGGAAAAACCCTCCTCCCACCGCAAGCTCCGGGAACAGAGGACAAGCGCTGCGCCCCTTCCCCTCTGTTCCCGTACCTGTCCTGAAGGCTTGCGGTGGGGAGAAAAGCCCTTCTCCGCACCGCCAGCCTGGCACGCGGTTTCCATAGGAACGCATTAATTGATTTTCAATGCATTCCTATGAGAAACCGTGCTTCGCAAGACGAAAAACTCACAAGAAGAAAAAACTTGCGGAACGAATTAATTTCGTCTTGCGAGGCACCACTGTACTTGCTGCTGACCCACACCTGACTCCAGCCTTGATGTGAAATAGCTCTTTGCTGAAACTGTTTATATATAAAAAAAATAGTATTGCAATTAAGATCATTTTCATGCACATTAAAATGGGTATACTAAAAGCTCTGGCACCCATGCTCTAAGCATATTCACCAATTGAGCATCTAGCAAACAGCAGCTTGCCATAACTACAGCACTGACTTAAGAAATGTCTTCATTTGACGAATAAGGTTGTCTTTCATAGAATCATAGAATTGTAGAGTTAGAAGGAAACCCTAAGGACCATGCTTTCTATTTCATCCCACATTCTAGAAAACCTCAAAAAATAAACACATGTCCCTAACCTGCAACCCTAGATTAAAAATATATATATATTGATAATTAACTGTGTTCCTAATTTGTTAGACAGATAAAACTGTAGTTGATTAACCTGCTTTTTAAGCTTATTAAGACTGTATTCCTATGCACACTTACTTGAGAGTAAGCCTTACTGAATGAAATTAGACTTACTTTCAGTTAAATATGCATAGGTTTGCATTGTGAAGTTCCCAGCCTTGAACAAGGTTTAGATTCCTGTTTATAAAACAAGAGATCTGGGTTCTGATACTGGACAGATTTGTATTAGTGTTGTGAAGAGTGTTAAGGGATCTTTGACTTGGCAACTGGTAATGTTTCTGATTAGGATACTGTATGCACATGACAGCTCCAGCAAAATTCTTCTTGCACATTTTTACAAGGTGGGTAAAGACATGTAATCCAAAAGGAAAACAGAGAGCAGAGCTTTGAATAATGCAAGAATTAGTGGTGATACGTTTTAATAACCTTTGAGGAAAGTAATCTCCAGAATATAGGAACGATGGATTTTTGTCTTCTGTTTAGGAATAAAACCTTTCAGCATAGCTTTAGAGCTAATCCACGGGTAGCTGAATATATATAATGCATTGTTAATGGGTTTTAAAGATCATCATCAAATTTATGTATGTTTTCTGCCATATTTTACACCACATTTCAATTGCTGCATCATTTTTTTGAAACCGAGATGTTATATCTGTTAAAGGCTGTGTGTAGAGATTGTGTTCTAAACTAAATAATGATGTTTGCCTCTGGATGGAGGGATGAATCCAGAGCCCAAATGGTGTGTTGGAAAGAGCAGGAAATGCCAGGAAATAATGGCTGATATGCTGTGGAAAATAACTTTACATTACACTACATTATCAGAAGCTATGGGCTATGTCCATGCAGGCTTGATCACATACACACTGTTGGATCAGAAAGTGTGCTAAAATCTTTCCCTTTTAAATTAATGGGACTTAAACCTGGCTGAATTCCACACAGTGTATAAAAAGGAAGAGGACACGAATCCTCTGAAAGTTGAAGTGCTTTTATACTCCACCCTCCTCAACATTTAGGTTGGAAAAAGAAAAGCCCCAAAGCATTCTGCTAACAAATTGAGGCATTTTAGTATTTTATTTTATTAAAAAATAAAACTACTATTTCTTTATCAGCATGCACCCTGGAGGTGTAGCTACAGCAATTTCTATGCATTCCCTCAGATATTTTGTATCGCACATGCAGTACCCAAATTCCCTATGGTAGGCATGCCATTACATTGAATATGATCACTAACCCAGCATGTCTAGATATAGCTAACAAGCGGTGCGTTAATAAAAAGCTTTAATGAAATCGAATGTTCCCCCTAGGATATGCAAAAATCCATTTCTTACCATATGCTTTCCCGTATCAAAATGGTATGTCATAAGCCTTACCAGAAATCTTTTCTTAAATATATAAAAAATTACTGTGAAGCTCAAAATGAAGACAAAAACAGCCATGAAGTATACTGTCAAGTGGCAAGTACTTGTTCTTGCATAAAATATTGTGAAATTAAGTTTCACATTGCACACAAACCTCTAACAATAAACATGTGGCTAAAAGAGCCAGTGAACTATGTAACTGCTGGTTATTTGCATGAGATTTCAGAAAAAGTTGTATGTAAAAATGCAGGTATGCCATGGACCTAGTTGCTATTTTTTTAAAAAAAATTAAATGAAATTTCTCAGGGGGGTTCCACACATCTCTAGCTTTGACACCCCCAAACAGCCTCTACCTCTGAAACAGCCTTGTCTTATATCATAATCTTTTACCATCAACTGAAAGTGCATTCTTTACCATCCATGCATCAATTTCAAGAAACAAGAGAATGCACTGAGTATTCCTGGTGTTTGGACATTTGTCAAGGCCTGAGCTCAGGCATTTTCTTGTAGTGTTGTAAGACCACAGTGATTGGGCTTGCTTTTAACTGCCTCAGTGAAAACAAAACCTGCATGCATCAGATCTGTTACCTACCACTACCTATCCTGACCTACTCGCAAAAGTTTAAAATAACTTCATGGATGAGGGAGAGATACAAGCTGAGAAAAAAATCTGATATTCTGCATGACAGGAGGTGGACAGCTCATTTGCATAATCTTTCCATTTTAAAACCAGCGATGCAAGCTTTGGCCTCGTAGCTGCTATTTAAGAACGAGTAAGCTTGCATAGTTGGTCTCCTGTGGTGACTGAGTCTACCATACGTATGGATGCTTTCAGCAGGAATGAATCCTAATTCTGACAAGCAAGCAGTGACATTATGATGTAAAAATATTTACATAGTTAAAGCTATTAAGGAGTATTGGCACATATATCCTGTAGTTCACTCAGCATCTGACAGCGCAGTAATCACAAAAGGAAGAGTTAGTTTGGATTGAGGTCACCCTAGACTGCAGTGGCTGTGGGTGGAAGAAGACAGATTGGTTTGGTAGCCCATCTACAACTAAATGTTAAAATGAGTATAAAGATTGCAAACTTGACAGCTTCTTGGTGGTATTTCTCTGTAATTGCTGTTAAAGAGGCAGCTTGAGGATTTAATATTTGTTGCTGGTAAAGAACTCGGCTGATTTCTTGAAAAATTCATTGTGGAGGCTCATACTTTATACTCCTGTTAAAGGAAATGAATGTAAACTGACAGCTTTTCTTTTCTTCGCTCATGGAGGACTGCTGGTTTTTCTCCTTTTGAGCAACAGCCAATTCCCAGCCATTATTAAATGCAAGATATCTAAAGGAGGCCCGTTGTCACTAGACCTCAAGAATATTTGGGATTTAGCCTCCAGCAACCTTTGAAGCTCAGGCAGGATTGGAAAAGGTCATAGCTCAATGGCAGAACACATGCTCTGTATGCAAAAGTTTCCGTGTTCAGTTCCTAGCATTTCTGGGTATGGGTAGGAAAGACTCCTGTCTGTCTGAAACCTTGGAGACCCACTGTCAGTGTTGACAATAATGGTGCAGTATAAGGCAGCTTCCTATACTGGTCTATAAAAGATGCGGCAACCCTAATTGGCCTGCGTAGGCTGTCAGAGGGTTTGGAGTGTGGTTACTGGGCCTTTCAGTCCATGCTGCACCAGAGGAGGAATATGGATGTCTTTTCGAACTTTGCTTTTCCAACAGAATGCACTGCCATGTCACAGTTGATTTCCTAAACTCGCTTAAGTGTCAACCAGAAAATCACTGCCATTTTGGATCCCATTCCTGGGATTTGTTCAGTGCCAAGATTACTTTTTGAGCTCAGTGCATGGTAGGCATTGAATGGCCGTCTGTCATGGATGCTTTAGTTGAGATCCTGCAGTTCAGGTGGTTGGACAAGATGGCTGGGGAGGCTGAATAGATTATAAGTGCTTCACCTGAGATACTGGGTGGCTTTAGAGTTGTGCTGTATGTAAAACTCATGCTTGGACTTCTGGCTCTCCCAGCTTTTAAAGGTGATTATCGGATTATCTCAGAGTTGAACCTTAGACCCTTCTTTAATTAAAACATGCCCATGCAATTCATAACTCAATGTGTGAAGCATAACCTTTTACAGTGGTGCCTCGCAAGACGAAATTAATCCGTTCCGCGAGTCTCTTCATCTTGCGGTTTTTTTGTCTTGCGAAGCACGGCTATTAGTGGCTTAGCGGCTATTAACAGCTTAGCGGCTTAGTGGCTATTAACGGCTTAGCGGCTTTAAGAAAAAGGAAACAAACTCGCAAGAACTCGCAAGATGTTTCGTTTTACGAAGCAAGCCCATAGGGAAATTCGTCTTGCGGAATGACTCAAAAAACGGAAAACTCTTTCGTCTTGCGCATTTTTCGTCTTGCGAGGCATTCGTCTTGCGAGGTACCACTGTATCCTTTTGGAATGTCTTTGAGCTCTGGTTCTCATCAGTGACCATCATCCATAATGAGGCTTCTGTCCTCTGTGAATGGCACCTGATGGTAATTTAGAGCATCACCTTCCCATCTCATTTGTCTTGAGAGACACCATGCAGTCATTCCCAATCTGCAGCCATAGTGCCACCTGCCTTGAGTCACCAAGCTGATGTCTCAGATGACACAGCTATGAAATCAAAACCAGCACCCCATGTATACATTTTGTGTGTGAAAAAGAGTCCCTATTCCTTTGGAGTTTGGTTTCGAGGTGTGTGTGTGTGTGTGTGTGTGTGTGTGTGTGTCCTACACAATTCTATTTTGACTCTGCCCTAAGGGGAATCTTTCTTGTTTTGTACAAGTGAGCAGTTCTGCTTCTGACTTTTGAGACAATGAAGCAAAACTGAATGGTTCTAGCTCAGATGAACTGTAAAAGAAGCAACCTTTTATATAAATAGCAAACCTACGGTCAGCATAAAAATTCACTGTAAGCATTACCTGAAAATGCCATACAAAACATTATCTTTTAGCACAATAAAGTATATTTCATGGTTGATAAATATGTACACATTTTAAAAGTTCAGGATATTTACTCTTTTCTGTGAGTGGTTTCTAAATATATATCTAGCTAGATATATATGTGTGTGTGTATATAAATGTTTAAATAGATAAAATTTCATTTTGAAATCCTCATCCCACCTGCAATCCAATGTACAGTATATGCAATCAGTCTATTTCTAGAGTATGAGACAGTGTTGTCAATGCAAAACTGACGAGTGACAGAAAACACTTTCATGTTGCAAACATTCTACTTACTTTGCCTCTCAGGTATCAGCCTGGAATAATGTTGAAAATGTTCAGATTAATATTTCAAATAATCTGGAGGCCCCTTGTGTGGGGAAGGACGATTACCATGAATAAGTAAATGATTAACAGCCAATAAACTTGACTTATGAATGAAAATCACTTCACATTAGGGATGGGGGAAAGATTCGATTCAGTTCTCTGTTAGAGCCAAATTTATCTAATTTACACTTTCTGAAACAATCTGATAACTGAGGCACTGCCATCCTTCAACATTTGCAGATATCTAAAATCTGCTATGCAGTTCTCCAACTAGTGTTTAGAAAAATGCACATATTAGGAGAAAGTGTGCATAAAAATGAATATAGTAGTGAAAAGAACATACAAAAATGCATCCTGATGGTAAATAGCTTGCAAAAATGTGTATATTGAGCAAAGCTGTGTACAAAAAAAGGTATTTGTTCAGATAATTTTTTATTTTTATTTTTTAAAAAGAAAACTAGCAATTTGCTGAAGACATGTGAAGGAGCGAATCTGAGATGGGAAAAAAGGAGAAAAGAAATTGACAGATCCTTCCACCCCAACTTGATATTTGGGCTGCAACCTGAAAACAACCTGAAAACAGTGGCCTCTTTTGTTCTCTCCATCTCTTCTGCCAGTGTTCACTGTGGCTTACCTCATGTCCTGACCTTACCCACAACAGTGTGCATTATCTGCCAGTGGAAATCAGTGAAGTGACAGTGGGGATAGCCAGGCAAACGTACAAGGTGGGGATGTGGAAACATGAGGTACATCGCATGAATTGCTCTTGCTGTTTTTGCTAGCACCAATATGGGTTTTCTACTTCATTGTAGTGCCAGCACAGTGAAATGATGCTTGCTAGCTAAATTCATTTATGCTACTGCAACTACTACTACAAATAATTTTATTATTTATACCCTGCCCATCTGACTGAGTTTCCCCAGCCACTTTGGGTGGCTCACAGCATATATCAGTATATACTAAAACATCAAACATTAAAAACTTACCGATAGAGGGTTGCCTTCAGATGTCTTCTAAAAGTCAGATAGTTGTTTATTTCCTTGACATCTGAAGGGAGGGCGTTCCACAGGGGAGGATGCCACTGGCTGGTTCCCTGTAACATCCTGAAACCTTTTGTTTCTCCTTCTGTAGAACACTTGTGCAAATGAGGCTCTAGCTATAACAGTCCTCTAATTGTTGTGACACTCATATTACTTGCAATTTAGTGTGCTTTAAAGGACCCTTGAATGACATTTTGGGTTTGAGAAAACAAATAATTTGTGTAGAGTATCCTAGAAAATGCAGGGTAATGTGACACATTAAAAAAAACAGGAACGACATTCTGTCCAATTCTAATCATGTTAGCTTGGAAGTAATTCCAATTAAATTTGGTGGAATTTGTTTCCGAGTTACTATGCTTAGAAGTTTAGCTTCTAGTTACTCTAAGCTAAGCTTGAGAAAGACTGTTATATGGATGCAGTCCCAAGCTAGGGAGGAAATTGCATTGAACACAGTGGAATTTACTTCTGAGTAAACATGCATAGGCTTGTTCTGTTAGGATGCATCTAGGCAGCCCACTGACTCAATGGGACTTCCTTCTGCACAGACATGTGAAAGTTTGCCCTATTGATCACTGGTTCATGAGTTGACTAAAGCTTAATCAGGGTAGACAAGTCTCAACTGGCAAGACTGTGATGCCTTCAAGGTTTTGTTTTGTTGTTGGCATCCGTCTGCCTCAGAAGACAATGGAAGAGTGTGCCTTTGGAGGTAAAGTCAAACCGCGGGAGACTTACAGAGACTAATACAGGAGAGACCTGTTTTATTGCAAGTGGGGCAGTCAAAGGACATTAACAGTACAATCCTCTGCAGTGAGCCAGTTTGGCACAGTGGTTAAGAGTGCTGGACTAGGACCTGGGAGACAGGATTAAAATCCTCACTCATCCATTAAATTCACTGTATGACCATAATGTTGCAAGAATGAAATGGAGTGGGCGAGAACCAGCTACACCAGCATGAGCTTCGTGGAGAGAGAGAAAGGGCTATAAATGTAATAAGCATATAAATATCTATTCAGAAATAAGTCCCAGGTAAGCTGGTATAGATTTGCATTCTCAATTACACCTTTTTCTGAGATGCACCTATATTAAGATGTTGATAATTTGCCAGTTATTTAAATTTGTTCCATGAATTGCACAGTCACTTAAAAGAGAGTTAAACAGCTACGATGTGTTTGTTGATTGGCTATTTCAGTTTTATTCATTTAAAACATTTTATCTTCCCCTCTCCACACATTTGCAGTGGCTTTGAACTGTTAAAAAAGAAGAAGATTTAAAACAAAAATAAAAAAATTACACAACTGATTTCTGAATCCCAAATAAAACACTAAACATGAGCCCGATTTTATTTACTCAAAGTGGTTGGTTTGAGTGGCTTAACCCCACCTTGCAGGAAGCAACAGAATCCTGCTTAATTTTTTTGGACTAGGTATGCTAGTTCTTGCATTCAGTAAATATGGCAGTACTTAAAATTTCTTATGTGATGAACTGCAGCTATCACAAGACTGCTTGTTGTGAAGCCATTATCACATAACTTTTATCATGGATATTTCATTATTACTGTGTCATAGCCTACGTAGTCTTCTTATCTGCTGTGATAAGAATGATCAATGAGAACAGATCCCTGAAAATGCCTTCTCACAAGCAAGTAATCCATGCAATAATATGAGGATTTTTCATGCAGAAAGCTGTAAGTACTAGGATGAGAGTATGCATCAAGAGTTTTGGGGAAACCAATGTATTTTTTTGCCAAAGTAGATGCAAAAGAAACAATTAGGAAATTGTGTCTGTGGCAGGCAACAGAACTTTCTAACAATCCCTTTTTGGAGTTGGGGTTGAGTTACTTGTCCACAAACCCTCACTTCACAAGATGGCACTTCAAGAAAACGAGTTGCTGATCAGGGATGTGTCTGCTGCAGTAGAAAACCATAATCACTACCATGATTAGACCAAGCCTATTAGGATACAGTATTTCACAACTATCTTGATATACACATCTGTAGACACAAGGATTATTCTTATATTTCTATGGTCTGAATGAGAATCTTTGTAGTGCTCTGGTATGATTTCAGTTTGTTCTTTAAAATATTCATTTGTAGAAGGAACTTTTTTTTCTTTGTGTTGTGACCTGCTCCTGATACCTCAGTTATAGTATTAAAGGAAGGCTTGTACAAGCAAATATAGATCTTCTTTGCAAAAGGGAAGAAGGAGCCCCAAAGTCCTGTCTTTGTGGATAATATATGGATCAAAGCGTGCTTTTATTTTGGCAGCTCTATGAAAAGGAGCGTTAGCATTACTGCTCTCCAGAGAAAAGTTAAGATCTGCATTTTAGTATAGTTAAAAAATAATAACTGGAGTGAAGTCTTCTTTTTATAAGGATATTACACATTGTAAGTTGTTTGGTGTAGGACTGTATGTGCAATGAATTCCTAATGATCTCCAGGAGGCATATGAAGGACTCAGTGTTTATCATTTAGCACATCTTAAGCAGTAAATTACCAGTTACATTATAGGATGAAAACTAATACCAGGTTGGTGGTTTTTTCAGGATATTGGTTGAATTCTAATGGACAAAATACCAGTTTTAACATTTTCAGAGCAAATATTTAGTGAATTACAGCATGCATTCCTTAAAAAGTTATCATTATTTGGCGATTCCTGCAGCCACACTGGTGCCACCCGTCTTGCTCTGCTTTCCTTTGAACCACATCAGGGAGGCCAAGAGGGGGTCTTGTTGGCTGGAACATGCCCTGGAATCGATGGCAGTGCTTACAAAGTCCAGGGCAGATGTTCAGGGGTGGCTGCCATTCTGCAGTTAGGAAACAACACTCCTTGTGTCCATTTTTGATTATGAAGACAAGCAATACTTTGTAACAGTTTAGAGTTTTCTTTATCGTGACCCTTATGGTGGTAGGTCCAAATTGGAAATTAGTAGCAGCTAGTTTGATACTTGTCAGTTGAGGGAAATGAAGGGTCCAGGGGGGATGTTTAATGTGAAATGGTTTTGTTTTATTAAACATGCTTCCCTCCATCAACTCATATGACTTTATGAAATAATACTGTAGACTGAGTTGATTTTTTTCTTTTTGTTATGCTTGGCTAGTTGATTACTTACAATATGGCTCCCTGGTTGTTATTCTTAAGTGTTATGGGTTGTATATTTGTGGGAGATTTTCTGTTGTCTATTATGCTTTATGTAACCAAATGTATAAGTTTATATGCTCCAAGGTTTTATTGTTTCTTTGCTTGTTTTTCTTTGCTATGTATAGTCGTAATAAGCTGTTATTTTTTAAAAAATACACTTCTAGTAATGTGTATATACTATACCCATGCAGATAAATTGGATTACATGGTGAGTGTCACTAAGCAGCGCACTGCACATCCCTTTAGGAGGTGCTGCTGTTTTGGAACTGAATGTTACTGTTGTGGCTTTTCCAAAAGGCTTGATCTGGCTGTTGTATGTTTCTAATCGGATTGTATGTTGTCTAGAATAGTTGGGGAAGTGGACAAAACTATTTAAAATGTTTTTTAAACCACAGTGCATCAGATAAGCCAGGTGTAACCTGCAGATGTTGTCAGCAGGGCTGGGCAATATCTGGTTTTCAACATTGTGATATATCACCATTAATCATTGCAATATATCAATATATCACAATATCTGAAATAAAGATGGAACTATGTAGAGGCAAACAGTAGGGCTGGGCAATATCTGGTTTTCAACATCGGGGTATATCACTAGCTAAACATCACAATATATTAATATATCACGAGGTCTGATATAAGGATGGAGCTCTTTCGAGTCATCGGCTGGCTTCACGGTTTTTCCCACAATGTGATTTTTTTCTTAGCACACACACACACATCATGATTCATGTTATATTGCCGGGTCAAAAATTATGAAACCAGTATCACGATAGGGACGGTTTGGAATGATATATCGATATATCGTCCAGTCCTAGTCAGCACTTTGTTTACTCCTGTGGCAAGTTATTAAATCTGCAATCCTGTGAACAAGCCCCGCTGAGCTCAGTGAAACATACCTCTTAGTATATATATATACAGGATTGTACTATAGGTGGGCCATAATTATGGGTAAGGAACAGCACCTTAAAATGTATACAAATCATTTCAGAAACACAGGGAAAATTTTAGGCGAGACTGAGAAGAACTGAACAAAAGTACATAATCAGTGCTATTCTTTTTCTGAAATAATTGATCTGCAGTAATAACTGCCTTCTTGATTCTGCACTTACAATCACTTATGTAGATTAGAGCTGCCATTCCACACGTTTTGATGCATTGAATAAGTGGGGAAAATCCATTCTCTAAGTACCCTAAATGGTAATTAAAGTGTGTCAAGGGAAAACTAAAGGCCAAACTCAGAGTCAGGCATGCTTAAGTCCATTGATTTCAATGTGTCTCACTTTGTTAGATTGTGGCCAGTGTGCATTAAGTTTGGGTTGTAGGAGCTCCCTTTCACGGGATCCAGTTTTGCATACTGTTGGGCAGCTTAAGTCACCTTCATTTCCAACAAGATTTAAGCTGCTCATGTTCATATTATTTAACGAAGGCCCTCTGAATGCACACCCCTTGAATGATGATAGTCCAGAGTAGGAAGGAATACTTATCTAATAAAATCCATTTACATTTTGCTTTTCCTATCAGATGAGAGCTCATAGCTGATTTTCTTCAGAATGCAAATACAATAAAATCAATAAAGCCTCCAAATAATGCAATGTTAAAACCAAACACTAGATTTATTTTTTAAATAAAAAATGTCTGATACTAAAACTGAGTTTGTTATGTTTGGCCAGTCACAGCCTAAAAGTTATGGAAAATGCAGGAAGGAAACTCAAGATGTTAGTTGACTCTTTTTCTTCAGTGAGAAAATTGTGGCAAAAACTTTTTTCAGCCTCTTTCTGATTACCTGTATTCCCCCCCCTTTATTTCACTTGTGAACAAAAGGTTCAGGAGTAAAAATACTTGGTTTTCAGAGTCAAAAATGTGACTCCATAGCTCCTTGCAGTTAGTATCCCTCACCCTGTAGTCCCCTGATGAATATACTATAACAGAAAATTATTAATTCACAATGTGGTTGTAAAATAAGTTGTCTTCTTGTTTTTGTTTTTGTTTTTTTTATTTCCACTTAGTCAGTAGAGGTGCCAGCTCCTGAAATATATAATAAGAGTAATAAAACAAAACAAACAGCACCAGCATAATTCCTAGGAACAGAGCCCAGGGTGGAGCCACATGGCTGTGCTAAGTGCTCTTCTGGTAGGGATGAAGGTAATGGAAGGTCCAAAATCAGGGAGGTGGGGAGAGTTTTGGTGGGTACAGTTGGAAAAAAAATTGCTGAGGGAACAGTAACAATATCTTCAACAACCCACCCAACTCTTTCCTGCTCACCCCCAAAAGAAATTTATTGGTCAGGCTTTTTTGGGGTGAGGTGGAGCAGTCTGCTTAGCTGGCAACACAGGATCAGGGCCCGGTCAGAACTCTGTGAAGTTATTCATGAATCCAGGCTAGGCGACAGTGCTCCCCTACTAAAGTTTTTTGATAAGGCCTGCTGCTGGAAGCAAAACTGAGGGGCTTGGCAGCTGGGAAAACTAGAGGCTGAAATATACCAGGCAGTTGGCTAGCAACTGCATTCCCTCCAAGTGTCCCACTTTTCCAGGAATTATGAAACTCATCCCGGCTTCTGATTTGATCCTGGAATGTCCCTATTTTTCCCGCCAGTGCATCTGCTGCTGAGCTCAGGGAGGAGGATGAGCTGGTACTTGTCCCAAGTGGTGTCTGTGATGGTGACTACTGGCATAGCATGGGGAGTCGGTTGCCCCAGGCACAAAATTTGTTAGGGGGTGAAAAAATTGAGCACCTGTTGCTGCCTCAATACAGCTACACACTTCCATTCCTGGGCTCTGTTGAAATTGGCTTCTCTGTGCGAACCTGAAAGTCACTTGCCGTTGTCTCCCAATGGCCTCTCCATGACTTCTTCCCTTGGGCAGCTCTTAATGGCTTCTAGAGAGCAGGTGAGGAGCTGAGGCTGAGGCCCAACTCTGCAATAAATGCCACCTCTGAGGGGCGGGCAGGGGGCAGGGGGCCACCTTGGGTGGGAAGAAAGAGGGAGCCAAGAGCAAGCAGTCTTGATTATTATTTTTTAAAGGCTTTGTGCATCCGTGTGTAGTCTTGCCCCTTTCTAAAATTTATTTATTGGTGTGTGGTTTTCTTTTTGTAAATTCACCAAAGAATCAAGTCAGATCAAATTGGGGTTGAGGGTTTTTCTCAGAATGGTGGTGGGGCCTGTGTGCTGTGTTCCATTGCAGTAGTGGCGGCACTTGTCCTTCTTCTGATAGAAAATGCCCTGCGGGGGGGGGGAGCGAGCTGAAAAGGGGTTTGAGGTGGGTTAGTTTGGAGGGTGTGGGAAATTTGCCTATTTTCATCTGAGGAATGTTGGAGGGTAGGCAATTGTTTCCCTTGAGCCTTATATATTTCTTCATTATTGTCAGTGAAAAGGATTAGGGTCTGCTCAGTGGTGAAGCAGACTGGGAGCAGGACAGCTAATCAGCATTGTCAGAATTCAGCTCCTTGCATGTGCTGAAAGAAGGCAGGCTGGAGAAGTTTCAGTCCATGGAAGCCATGTTATTGGGGGGGGCAGCCCCAAGAGCGGTATGCTTTGAGGATCTTGATCTCTGCTAATTCTGATATGTTGTATACCGGTATTTGAAAAATAGGGTGTTCTGCTGAGAGGTGTGTCCAGGGGTCTCCAAAACCCCTAAAAGGGTATTTAACTTACTACTTGTTATCTGGAAGGACAAATGAAGAGGTTGAGTAGAATTCTTATTCTGGGACCACTCTCTTCAGTCGTGAAAGCTCCTGAGTCTCAGGGGGTGGGGAAGCCTTCTAAACAGGCTTAGACAGATTAGAAAAATCATTAATTTGAGCTTCTTTATACTCATCTTCTGGTTTTAGCCTCCTTAGCATATATTACTGCCACATAGTTATATTTGTCTTTTCAAAATATGAGATCTAGAACCATTTTTTAAAAAAAATTATGACAACAGTATTCCTCAGAATTCTAACAAGAATTCACATATTACTGCTGAGAGACAGAGAGAGAGAAACTATTATGCAGTCTCGGTTGCTCCGTTTTTGCTTTATAGCTATCTGTTCTCTGCCTGGTCTGTTCAGATGTACTGAGAGATCACAGTTTACTCTGCTACAAGCCTTGGCGAGCTTAGATTTATGTGTTTCTCTTCTCATTTTTTAGTGCATCAGAAGAGGAAACCAACAGCTTGTGCTTTCAGTATTCAACTAACCACAGTTTCCCATGATGTCAAAACACACAGAAGTGTGTTGTGTTTCAGACTACATCTCACATGAACTCTGTGCATCAAGCACAGAAATGAACACATAGAGATGGGGATCACAATGGTTCCTTTGAGTCTTTCCCCAATCTTCACATTCAATATCCCTATTTGCATAGGGGGCAGGGTGGTGGGGGCCCCTGCACACAATATGAGGTTCCTGTGCAAGTGAGTCCTTGAATGCATGGCAGCTGTGACAGCTTTATGAGCTCCCACATGGCTCTCATTCACTGATACACTTCATGGCAGACTACTATAGTGTTTGAGGGGTATTGGCCAAGAGTATTATTCAAGCTATTATTTGCCAACAGGCAGCTCACTTCCCACTTGTTGCAGGTATGCACCAATTTATATATGTATGTATTCACTCCTTACTGACCTTCATAGTCAGCGCAAGGTTTATGAACAATTAATATCCCTTGTGGAAAATATGAAATGGAACCTCTCTTTTGCTCAGCCAGCAGCAAGTGTGCTAAACATGTCTCCCTTAGAGGCAGTGTTTCAGCATCCTCTATCTGTACCCAATCGGTTTAATCCTTTAGGTCAAATTGTGTCCTGGTTTATACTCTCTGCATTAACTGTGCAGATTTCGAACTCTGTCAAATTTGGCCTTGCGTCAGTTGCCTAGGCAACCATCACAGATAATGTAGAAACAAACTGCGTATGGCAATTTACACCGTTCTGCTATTTGCAACGAGTAAAACTGTGTCAAAAATATGGTTGTGTGTGTGTGTTTTTAAAAGTACTGGTGTTTAAGCAGTCAGAATAATAGCTAGAAAGGGATTAGGTCTTCATTCTTCACACATAGGAGAAAGAACTGCAGAACATTGGGAGTATTTTTCTCCCTTCCACGTTATGATAATTCCCTTTTGTGAAAGGGTAAAAAAATAAATGTGTTGTGCCCCCAGCAACCTCTTCAGCTTCATGCACACAAATATAATGACACTTGGAAATGATCTTTGCCATGTTTTCAATTTCTATTGTTCCTCTTTCAATGATTGTCCTTCCTCTTCTTCCTTTGTGAGACAACATTATGTGGGTTTTGTCAAAGCACAATGTTCCTTTGTGTTGAAAACAGGTATATTACGGTCCTCATTAAAACAAATTAAACTGTCAGCCACGAGTGTATATCTAATTATTTAATTTGCCAGCATTTTTCAAAAGAGTTCTAGCGCCTGGAAAATTATTTCTTAAGTCTTAGTGGATGCAGACGAAGCAGTGAGCCTGTGACTGCTCAAAAGAAAAGGTTCGGGAGAAGGAAAATTTATTATATCTCCCTGGTTCCTCAGCATTTGATATAATGAAAAGGCTTGGTTTAAGACAAGGCTGGAAAAGTTTAAGACTATTTTAGAGTGGTTTTACACAGTTTAATCTATCACTCTGCAGATGATCATGCAAAACAGTCAGCTGCATGCGCTGTGCATGGGATGGGTGAAGATTACTTTCACTGGACCTGCCCATTCATCATGGTCAACCTATGCATGTTAGATTTCCCATTTGCTGAAGGGGCTACAGATGATCTTTCCATGAACATCAGGAAAGAGTTAGTTTATATGTAAATGTCTGGTTACAGGTTAAAACAGGAGGGGGGGAAAGTATTTTGCCAGGTTCATTTCAGTAATGTAATGTATGTACCTGAACTCTGAAAAGCCATGTTCCTCTGTGTTGCCAGTTTCTGCCTTGATCAACTCCACAAGCTGGCCCCAGCCAGTTTTGGAATATAGATGCATGGGCCCTATCTACACATTGATTTCATTCAGATGAACCACTAAACCAGGGGTCAGCAATCTTTTTCAGACATGGGCTGGTCCACCGTCCCTCAGACCATGTGGTGGGCCAGACTATATTTGGGGCGGGTGGGGTGTGTGTGAACGAATTCCTATGCCCTACAAATAACCCAGAGATGCATTTTAAATAAAAACACACATTCTACTCATGTAAAAACACGCTGATTCCTGCACCGTCTGTGGGACAGATTGAGAAGGCGATTGGGCCGCATCTGGCCCCCAGGCCTTAGGTTGCCTACCCCTGCACTAAACCATAGTTGTTTGCTGTGGGAATCTTTGTGTTCACACACTTCCCCGTTGCCTTTTTTCTGCAGTTACTGCCAGACTGCTCCTCGCAGCCATGGTAGAGAAGGAGAGGGAGCACTCCGGCACAAGGCCTGATCATACTTGATATGTACCATTAAACCAGGGCTGGGGAACCCTGGCCTGAGGTGGTTGGACTCCGAATCCCACCAGCCCCAGTCAGCATGGCCAGAAGTTGGGGAGTGCAGCAGTTATAGTCCAACAACATCTGGTAGGCCATCTCTTCACCTAAGTGTGGTTCGGCATTATGCCTAAAATGAAATATTATGTCACAATTGGACCCATGCATTTGAAGGAGGAAGGAGCAATTGGTCATGCACAGTCCAGCTTATAATAGCTCTTGTATTGTTTAAAAATATAGTAATATAGTCTGGATCTTTTTTGTTGTATATACCGTCTGATAGGTTAAAACATGGGTAGGCAAACTAAGGCCCGGGGGCCGGATCCGGCCCAATCGCCTTCTTAATCCGGCCTGCGGACAGTCTGGGAATCAGCGTGTTTTTACATGAGTAGAATGTGTCCTTTTATATAAAATGCATCTCTGGGTTATTTGTGGAGCCTGCCTGGTGTTTTTACCTGAGTAGAATGTGTGCTTTTATTTATAATGCATCTCTGGGTTATTTGTGGGGCATAGGAATTCGTTCATTTTCCCCCCCAATGTATAGTCCGGCCCCCCACATGGTCTGAGGGACAGTGGACTGGCCCCCTGCTGAAAAAGTTTGCTGACCCCTGGGTTAAAGCAATTATAAAGGCAAATATGCCCCACAATCTTCCAGTAATAATAGGTGCATGCTAATATAAACATATGTCAAGAGTAATTATATTTCTCGGTCCTTTGGAATTTTGTGTTTCTGGGTACGATATGAAAAAGTACCCTGCCTTGCTTGCTACTACAGTTACAAAGCATTTTCTTTTAAATGCAAATTGTTCCCCATTACATTATTTTCTGTAGCTTGTTTCCTTCTGATGCGCCACGTGTTTATTTTTAAACAGATTGCTACATATGTTAACAATTACGACGACACTGTGAATAACAATGCAAAAAAATAAATCCCAAAACACCAAATCAAATCTCTACAAGAAATAATTCAGAAGAAGTCTCTAAATTAGTATCAGAAATGTACAGCTAGATGATGGTGAATAAACATTGTAATCTGGAATACAATGTGAAAGGCAGAAACAAATCCTTTGGTCTCTTCAAATAGCAAATAGCTCCATTCACATAAATGCAAGCCGGATTAGCAGAGGTGGGGCAGAGATAGGAGGGCAGGCAGTGTTTCCTCCTCAGTATTAACAGACCACAGTGTGTGACAAGTCACTGGGAAGAGGGAATTCAAAGGCAAATATGCTACTTAGATATGTAAGAGCAGACAAGCACTTCCCCTGGGGTTGATGATTCAGTCTGCTTGTGGTTAGGCTTTAGAAATGGGTCAGGGAGCTTGGCTCTTTGTGGGAAACCTGCAAAGTAGTTTGGTGAGGGGTAGAAAAGAAGTGGGAAAGAGGGAGTGTTTAATCCTTTACCCATTCACTACTATATCTTTATTTAGAAAAGTATTTATATGCTGCCTTTCTCAGACAGCAGGGCTGTGTACGATAACCTAAAACCATTTGAGATTAATATCAAACAGTCCTAAAAAATGACTGGCTAGTCTTTCCCCTCCTCTGTTACCCCAGAAGGACTTTCAAAGGCATATTTTCTCTGTCATGGAGGAAAGCAGCTGAAAGGTGGGGGTTGGAAGGGAAAGCAAGAGCTGGGAGATGGGTTAAACACAGTGGTGTGCAGTCAGTGGACATGGGGGACTAGGCTAGTCCCCTAAATGTTGCCGCTCGACTTTGGGAAGGAGGCAGGAGGGCTCCAGCATCTTGTCGAAGTTCTGGCTCCTTCTTCACAAAGCCTGGGTAGCTTCTGCCCTGCCTAGAGAGGGAGGCACGATGCTTACATGTGCGACATCAGCCTCCCCATCACCCTCACAAACTGGCACCTGTGGCACTAACTGTTCCCTTACGGAAAATTTCATTGCACATGACTGGTTAAGCACTGCTACTGCTTCATTGCTGCAAATATTGCCAGCCAGACACACCACTGTAATTCAACTGCAATGCAAGTATTCAGACACAAATGTGCAGGCCTATATTTCTGTCCCAGATCTTTGTCAGGCAGCTGCTCATATGAAACAACTATGGTCCACAGATGTGGATGTGGGTTGCCATACAGTTGCTTCCAGACAGTTTGGTGGAATCGAATGAAGATCACCAAGGACTGCTCTGTAGTTAAATTCACTCTAGTACAAGTTCAAAAGCACTGCATTCACTTTTATATTTGGTATGATTCAGGGTCCATGAAAAGAGCTAGCTAACAATAAGGTAGGAGTCTTTATTACAGTTATTATTTAAGAGACAGGAAGAGGCAAATTTCAATAAATAAATAAAGTTTTACTTCAAAACCAACCGAACAAAATTCATCTCCTCCTTATAAGGAACCATATATGATCTGTGTTTGCAACAATTTCCTTCACATCAAGGCTATCTACCTGTACAAATAACCTCTGTAGTCACATCACAAAAAATGATATTGCCCACAAGTCTTTTCTGTAGAGAGGCCACCTCTGTATAGAATGAAGATAATGGCAAGTAAAGAACAAAAAAGTGCATCAATGATGTATGAAGATGAAGATAGTCTTATCATTTTGTTTCATAATATGTTGTGGGTCTTTCCTCTCTGTGTTGCAGCCTATTGAATCAATCTTTCCTATGGAGCAGGTTTTTGCACACTGTGTTCCAGGGAACCTTGTCCTTGGTCTTATCTGGGGTTCCTCAGGTGGTCGGTATGGGGTACAGTGGTGCCCCGCAAGACGAATGCCTCGCAAGACGAAAAACTTGCTAGACGAAAGGGTTTTAAGGTTTTTGAGCTGCTTCGCAAGACGAATTTCCCTATGGGCTTGCTTCGCAAGACGAAAACGTCTTGCATTTTTTGCAAGTTTGTTTCCTTTTTCTTAACACCGTTAATACAGTTGCGACTGGACTTCAAGGAGCAACTCATAGAACGCGGTGTGGTAGCCTTTTTTGAGGTTTTTGGTGATTTTTGAAGCTTTTCCAAAACTTTTCCGACACCGTGCTTCGCAAGACGAAAAATTCGCTAGACGAAAAAACTCGCGGAACAAATTAATTTCGTCTTGCGAGGCACCACTGTATACCAATCAAAACCTATCATAGAGAGACACACAAATCTCTCTCTCTCTCTCTCTCTCTCTCTCTCTCTCTCTCACACACACACACACACACACACACACACACACACACACACACATCCCCGATCCAATGATAATCATCCATATCATGGATAGAGGCAATTCCTACCAATTCTGTCACATCTATACACAGTGGTGACACCTCTCAATTACATACTACATACTACATAACTACATACATAGTTAAAGTTACCTCAGGATCAAATGCAATAAAAGTTAGTTCTCCTGCAAATTTATAGTAGTCTCTTGGCAAACACATTTGTTGAAAGGATTTCCCAAGCATGGAAAGTTTGAAAACTACTGCTTTGGAGTATACTTCATATCCAAAAATCAGTTTTGGAGATAACACTTTTTCCCCAACATAGAAGTAGCCTGCATGAGTGACTGCAGTAGGAGAATAATGTGTATTTTTACTTCTAAGTTGCAATGATTTATATACATTTTTTTTCCTTGGAGAAGGACTGCATGGAGTATCAGTGCAATTTTTGTTACAGAGGGCTATAAGGAATAGTAATAGCTTGTTTGCTCCCAAAGAGGCTTCCTTGATTCCCACATATGGGATTTTAATAAAATAATTGTGCTTTGGGATTCAAGTCCCTTTGAAATTACCAAATTGGCTGGATTTTTAATTCAAGTGCACCTTTATAAAGATTGTTCTAATAGCTTAACTCCAGCTCAACAGCTGAAGAGCCACAGCTATCATAGAGCTAAAGGGAACAATCTGTCCATAAATTTCCTATTGTAGAAGCACCTTGGAAATGACTGGGACTTGGGCAGGAGAACTTCACACTAGATTGGGACAATGGTGTTTTTTTCTACTTGGATACTGCTCCACAGAAAGGATGTACACAATCTCCTTTATTTCTACAGTTATTTGTGCCTATACACCCAATCTGAATAATATATTTGGAACTCTTATCTGCAAAATGAGGTTTTCGCAGTGCAGTTCCAAATAATTGTTGCTATTCACATTATTATCTAGAGAGTGTTTAATTGCACATCATGTTCCCTATCGAAAAGAATGGTGACACCATGATGTGCTTCTGTATGCAGTTAGCTCGATTGAGCAACAGTTTGCACGTAGTTATCTGAAATACACGGCATCCCTGGCATCCCTAGGCATTATATTAAATATTACAGTGGTATACAAAAGTTACCCACAAAGAGATGCTTTTCCAGCTTGCTTAGATATTACAACTGCAACTGTGGACTGGTTTTGTAAGCTATAAATCCAAATCTAGTGACAGATTTTTAATAGCATCATCAGAGGGATCCTGCAACAGAATGGGGATCCCTGGTGTTTTTCTTTATTTTCTTTCATTGTGGAGGAAAGAAGGGAACCAAAGCATCTCCCATCACAGAGCGAGTATCAAGGGATTTGAGAGAAGCAACTAAATTGAATGTGTCCTCTCTTGTCGCTGTCAGAACATCTGTTCTTAATGGAGGGTGGGACTGCAATATCACCATCCATCTGGTTAAAAACAACAACACCATAGATGGCAGATTTTAGTCACCATCCTTTGCCATAAATGATATATTAATCTTTGCACCACTTCCTCTGTATTTTCTGATGTTACCCAAAGAATCAGGAAGTAGCACCCAGGAACAGCATTGCAGATGATGTTAAATTCCAAGGCTAATCTGAGAGTTCTTACTCAGGTAAAGCATGGAACAAATTTTGTGGGGCACTTTTGATAAGGCTTGTAAAATTCCTCAGGGATGGTGGGTGTTATTCCTGTCTAAGTTGGCACCAAGTTCCCCATAAGTAAAGATTCAAGTCTAATTTGGGAGTTAACATAAAGCTTGCTGGATCAGACCAGTGGCCCGTTTGTTTGTTTGTTTGTTTGTTTGTTTGTTTATTGAATTTGTATACATTATAAAGGTAAAGGAAAAGGACCCCTGACAGTTAAGTCCAGTTGCATACGACTCTGGGGTTGCGGTGCTCATCTCAATTAACTGGCCGAGGGAGCCGGAATTTGTCCGCAGACAGTTTTTCCAGGTCATGTGGCCAGCAGGACTAAGCCGCTTCTGGCGAAACCAGAGCAGCGCACGGAAATGCCGTTTACCTTCCCGCTGGAGTGGTACCTATTTATCTACTTGCACTTTTTGGCATGCTTTCGAACTGCTAGGTTGGCAGGAGCAGGGTCCGAGCAACAGGAGCTCACCCCGTCACAGGGATTCGAACCGCTGACCTTCTGATCGGCAAACCCTATGCTCTGTGGTTTAGACCACAGCCACCAGCGTCCCTTGTATACAATATACAATTGCTATATATATATATATATATATATATATATATATATATATATATGCTTTCGTAGATTTTCACGGGTACAGGAATGCAGGTTTTGGTGTCTTCGGGTGTCTTCCCGTGTAAGAGTCGGGGTGTCTGTGCGACGTTTAATCATGGAAGCCATCGAGATAGAGAAACACCCTCACAACATGAACAAGCGTGACGACACGTCCCGCCTGCCAGACATCTGGAAATTAGCCCTCCCCACAAAAACCGACACCAGAACCAGAGGCACACAGAACGCCGTCACCAATCAACCACACCAGACCCAAACCCAGACCCTCTCCACAGACATATTACAGACTCCATCCAGTAGCCAAACTATAGTGGCACCTCCGGATGCTGCACCCCCCTGCAATCCCTACACAGATCTGGCTGGCACAAGGCACAAAACCATAGCTCGCCCCTATACACGAAGCCAAGCCAGAGCACAACTAAATGCAGCACAGCCATCTTCTCAGAAAAACTCTTCACAAGCTCAAGAGGTCAAGACACGAAAGCTTTAGCAACTAATCTACACTTAATGACCCACCCAGTGATATTCTGAATATCACTCATGAAATCACCCAAGATATCCCTCAAGTAATTAAGGAACAAAAGAAGAAAAGGCACACTAATCTAGGAACTTCCTCTTTGCCCAGAACGTTGGAGGCTATACACCACACCCCTCAACAGTATTTATAGGAACTCAAACACCAGACTCTGCTCTGTTCCAGTAACAAGAAGCCGAAAGCACCAGCCTGAAGATGACGAGTGAGACCTCGTCGAAACGTCGCACAGACACCCCGACTCTTACACGGGAAGACACCCGAAGACACCAAAACCTGCATTCCTGTACCCGTGAAAATCTACGAAAGCATATATATATATATATATATATATGCAGGTTTTGGTGTCTTCGGGTGTCTTCCCGTGTAAGAATCGGGGTGTCTGGGCGACGTTTCGACGAGGTCTCACTCGTCATCTTCAGGCTGGTGCTTTCGGCTTCTTGTTACTCAGCTGCGCGGACTCGCGCCATCCTCTCTGCTGAAAAAACAAACAAACCGCCGCCGGCCGCCAACGGTTTCGAAACCGTTGGCGGCCGGCGGCGGTTTGTTTGTTTTTTCAGCAGAGAGGATGGCGCGAGTCCGCGCAGCTGAGTAACAAGAAGCCGAAAGCACCAGCCTGAAGATGACGAGTGAGACCTCGTCGAAACGTCGCCCAGACACCCCGATTCTTACACGGGAAGACACCCGAAGACACCAAAACCTGCATTCCTGTACCCGTGAAAATCTACGAAAGCAAATATATATATATATATATATATATATATATATATATATATATATATATATATTACATAAAAACAAAGACAACCTAACAATCCCCATCCTGTTCTTACAGAGGCCAAGCAGATGTGTATGGGAAGCCCACAAACAAGCAGCACAGCACTCATTCTGCAGTTTCCAACAACTAGTATTCAGAAGCCATCTGCCTCTGACTGTTGAGGTTTGCTCCTTGGGCAAAACATCTAAAAGACCTTTATTTTTTGAGATACACTTACTTTTATTAAAAACACTGAAAGTTTATTTGTCTTCTGTTAGATTTTTTTCTGTATTGTGAAATATTCATTATTGATTTTGTATTTAAAAACTGTTATGAGCTGACCTGAGCACTATAGCTACAGTGGAATGGTGGAATATTAAATACATATAGTAAGAAATTTGGTTTTATCAGAATTAACTTGTTCCTATTTCAACCTCACGATCTCTGCATAAATTACATATAAGGTAGAATCTTAGAGTGGGGTGGGACCCAAGGGTCATCTAGTCCAACCCCCTTCAATGCCGGAATCTCAGCTAAAACATCCAGGACAGGTGGCTATCCAACCTCTGCTTAAAAACCTCCAAGGAAGGAGAGTCCACCACCTCTTGTGGACATCCATTCCACTGCCAAGCAGCTCTTATTGTCAGAATTTATTTCCGAATATTTATTCAGAATTTCTTTTTTTGTAACATGATGCCATTGGTTCAAATCCTACATACCCAACTCCTTCAAGCACTCCTTGTAAGGCTTTGTTTCCAGACCCTTGGGGTTTATTGTGGGGGGTTTTTGCAGAAGGAAAAATTGTTCTTTTTCATACATGTCTTGCTTCTTTTCCCCTTTCTTTCACTGCATTTATCCCAAGAAATTTGATGTGATAATTTGAGTTTGAGATTTCAGCCAGACTGAGGTAATAGATGCTCATAAATAGGATGGAGGTGAATGTGTTCTTGCTGATTTAAAATGCACAGTAAGTGCAATGTCCCTTTCCTGCTTATCTCAGAAAGATTTTATCAAAATCTAAGTAGTGTAATTGCAACTGAGCGAACAATGCATGGCTGCTAAACAGAAGAAAGCAGAGACCCCCACACACCCAATTAAGATTTGAGCTCTAAAACCCTTGGGCCTGTGCGCAACAACTGAAAACTAGGTAGAAATTCATCTATTGGATATTTTGAAAATCTACAAGGAAAATAAGACTTAGAATTTGCACCACAGAGTATCAATCCAGGTTTCTTTCCATTTCTGTTTACTTTAACAGAATTTTTTGCCTTGGTATAAGCAGGGCTTTTTTTTCCAGCCAGAACTTGCCGGAACTCAGTTCTGGCACCTCTCAGGTGAGCACCATTTCCATTATAAGGAAATAAGAGAGGCATTCATGGTGAGTTCCGGCACCTCTTTTTTCTAGAAAAATAGCACTGGATATAAGCCCACTAGAGATGTAAAAATGCACTTGTGAATTGCTTTAGCAGCACTGTCCTGCTACAGAAGAGGTGGGAAAACCTCAGGGTCAAGGCTGAACATGAGAACGCTCTTCTCACTCTCCTCAGCCCCTTGGTTTGTGAGAATGCCTCTTGCTTGCCTGGATTGGGGAGGGAAATACATATTTGTGTATGTGTGTGTAGGAAACTCTGGCTTTGAATGGCTTGAAAGCAGCTTTCAGGACAAAGTTCCATCTCTTTTGACTTTAATCTAAGTGCCATCTCCACTCCTAGCCCCTTTCATATTGGCACATGGTCCCTGCACAGTCGCCCATGAATGAATGAGGCTCTCTGGATGAAAAGGTTCCCCACTGTTCACTTACTGGAGAGGAAAGACATTGCTCAGGATTCATTTGTATTCTGAAATATTCTCATATGGTCCTTGCATTGCTTTAGCAGCAACAAGAAAGACTGCAGCTTGTCACTGAAAGGAAACAGGGAGCACCACCACACAAAACTAAGTGGCATGAAAAGATCTTGGACATTCCCCAAATATAAAACTTAGGTTGCCTGAAAATAATAAGTTCTTGGAAGTTTTGTGTCCTTTGAATTCTGATCTAGAACACTTGGCTGAATCCAGACCATTGTGATTCAAGTCCCTAGTTTTAGATTAGTGTAAACGCACATTTGGACCAAGATCAAGAAGGGGAGCTCCTGGCCCATGGGCAAGATCCAGCCCTGGGGTGGATTCCCATCTGGCTTGCGATGCCTCTTTTCCTTGGGCTCACCCCTGCTCCTCATTTTCCATACTTCCTGTGGAAGGACTTCTCTTTCTTTGCAGCCAGCATAGAAATGCAGCAACCAAATCTGGTTTGGGGCCTGGCTTGGGACTAAGACCAAAGCTGCGGTCCTTATCTGGAAAAAAGACTCATTTGTTTTTCCCAGTGGAGCTTGAGGTCAAATATAATGGAAGCAAAAGGTTTAAGCCTCCCTATACCCCACATTCAGGTACCCATGCCATGGTGCAAGCTTGGGTGGTTGTTTATTGGTAGGTGGTGTTAGTGACTGGGTGTGGGTGGAAGACAGTTTGGGCTCTGCTCCCCCCACTGGCATTTAGCTCCTGACACATTACTGCCAAGGGAAAGGAAGTGTGTGAAATATATTTTCCCCTGGATGAAGGATAGTACTGAATATTTAATAAATATGTTGTGGAATCATGCACTTTAGGCTTATTAGTCTTTTTTTTCCTGTTAAAAGTTTGATACTTGCAATGACTGCATAGTCCAAAGCTGTTCCTTGCTCCAACACACTTGATCTTGATTTCTGAGTTTTAAAAATTCCTCAAAAGTTTATACAAACAAACAAAAAGAAGCAGCTGAATTTTCTCTTTAACTATTGTGCAAATGATGTCACTGTTTTCCCATGTTTTGCACCATTTACTCACTTTTGCTAATCTTGAGGAGTCACAAGGAGCTGAAGCGCTGCCTGCTGCCCTGGAAATATTAAGCAACTCTTTTGGCTGTGGATGTACCAGTCAGGGCTTTTTTCAGCTGGAACTCAGTTCTGGCACTTCTTAGGTGGGCACCATTGTCATTATAAGTGAACAAGGAAGGCATTCATGGTGAGTTTTGGCACCTCTTTTTCTAGAAAAAATAGTACTTGTACTGGGTATTGCCCATGCAACGTACCCTCACACCCACAAGGACTAGATACATGCCTTTAAATAAAAGAATGCTTTCATTCTGAAAAAGTGTGCTGTCCTGACCTTAACCAAAAATCCCGGAGTCAGGCAGTGAGGCGGGCCAGAGCAGAAGTACTTTGGAGAGCTCTACGAAAGTAATTTGCTCTGATCCCTGTTTTGGGTCACTGGCCCAAAGGCCTCAGGCCCACAGCTTAGGCTCTGGTTGAGGCTTGGCCTTGGAGATGAGGCCTGGGTCTGTGGCCAGCATCTCTGCCTTTGATGCCACTGGCTGATCTAGCTAGTCTTGCCTCTTCTGGCTGGGACTCAGCAGCTGCTCAGAGTGAGAAGACGAAGAAGAGTTTGGACTTTGAGACTCTTAAGGAGTCTCAAAGGGGCTAACAATCTCCTTTCCCTTCCTCCCCCAGAAGAAACACTCTGTGAGGTGAGTGGGGCTGAGAGACTTCAGAGAAGTGTGACTGGCCCAAGGTCACCCAGCAGCTGCATGTGGAGGAGCGGAGACGCGAACCCGGTTCACCAGATTACGAGTCCACCGCTCTTAACCACTACACCATGCACTACGGTCATGACATGGATTCCACAGCCACATTCTGTAATGGGTGGAGAAGCTCTTTAGGCCTGAGTGCTAGAGTCAGACATGGCCAACCTGAGGGCCACACCCCAAGGATGGGTGGGGCAAAAGCAATATTCTCTTGGGGCAGGGCAGGCCAGTCCTCTTTTTGCTTTGGAAAGTGGACGCAATGATATCTGCTTACAAACTGCTCAGAGACTTCAAATTGTTTCTCCTCCATACTGCACCACAAGGCCAGCATATGTGTAGCCAGCTGTGGCCTTCTCCAGAGGCAATTCCTGGCATACCCAGGCATCAGCTTCCCTTTGTCTCTGTATTTGCCACTGGAACTTCACCAACTGTCTTTGTGCAGGGGCTCCAACTTCCTTTTAACCGCAGTGTGTGACACGCTTGTAACTTTACCGTGTCGGACACCTTATGACATCAAGTGGTTGGCAGGTAGGCATAGTTTGCCTAAAATGGTTGGCCAAATGGAGAAGTCGAGACTTAATCAAGCCTGCAGCTATTTCAGTGAGCAAAAATGTTAAGTTATGCTTCAGCTGACTTTGAACTCTGAATTGCCAGCTCTGGTCACTAGGCTATTTTCTCTAGGTCTTGCTCCTTCTATAAGAACAATATGTCACTCCCACCTTGGTTTGGGCAAGAAAGAAATATGTATTTGGAGTTCTGAATCAACACGCTTTCTAAGCAATCCTATTTTGTTGGCTTCAGAATTGTGTCACTGGACATTTTCAATCACCATGAATCAATTTCAGTGGGGGAGGGAGGGAGGGAGGAGGTTGGAGGCTACAGTATTTTATCTAGGTAATATTATTCAGACTTTTACACCCAGAGGCATCTTATTTCTTTTAATGGGAATTTTGGTACTTAAGAGAGTAATGACAGATATACAGCTGCTGAGATTGAAGGCCTCTGTCTTTCAGCAAAGCACTGGAGCTGCAGATTTTTGCACAGCATCCAGACAGCGTGCAACAATATTTGGCTGCAAACGAGGAACCGTTTCACAATTTCTCACCTGAGCTAAGTGAGACCTTAGGCTTAGCTTCGCTGTTCGGCACTTTTTGTATGTTGCATGGGACGAGAGAATGAAATTTGGACACAGTGCTACATTTCATGTTCATCTACCTGCTCATCCCACACAATCATTTTCAAGAAAACAGAAAACGTGGCCATGTGATGTCTTCACCAAAAAATAAGCATGTATTGTCCTGTTTGTTTGCTTGGATTATTTTGCCCAAATTCTGATCATTCTGAGGTGAAACTGAAATCAATAACTTGAATTTTATGCAGTGCATTAAGAGACAACCCCCCTGCCCTGCAAAGCCGTTAGTTCAGTGTTTCTGTTATGACATTTGATGTCCTCTGCCACTACTTGTTATGTGACATAAGAACTGAAAGACTGCAGAACAGAGGGATGTGCATGTATGCAGTTGGAGAAGGACACTGAAGACGTCAGAGCAGCAGCTTCTCCTTTCTGCTCCTTCTCAGCCCTGTCACCTGCTTTTCTTCTCTATGCCCTGCAGGGCATGCCTAGGATCCTGCTTATTATTGCAGAAAGGAGATGTGGATAAGTAAGAAACCACAGCTGTCTTGTCTCCTACTTCCTTGTGGAATTTAAAGCTACAGTCGTATGGCATGGGCTGGTGCGACCTGGCAGCGTTACTCACAACAGCCCCAGCAGGACCATTATTAAGAAGGGCCATTATCAAACTAGTGTCATCTTTAGTCTCCGAACCCTTCACTCTCCTATTAAAAACAAAAACAAAAACTTCTAGGTGTGGAACAGTAAGCATTAGGTACTCTCTCTTGTGATTCTGCACAAATCTTTCTCCTATGTGTGCCACTTCAGTGCAAGGTGGTAAGCCCAGAGCAGTGACTCATAAATTTGCAATGGGCATCCTGTCTCTCTCCGTAAGTACTCTGCTGTTCCTCTGCATCAGGTGTGGTTGGATAATTCAGTCCCATGTGATGCAGATAGACACCAGAATTATTCACCCTTAGAGGAGGTTTCCTGCTGTGGCTGAGTGCTTTTGACTCACGCAAGCCTTTGATTATTGGATGAATTTATCTCTCTTAACAGCATACTTCCTCTTGTGGCACATGAAGGTGCCTTGGTGCGCAATGTGGGAAAAACTGAGGGATGTCGAGGTGGTTTGTTTGTTTTTTAATGCTGCTCTGTGTTTTTAATCTGTTTCATTTGTTTTAATTATGTTTTTAATTGACTGCCATGTGGGGTTTTTTGTTTTCTGTTTTAATCTGCTCTTATTTTTATAGAGTTTTATTGTGATGTATTGTTAGCTGCCATGGACATTTTTTAATGAAAAGTTGGGATATATAAGTGTAACAAACAAACAAAACCATGTTAGTCTTGATAATATTTACCAAATGCTTTTTAACACCCTGCTTCCGTTCTAAGGTAGCAGGAGGACCACAAGGGCAGAGGGTTTATCATTCCACTTTCCTTCCTTCGTTCTGCTCAGCAGGGATATCTGTTACCAGGGTGGGGGTGGGAAGAGAGACTCTACCTTTTAAGAAAAACCCGACCGGATAACATTTTGAGGCTTTCCATTTTCTGGGTTTGATAGGCATTCTAGTTAAGCAGAGACGGGAAGGTGAATATCATTGATCACACTATGAAACTACAGCAGGTGCTCTCTTCCTTTGTTCTTTTGGCTTCATAACACTGTGACTGCCTCTGTCTTAATAGGCTGATTTGCATTGCAAAGCAAGGGACTCCCTGACTTCAACTTTCTGAATTTGCTTACTGGCCTGTGCAAACACATTCCAGCAACTAGAGAATCTTATATTTACAGCAGAAAAAGTGAAGCATAACCTGAGTAATTGATCTCTTCCTATTAAACAGGTCGCTATCTGTGTAAATTGTAGCAATGTGCTCTGCATTTCTAATACAGGGAATTGTTGATGTGGATTTACACATGAAAATATTTTTTCTATTTATACTCTAGCCTTGTCCAGTCTAGCAGTCAGAATTGGACACATTATTCAAGACTGTAGTTGAATTATTGGTTTCTATTGGACCATTATTTAGGCTGCTCATTGCAATTTGTCTATTCTCTTTGCCTTCTAACGCATTCTACAACACTGAGCTGAAATTTTTGAGGAGCCGGTTAGTCCTACGAACTGTTCATATTCTGTTTTCTGACTGGTCAAACCTAATTTAGATTTTGACCTATAAGGAAGGATTTTTAACACTCGGGTGTTTTGTTTTGTTTTTAAGTCTTGTTATCCACAATATTTGAGTTGTGTGAATACTACCAATGTATTATTCATTCATACACAGGTATTGTGTGGATGCATATATTCATACATGTGAAATGATATACATGCATTATTCAATGCTTCAGATTTCTGTTCCGAACAAAGAGGGAATGGAAAACGGTGAAATATTTTTCACCTGTCCTATCCTAGAAGTTCATTGAACTCTGATATATCCCCCTCTGGTGTTATTTTCAGGATAATTAAGCTTTTTGAGATGAGCTGGGCTAAGATACAGTGCCTTAGCCAAGGTTCCTCAGTAAGCATTGTAGCTAAGCAAGTATTTAAACTAGAATTTCTCTTGTGAACAAATCCCACCAATTCTTGGGGGGGGGGGATTCCTTCCAGTAGCACCTTAGAGACCAACTAAAATCTCATACCAATAACAAACTTCATTGGTCTCTAAGGTGCTACTGGAAGGAATTTTTTTATTTTGTTTGGACTACGGCAGACCAACACGGCTACCTACCTGTAACCCACCAGTTCTGTTGGTGTTATATTGGTGAAATCAGTCCAGACAAGACCAGTCTAAGTAATTGGCCCATATAGCCTATACAGTATTATAGGTTTTTAAATGACAGCAATTATATTTTTATCAGCAATGTCAACAGGACTGCTGCACGCTACAGTTATAGGATCGCTCACAAACTGCGCACAGCAATAAAGGTGAAGTCAAAATAGGGCATGTTCATGTTTCAGTCCCTCTCTTCCTTTGACAATGTCTTTCACCAGTTTGGGGTTGGGCTGTGAAAGAGGATTAAACCTTTGCCTATTTAGAAAGGCAGCATGAAGCATTGTCTTCACTTTGATTTGACTTTGTGTCAAAATCACACAGCCAATAATATTATCTCAGCATGATCCCTGATTGGCAGGGATCATTTAAGGAAGGAACTTTTTATCATTTCAGGGGGGAAGCAATTTTTTAAAATGTCTTGAAAGTGGCAGATCAGATAAAGCAGAAGTTGGGATAAGGCCACCAATATCACACACAAATCACAAGCAAGACTTTTGTCTTCTTGTTGATGTAATGAAGCTCTTCATAGCCAAAGACCTTCAAAATTTGCTATGGGTGAAAACTAACCACAGTTATAGGACAAAATAGCTATCTCCGGGGGGCGGGGTTGTTTCAGCAAAAGATTTTTGAAGGTAGGCTTGAGGAATGAGTCATTCCTTCACTGACTCATACAAACAGCTTTCTCTTTCCATATAGCAGAATTATTTACAAATAAGTTATCTTTGTTATAGTTACAGATAGGTAGCCGTGTTGGTCTGCCATAGTCAAAATAAAAAAATTCCTTCCAGTAGCACCTTAAAGACCAACTAAGTTAGTTCTTGGTATGAGCTTTTGGTATCTGAAGAAGTGTGCATGCACACGAAAGCTCATACCAAGAACTAACTTAGTTGGTCTTTAAGGTGCTACTGGAATGAATATTTTTATTTTATCTTTGTTATGTTATTATCGGTGCTTACATACCAAGGAATGGGACGCGGGTGGCGCTGTAGGTAAAAGCCTCAGCGCCTAGGGCTTGCCGATCGAAAGGTCGGCGGTTCGAATCCCCGCGGCGGGGTGCGCTCCCGCTGCTCGGTCCCAGCGCCTGCCAACCTAGCAGTTCGAAAGCACCCCCGGGTGCAAGTAGATAAATAGGTACCGCTTACCAGCGGGAAGGTAAACGGCGTTCCGTGTGCTGCGCTGGCTCGCCAGATGCAGCTTTGTCACGCTGGCCACGTGACCCGGAAGTGTCTCCGGACAGCGCTGGCCCCCGGCCTCTTGAGTGAGATGGGCGCACAAACCCCAGAGTCTGTCAAGACTGGCCCGTACGGGCAGGGGTACCTTTACCTTTACCTTACATACCAAGGATGCTAATAAACTTTTTGAAAAGGTTAGTGAATTGCACATTGGTCTCTGTGTGTATTTCTCTTGAACAAACTGGGAGCAGCACTGGAAGTTGAAGCAAGTTAGGAGGTAAGGTGAAGGGGCAAGCACAGACAATATCTTGCCGGTGGAACGAAACATGTATAGGTTCTGTGTATAGTGAGATAGGACTGTGAATCTTGGGCTTATGGTCCCTTCTTCAACATGCACATACCATTTAAAGTGGACCTCCATTTTTGTGGTGGATGGATTTTGTGAGGGCCGCTCCCATAAATGAATAGCTGGCACGCTCAGACGGTGTGCGAACCTGTGGGCAGCGGTGGAGCAAGCCGATCGGGCGCCCAGGGGACGTGAATGCCCTGCACCCAGGGGCGGGGCCAGGCACCCAGGGGGCAGGGCGAGCTGGAGCAAGACGCTCTGTGAGGTCTCTGAGATGTCTGCCTGCCTCCTCCCCCTCAGCTGCCCTACCATTTGGGGCAGCGTGGAGCCTGCAGGTGCCCAAGCCACTGTGTCACTCCCAGGAGAGACATGTAGCTCAGGCGCGCTGCAGCCCCACCCCACCCCCCGGTGAGTGCCGCCCAGCATTTTGTCATCCCCCTCAGTGGTGACACCTGGGGTGACCCCCCCACTGCACCCCCTTCCTCCGCCCCTGCCTGTTGGTGGGAGGGCTCTTCATGCCATGATTCAGTTTTGGGTGAACTATCCTATATTTGGTGTCTGCTACTATGCCTCACATAACACCAGAACATTGCCAGGTAGGGCCATAATGTAGTGATGGAGCACTTGCTTGGCATGCAGAAGTTCCCAGGTTCGATCCCTAGCATCTCTGTGTGGGACTGCCAAAGACTCCCGAGAGCCATTCTAGTTAGTGCAGACAATGCTGAGGCAGACGGGCCTGCAAAGGCATAAGGCAGTTTGCTCTGTTTTCCCAGCGCTCAACTTGCCCTGCTGGATCATGCCAAAGATCTATCTAGCTCTACATCCTGTTTCCAAGGATGACCAGCTAGATGCTTCCAGTGAGGCCACAAGTGGACCATGAAGGCAACACTGCCTGTCCTCCGGCAGTGGATACACCAGCTATGAACATGTAGCTCTCAAGGCTAATAGCCATTTATTGCATCGAGAGAAAAATCTACAGTCCAGCGATGGAAGGCAGTGAAATGCATTGCCAGAAATAATAGCCAAGCTTCTCTGGTATGAAATTTCTTCACTGCACTTTATAGCATCTAGTGTAAAATATGAGAAAACCACTTTTACTGAGTTCCCCTCTGTGGTGTCAGTCATAAACTTTACTCTGGGATCACCCCAAACACCTGGTGATTTCTCATTGCTTGTACATGTATTACCAGTGAATTATACTTTGTTTGTGAAACTGCCCTCTTCACAGGAGTACGGCTAATACCAACATTGCAATCATTCTGGCACCAGGTCAAGACGTATTTATTTGACCAAGCATTTTAACATTTTAATTGGTGATTTCCTTATAGCCTATTCTGCTGGTTTTGGATGCCTCTTTGATGGGGTCATGATATTGTTCCATTTTACTGCATCATTTGGCATGACTGGTTGTATTTTCTGTATTACTCTGGCCTAGGTGTAGCAGAAGGGTGGGCTACAAGTAACTAAAATGGCATATCTCTTGCTCTGTGTATATGTCTAGCCATGGGCTGGCTTTTCATAGAGTCACATGTTGTAGGTTGCAGTTGGGTATTCCTTTAAATGACCAGCGTTGTTGGGAATTGCTTGAGCAGTGAGGCCCAAGAATCTGATTTCTTCCTTGTGAACTCTGACTCAGCTTCTGCCATTGCAATTCCCTTTCCTAATAGCCATAGTTGTTGTGGTAGCGCTGTTAACCGTCACACTTGACACCATTGTGTCACTGCTGTTAAAGAAGTCCCCTGGCTGTTCAATTCTTACTGGAAAGAACAGCAGATTAGACTTCTCTGCAACATGCTTCTGCTGGAATTGCTGCCAGCTGACAAAACCTCTCGGCTATTCCCAGAAATTAGACAGTGCAGCAGCAGCTCCGCAGTGGGCCCTGCCATTAATTTTTATAAGTTATCCAACAGTTTGCCTCTCTGTGCCTCTTTCCCTCTTCCTCTCACCTCTCATATTTAGGTTTATGGTTTAATCCAGTTTTAGCAAGTTCATCTATTGATTTCTTTTTTTAAAAAAAAAAAGTATATATGTGACTCCCTATAAAAGATGCTGCTTAAAATATGTATATGCAAGGGTTGTAATTTTAGACTAGACTAGTTGCAGCACATAGTTCACTAAATCTCTGAGGATATAAAGTGGAGAGCTATAAAAAAGTGCAGTGAGTTAGATTTAGGAGTCCTCAAAATACGTAATTTAGGATCTTAGTGCTCTTTTAGACTTCAGTTATTCATTTCAAGACACATCATAAATGCTTCTGTAACTAGCACACTTTAAGGTCATTTGAAGTCAAGTTCCAATAAATGGACATATTTCATAAATAGGTTTGTTTTGGATTGGTTGCCAAGGCTCCCTATTGTTCTTGATTTTTCTCTCAGGTTGTGCAACGATGGGTATTTCCCAAGTAAACATCTCAGTTAGGATAGTTAATGTGTACCAGTTAACTCTGAAAACTCTACTGCTAATAAGTGTTATGATTATTGTATACAGCCATACCTCCGGTTGCGAATGTGATCTGCGCAGGAGGGACGTTTGCAACCCGCAGTGTTCATAGCCTGAAGTGCTGGGTCTGTGCATGCGTGTGACGTGATTTGGCGCTTCTGCGCATGCACCTGATGTCATTTTGTGCTTCTGCCCATGCAAAAGTGCTGAAACCCAGAAGTAACCCATTCGGGTACTTCCAGGTTTGGTGCGGTCCGCAACCCAAAAACGCGCAACCCGCAGTGTTCGTAACCCGAGGTATGACTGTACTAGTATATAAGCAGACAATCAGCCTTGTGTGGTTCTCCAGCAAGTGGCAGATCTCCTGAGCCTCAGTGCGTATGAGCAAGCAAAGTTGTCCTTGTCCCTCTGGCTGCCATTGGCTTAGCTGCTCAGGTGCCATCAAGGAGCAGGGCAATACATGCAGGATGATCCTGCTCTACTTTTTGTAAAAGCATTTCTCTTAAAAATAGGTGAGTGAGGCTGCCCTTTAAAATGGTTCAAAAACTGCAGCAGATCCAAAGGAAGGCAGTAGGAATATTCTTGGGAACTGCTAGATATTATAGATTGTACCAATACTGTAGTGATCTGCACTGACTTTCAGTTCCTCGATGGGCCCTGTTCAAATTTCTGGTATTAACCTTTACAGCTTAAAACAGCTTAAGGCCAGACTATGGGAAGGACTGCCTCCTTCTGTGTACAGTATATGTGCCCAGTCCTTAAGATTGGAACCAAATGCCCTTCTCCAGAAGTTTGCCAAACGACCTAGCTGAAGTGCCAGCTATTGGAAGGCGCAGGATGGGACAGTCTTCTTGTGCTCAAATCCTGCTTGGGTTCCCCACAAACACCAGCTTGGCCCCTGTGAGAACAGGATCCTGGGACTGACTGGCCTGATCCAGCAGCTGCTCCTTCTGATCTTATGAGGTGAGGCCCTTGGTCACTGGAGAGAAGCCCTTTTCAGTGGTGGCACCCTGGATATGGAGTGCTCTCCCCAAACAGGCTTTCCTGGAACTTGCATTTCTCTCTTTTATTTTCTGAGATTTTTTTAGTTATTTGCTTTTCCGTGTTATTTGCTCTCTGTCAGGATTCAAAGAATGCATGAAGGCGCAAACTGGAACTGGAATCTCGGTCCCTCATGTGGCTGTATATATGAGTGGTGAGTGATCAGAAGAAGAAAAATACTGTGCAGTTGTGGCCTGGGGCTTCATGTTTTGCGCCTGCTCCCTGGAACCTAGTGCCAGCCCTGTCACTAAGGTTTATACCTTAGCTTTCCACTCCTAAATGGAGGTGCTCTAGAGAGTTCACAAATAAACAAACAAGTAAATAAAGAGAAGAATTAATAAATAAGAATAATATTTAAAGTTATATTAAAAACATCAAATAAAAATCAGTAAAGAATCTAGGCCTCTAAAGCCATACACAAACTGAGGTAGCCTGACAAATATATTTGTTGTTCTTACATCTTTTTTCCCCTTTTTTTGCATCTGGCTTGCTTGCCTTATCTGACTCAAGAGCCCACAAATTAGATCTGCAAATGTGTGCAGCCACAGAGACTTGTCTTGGGGTCATGCCGCATGTCATTAATGATTTTTCTTCACCCCATACCCTTCCTTCCTTGCTGTTAATGTATTTGCTGACAGCTGTGGTTAGTGGCATGACGCAGAACCATCCCTTGAGCTGAGTCCTGGGAGCGTGTGCATTATTGTGGTACTCAGCTGGATGGAATGCATTGCTCCAGGTCAGTCCTTCTGGAAAGGCAGCCACTTAGAAGAAACTAACTCACTTCTGTGTAATATGCGAAAGCTCTGAATTTTGTGCTGCTACATTGCGTGTGTGTGTGTGTTTTAAGGTGAGTGCTATACAGCAGAAGCACAGGAGATTCAACTCTTTAATGTGAAATACTTTTACCTTCAGGTAGCAGTCATGTTGAAAAACCTGAATGGTTTTGCACCAAGAGAGATCAAAATAGGGTAGCCGCAGAACAACTGTCCTCTGAGTTTCACTAGTGGGCTCCAGCATTATGAGACACTGAATGGTCTCCCTGAAATGGAAAATGGAAAATGACTATAAGTTAGTAAAGTCCCTATCAGTGAAATAGGCAGGAAAATGTGTGAAAATGTGCATTCCTTCCCCACCCCCATCCCCCGATTGAAACTAAATGGTAGGTTTTTTCAGGGACTTTGGAATATTCTCTATCCCTCTGTGTGTGACTTTCCTGAGATTGTATTGCATGTGTTATTTTTTTAAAAGGTCTGGAACTGAGAAGTGGATCTTCTTTGAAAAAGGGTTGCAGGGTGAAAAATTAGCTCTTGCAGATGCCTAATTGCCTTATCCCTTCAACAATCAAAATGAAAGCTGTGGACTTGGAAGCAATACTTTAAAAAGTTAGACATTCAAAACCTGTAAGCGACTTCCCTTGCTGCACATGTTCAGAGTCACCTGTTCCAAAATCTCACATGTTAGAGAGAAGAGAAGGTTCCTCTATAGGCAGATTTTGTTTAAGAAATAGGGAAGCACCATGAAATCTCAAGGGGTTGCTCCCACATGCATTCATATACAGCACTAGATTGCTCAGTTGATGGAAGTCAACTGAATGTACGGATGCCCTCAATTGAAAACCACCATGTGTGATGTGAAAATAAAGTTCTTATATATGCTGTACTGAGTCATCCATACATGTAAGATAGTCCTCATATCACTGCAAAATAAATGGGAATGAGGACCAGGATATCAAGAGAAGCAATGCATGTTTCTGTTCTCAGCATGAATTCAAGGAGACACCTGAATTTGAGATCTGAGAAAAGCTCTTCATCCCCAGCTACAGCCATTAAAGGGGGATGGCATTAGTTTCATGTTTAATGCTCCCTGCGCAGAACTTTTGACAGTTACGGTATATTTTAGATGACAGCAAGCGTAAGTAGCATTAATGTAACTTTAGATCATCCATGACTTCTTCACTATTAATTTGTAGCATTTGATGCTGTTTAAATCACAGGTTAGTTAATTGATCAGTCATTTTCATTACTGTGATCTAAGAGATACTGTCAGTCTGGTAGATGTGGACTGCGGAGCAAGTCTGAAAAGGTTGTGTCGGTTGTGTTCACCTAAGCTAGGCATGTGTAATGTACTCCTTGAACGTCACAACTCATCTTCCATGCAGCAATACAGGCTCTCTAGAATAACAGTTTAGATAGGATCAAAGCCGCGTCCCATACTCCTGCTGATGTGGCTATATGGTGATATGCTGAATTTTCAATTACATTAAAAAATGTACAACACTTACTCTTGCCATCTGTTTGAAAAGCAAAGAGAAAGCAGTGGAGGAGGAACTGCTAACAAACTGTAAGCAATAAAGAGATGAAGCAGTGAGCTCATAGATGAAAGAAAGATTTAGGAATAATAATAATAATAATAATGGAGAACAAGGACCCACACAGGGCTGGCCCATTCATGAGGCAAGGTGAGGCTACTGCCTTGGGTGGCAGTATCCACAGGGGCCGCAGATCTTTCATTCCTCCCACCCTCATTCTTGATGTAGATATTCATTCACCCCTTCTTCCCTGGTGGGAAGAGGGGTGTCATTTTGTGAATCGCCCCAGGTGCCAAAATGTCTGGGGCTGGCCCTGGATTCAAGACAGGGTATTCTTGGTGGCTGCACCCTTGTTATGGACCTCCCAGGGGAAATCAGGCAGTCTCTCTCTTTAGCTCCTTCCAAAAGCTTTTTATGCATCTAGGCTTTGGGAGGCTTTGAAGGAAGGCTTTGCACTATTGCCTTTTAGTGTGGTTGAAATTATGTTTAAATTGTTTTTGCTATGCTTAGAAGCACTGCTCAATGTCCCATATGACATCCATATGGTGGCCAGTTGGAATGAATAATTTAATTCCTGCATTGCAGGGGGTTGGACTAGATGACCATTGGGGTCCCCTCCAACTCTACAATCCTATGATTCTATAATGCAGCAGTACCTATATTGCATCATTCATTGCCTCCCTGTGTTAGAAAAGCATCCACGGTGTTCAGTTTTAGACAACAACTTAAAATGTTTATTTACACAAGCCACGGGTGGCGCTGTGGGTTAAACCACAGAGCCTAGGACTTGCCAATCAGAAGGTCAGCGGTTCAAATCCCCGTGATGGGGTGAGCTCCCATTGCTCGGTCCCTGCTCCTGCCAACCTAGCAGTTCGAAAGCACGTCAAGTGCAAGTAGATAAATAGTTGCCGCTCCGGTGGGAAGGTATACGGCGTTTCCGTGCGCTGCTCTGGTTCGCCAGAAGCGGCTTAGTCATGCTGGCCACATGACCCAGAAGCTGTACGCTGGCTCCCTCGGCCAATAAAGCGAGATGAGCGCCGCAACCCCAGAGTCGGTTACGACTGGACCTAACGGTCAGGGGTCCCTTTACCTTTACCTTTACCCTTATATATTTTACCTCCATTAATGTTTAATATTTTAAAATTATTGTTTGCCTCCTCTATACTTTTAGTTGTTTCCCTTTAATTTTAATGAATAATAAAAATAATTATACTTATAATAATATACTGTCACCTACCCTTTTATGTTCTTCCGATTTATATTGTTTTAAGTTTTTACTTTTTACTTTTTATTATTTATGTACACTGCTTTGACAAAAAAAAACCAGTTTAGTGGTATAGGAATTAATGTATAAAATAAATAAACAAATCCATATGTACAGTAGTTCTTGTTGTAATCTACTCTGGGCTCCCTTTGGAGAAGCAGAGCCAGTTCTAAATAACAAATAAATAAATCTCAAATTATCATAAACTTGAAGGTGGTTTTTGCCTTATTCCCTGTGGGTTGCTGGGATTGTGGCAGAATCACACCTGGTACTCCAGGTTGTGGCTTATGTATCACAGCCAAAGTCAGCTGAGAATCAAATAATTAAAACTGATGTGGAAGGGAACAATTGCATGTCTTTTAATATAATAGGTATAACAATATGCAAGCTTGTTTCTAGCTTTGTGGATCTTTAGAAGATCAAGGTGTGCTAAAATTTTAATCCTTAATTCCTCAAGATCCCAAAACTGCTACAAAAATATTTTCTTGCAACATTATTGTCAATATATAATAAAAACAGGGCCCCCCATAACAATCATTAACCTACAAGAAAACATATATAATGCCATCAGTTTCCACATCTAGTACTAATAAATATTTGCAGTAGGGATGTCAAATGAATAGACAGGGTTATATTGGTTCTCCTATCACCTTGTTGGATGATAACGCCAAGGCCTGATGCCTCCCCACAACTCAGTGTCGCCCGGGATTCATCACTCTGGTCTCCCATCACGCTGATGTGGCCCATATTCAAGGACATGAGCACACGACAAGCAGAGTTCAAACTGTTTCCATCTACATTATATTATATTATCCAGGCCCGTCTTACCCATAGAGGCTAGTGGCGCCGGGGCTCCAAGTTCTGGAGGGCGCCAGGCGAGAGTCCAGGGAACACTAAATGAGTGCACTGAGTGAGCGAAGGTGTGTGCGCCGCTCCTGCCGAGCATTGGCTCGGTTATTTTCCCTTTTAGCCTGCAGGTGACAAATTCTGTGTGGCGCCAGAAGGCTAAAAAGGACACACACCCTCGCTCACTCAGCGCAGGCACACTTGCTCGCTGTGCTGCCTGCTGTGGCCACCATGGCACAAAGCGGCCAGCTGAGCTGGGAGGAGCTGTCTCCAGCCTCTGCCTCTTCCCTGCTGGAGGAGCCGCATTCCAGCCGCTGCCCGCCTCCTCCTCCAGCCCTTAAAAAAAGGTAGACAACTCTGGGATATGCTTAAGACGGCCCTGATATTATATACAGCTAGAACCAACTGGTTGCGTGGGAACTGGAAGCAGCACAAGAAGGGGAAGTTTTGATGGCATACCTCAACAGGAGCAGGAGAACTATGGACCAACCTATGTGGTCTTGGGCTCAGTTTCAGGGTAGGAATAGTTTTGGTTGTCCCAGTACTGTATTTATCCTGAGAACTGGACTGGAACAACGCATCCTTGCTGGTTTCGCTGGTCCTCTCAGCTGCAGGGTATTGCATTGACCATGGTACCCTTGCAGATGGATTCAGTGGCGCACAGTGTTATGCTGGTACAGGTCCTTTCTGGAGGTGTGGTCTCAGAAGGTGTTGCTGGAGGGCTGTTTGATATCTTAGCCATTGATCTGTGGATTACTGCAAAGTTCCATCTTGCCCTCGATGCTGTTTAATGTCTATACAGTTACCGTATTGGCCTGAATATAAGCCTCCCTTTTTCTCCAAATTCCGACCGTGAAAAGTTAAAGTGCGGCTTAAATTCGCAACCTTACAAAAATTGGCTTTTACGATATAGCTGCTGAAACAGACATACGGTAAAACGGAACGGGTGTGAGTGCCTGCGGAATTTTAAGAGAGCAGCTTATATTCGGATATTGTCTTTTTTTTCTTTTCTTGAATTTTAAAGGTGAAGCTTATATTTGGGTGTGGCTTATATTCAGGCCAATATGGTACTAGTTAATCTGGATATTTGGCATTCGGTGCCATCAATATGCAGATGACACCCTATTTCTCTTTTCTTTCTTACTCTAGAGATAGTTGACCACATGTGGGTTTAATCTAGATGAATTTTTTTTTTGTCTGTAGGGCTGATGTAGAGATTGGCATTCAATCTGCATTATATTGGGTAGCATGGAAATGCAGGTTTATTATTTCAGAGTTATGCTGGACCCAGCTTTGACTTTTAATTCCCAAATGTCAGTTATGTCCAGGAGTTCCTAACTGTAACCCAGAGGCTGGTGGGTAACTATCTCCAATTCTGGAGACTGCGAATCTGAGACCGGGTTACTGTAATACACACTATAATTGGTTGCCTATGAAAAGTGTCCATAAACTACAATTGGCCCAGCTGTTAATAGGGACTGCATAGAGGTAACAACTATCTTATTGAAAAAACTGTACTGAGCTCTAACCTGTTCCCAGAACCAATTCCAAGGCATTTCCCCACTTACATGTGACCAATTTGCAATGAACCGCATATAAGCATGGCACCAGAAAATAAATAAATAAATAAATAGGATCATGCCAGGAAATTGAGGGAAAGAGCTGGAGAATCCTTGTGGCTCATGAGGATGTGAGGAAGCCCAAAGAGACCAGAGGCACAGCAGGGAAAATAATAATAATAATAATAATAATAATTATTATTATTATTATTATTATTATTATTATTATTATTATTATTATTATTAATATCCTGCCCTCCCCGACCAAAGCCAGGCTCAGAGCAGCTAACAACAAGTAAAAATAGCACAGTGTACATAAAATCACACAGTCAATTAATTAAAATACATTCTAAAATCAATTCATAATCAAATCAATGGCAACCATTACTGCAACAACTTCTGCATCAATGTGCAGTCGTACCTTGGTTCTTGAACAGAATGCATTCTGGGGGTCCGTTCGACTCCCAGAAGCCTTCAAAAACCAAGGCGCGGCTTCCAATTAGCTTCAGGAGCATTTTGCAGCCAATTGGAAGCTGCAGAAGCCGTGCCAGATGTTTGGCTTCCGAAAATCATTTGAAAACCAGAACAGTCACTTCTGGGTTTTGATCGTTCGGGAGCTGATTTGTTCGGGAGCCAAGGTGTTTGAGATCCAAGGTACAACTGTTATAAAGGTTTGATTAGTTTAATTTTTTTACCTAGCACTAGGTATATCTTTGGGGAACTGAAAACTTGCTTCTGTGATATGGTCTACTTGTTTAAAAATGGAATTAAATGGAGTTGCGCTCTTCCATTTCAATTGTGTTATTTCATTTGAGAAGGAAAATAGAATAAATAGAACAATTTAACATTCTCATTAACTGTGGTTTTGAGAAAAGTATTGAAAAGTGCTTGTCTTATGTTCACTTCTGACTCCTTGCTGGTAAAAGACCAAATCCTATGTATAAGAAGCCAGAATAAAGCAAGCCAGTGTAAACTAAGCCAGTGTAAAGTTACCCCAGATCCAAATCCCATCCAGCAGTGGGGAGAACGCACTTTTAAAGGATAATTAATTGAATAATATTTTGGAAGAGAGAATCTTGTGGATGGAATGAATTTGAATCTTTTGAAAAGGCATGCTATCCTGTGGAGTAGTAATAGAAAATGTTGCACTGTGTAGTGGTTCACGAAAATACAGGCTGTCTACTAAAAACAACCACATATGATTTAAAACAAAAATAATTCTGATAAGCCATGGATGAGATAGTAAGCATGTGTCTGGATTGTACTACTTTATACTGAATTTGGGAATTCTCATGATGGAATGCTACCCTTTTTGGGGTGGAGGAAAGAATACCAACACATGAAAAACTGGCATGTAAGGGAGATGGCTGAGCTACAGGATGTGCATTTTGAATGGAGCAGCATTAAATTACGTACATCCCACCTGAAATTTGAAGTAGTGCAGTCCAGCCACAGGTTTGCCACCTTATCCGTTGTTTGTGATAACCAGGCCATAATGTAATCAAGCAAAGGTGAAGGGAAAACACATTATAATGCTTTATTATAATTGCAATTATTTATCTTACCATCCCAACAGTTTCCATGCTGATATTTAATGAAAATTGCCTCCCCACTCCTACAATTGCTTTTACGTAGGCTTTTAATCTTGTTTCTGTGTTTGCTGTTACACTATTATGTATCATCAGCTTACTATCTTATGCAAGTATAAGTTATAGAAATTAATACTGCAGTGATATCCAGTGACACTAATTAGCTTACATTATTTTCAGTGATAAACTGTAGTGTTGAAAATCTGTTTTAGAGGCCGCCTGGGAGAAGTTACCATTGTGCTTTCAAATCTTATTAAACTTTCTTGCTGGGTCCTGTTCCTATTGGTAAAAAGGATTCTTAACAGGATCTTCCAACCATTGCAGCTACTTCTTCCTGCGCCTACGCCAGTTATTATGTAGCTTGAAGCGGGAACACTGGAGCCCAAGGAGAAGAGCTAGCCTGTGGACAATGTGCGCTCAGACCTCAGAATGATTTTCAACCACAGAAAGGACTAGTGATGTGAGGCGTAAAATTATAAACATGTTCAGAAATCTAACATAAATACTAAGGTAATGAGTCACAGATTGATGAAGTAAGTCCAAAGGGACAGTTTTCACTTTGACCACAAGAGCAATGGTTCAAACCGGCTTTTAAACTGAGGCTCATCACTTTGAAATATCTGTTATTCTTCGTAAACAAGTTGTAAAACATCTTTTCTAACTGACTTCGTAAAGATTCACTAGTTATGTATAAATGTGTCTTTTTTCTTGCACAGTGCAGGGTTCATGTGGCATGGTATTGTGCAGTTAGACTTTGCCTCTCTGGTGTTGTACCAACAGGTAGGCCAACTGAATCACAGATGGCTTGCAAAGTGCCAGAAAAAGGACCGGGTTAGGCAGTATACTTATCCAATTGCGCAGGGCACTTATCCAGGTCTGCATCCCCAGGCACTGTGGAGACGGAGAGTATCTCATCTTTCCTGATTGCCTTGGTGTGCATGCATTTCCTTCACCCATATAGGCCTATGCATAGAAGCACAGAATCTTAGAATTGGAATGCAGGAATCTCAGCTAAAGCATTCGTGACAGATGGCCATCCAACCTCTGTTTAAAAACCTCCAAGGAAGGAGAGTCCACAAACCTCCCAAGGGAGACCATTCCAATACTGAACAGCTCTTACTGTCAGAAAGCTTTCCCTAATGTTTAGTCAGACTCTCCTTTCTTGTAACTTGAAGCCATTCCTCCAGAGCAGGAGATAACAAGCTTCCTCCATCTTCCATGTAATATCCCTTGAGATATTTGAAGTTGGCTATCATATCTCCTCTCAGTCTCCTCTTTTCCAGGCTAAACATACTCAGCCCCTGCAACTGTTCCTCATAAGGCTTGGTTTCCAGACCTTTGATCATCTTGGTTGCCCTCCTCTGCACACATGCCAGCTTGTCACACATCCTTCTTCAATTGTGGTGCCCAGAATTCCAGGTGTAGTCTGACCAAGGCAGAATAGAGTGGTACTATTACATCTCTTGATCTGGACACTATACTTCTGTTGATGCAGCCTAGAATAGCATTAGGTGTTTTGTTTTGTTTTGTTTTTGCTTCTGCATCACACTGTTGACTCATGTTCTGCTTGTGGTCCACCAAGACCCCAAGATCCTTTTCACATGTACTGCTAGTAAGCCAGGTGTCCCCCATCCTATATTTGTGCATCTGGTTCTTCCTGTCTAAGTGTAGAATCCTACACTTTGTCACTATTGAAGTTCATTTTGTTAGCTTGGGCCCAGTTCTCCAAACTTCCAAGGTCATTTTGAATTCTGTATATGTATTCTACAGCAGTAGATAAACCTCCCAGTTTGGTGTCATGTGCAAATTTATGAGCATCCCCTCGGTTCCTTCATCCATGTAGTCTTCATCATTACAGCATCCTCATGTCAGTGCATGAATTCATATGTCAGTGCATCCTTATGTCAATGCAATAATGCCCAATACTGAGGTGGGTTGGTGAGGCAGGTGGCACAGCGTCACACATTTGAGTAAGTGTAATATCCAGTGTGTCCCAAACATAGAGATGACATTATTTAAATTTGTAAACAAACACAGAAGTGACTTAAACATAAGAGAAGTCAGTAGTCTATAGCCGTAGTCCTCAAATTTTCTACCTTCAGGGAACTACCGTATTTCCTCCTTGACTTGCCTGATGAAGACCCTTCCCTCCCTCCCTCCCCCCCCCCAGATGCTGCCGCAGAAGTCTTGTTCATTGTAAATAACTATTGAGACACAAATCTGTGGCAGCTTATATATTGCATGGAACAACCGAGACTGAACTGCTTACTGAGGGGGTGGGAGAGAGAATTTGGTTTGGCTTTAGTCTTTTTTTCTTTTTTTAAACAGATGCATTGGTAGATGTTAGATGCACACAGTATACCAAAGGAGACAAAACAGTTTGTAAAGGGGGGGGAGGGTTACTTTTCAAATATATGTTTGTAGATATATTTTAAAATCTCTTTCTATCCGGGGGCCCTTTTCCAGGAGACTGGCTCTGTTTTCTTCTCTACTGAAGCTTCATTAATGTTGAAGGCAGAGGGTGGGTGGAAACGAAGCAGGAATGAGAAGGGCATCTCCCTGCCCTTTTTGAGCTTGCTTCTTTCAGGTAACAAATATTCCGAGTCAGAATTCTCATCCTGCTCTGCTCCAATTACTTGGAAATAGTAAGTATTTGCTACAAAATGATTCAATTTCGTGTTTAAGTCTTTATGACCCAATCACATTCCTTTATTATCAGACGCAGCAACAGAGTTAGTGGCCAAAGCTCATTCTGTTTCAGCTTTATGCCTGAGCCTCGGAGAAACTATTGCCTGCTCCTGTATCCACTTCACTGCACAGCCCTTAGGAAACCCACGTAAGAATAAAGATAGAGGGGCTTTGGAGTAAACCAGAAATCACAAAACCAGATTAACCTCCTGTGACTCCTGCGCCTCAGGGGACAGGGTCACAAAAGAGGCAAACCTATTAGAATCCAATGGAATTGCATAGTATTTACGGTAGAGTTTTATGTGGATAAATGAATGGACCGCTGTAGGAAAATACAGTTTGTGCTAGACCTTTGTAGAGGCTAAAGGGTGGCATTCCCAATAAATATAAGTTTCCTCCTTCCTGTATATGAGTGAAGCAATTAAAGCCACTCAGGTTGCAGTGAAAATAGTATTTCACACTTTTGGGGGCCACTGAATCCTCATTTGGTTCAACATTTTGATTCTTTATGTGTGAAATAGGATGCAAATTCCAGCTGTTCCTTTCTAAATGTCACCACCCCAACCAGAAATACCAATACAGTAAATGTCTCTGAATCAGAAGCCTCAACTATCCTCTGTTCAGTGCAACAAATGGAATGAAAGCACCCTGGGAAGGCACTATACTGTCTGTGCAGGGATACTATTGCAGAGCATCACTTCTCTTTTATTTATCCATTCCACACTGTGGAGCTGGAAATGCTGCTCATATAAATGCAAGTTTTTATCAGAGCTGACAATAGAATATGACCTTAAATGGCTCAGGACTGCAATACCTCAAGGACAGCCTCTCCCCATATGAATCAGCCCAGACCCTACAATCATCATCACTATATCAGGCCCATGTGCCGTCTCCACGAGAGGTCAGGAGAGCGGCAAGACGAGAACGGGCCTTTTCTGCAGTGGCTCCCCATGTGTGGAATGCTCTCCCCAACAAGACTCACTTGGCACCTCCATTACATACCCTTAGGTGCCAGGCAAAAACATCCCTCTTCTTCCAGGCCTTTGGCTAATTAAACAATCTATGTCCTTTTAAATTGGGGGCGGGGGGGATAGTTTTGTTTGTTACTATGCTATTTGTTTTTGTGCTGGGCAACCGAGTCAGATGGGCATGGTACAATTAATAATAATAATAATAATAATAATGATGAATTTAAAACCACCCTGTGATCCTTAGATGAAGGGCAGTATATTAAACAAACAAACATTATTTTGTACTCTAAAAAACATTTATCTTTTATGCTACGGCTTTCATACTGAGAGAATGAACATGAGCCTTTATTCCATCCAGGGAACAAGACATATTTGCAACATAAATATCTCATTTAATACCAGTTTGCAAACGTTATGTCAACGAGGCTGGAAGATTCAGGGAAGGTGCTTTTTGTGTCTGCTCATGATTTGCCAACTGAGTGAGCAGATGGAGTCTGTTTTCCCCAGCAGCAAGCTCAGCCCATGGACTTCATTTGCTGCCCAGGAAACAGCCCAAGGGGGTTCCCCTTCATATTGCAATCAGCAAAGGAGTGCTGGCTCTCAGCGGCACCCACCAAGTGCGGAGAGTGGACTCCTGCAATGGCTGCAGTTTCAAAACCATCTTCAGAGGCAGCCCCACATACAACACACTGCAGCAATCTAACTTAGATTACAGTAGGGCATGGATTCATTTAACATGAAATGGGGGGCAAATATTTCATTGGATTTAACAAGTTGAAATGAATCAGAAATAATTCTGAAGGTTTTTCTGCTAAGTTTCTGCAGAAATGGCAAAACTTACAGGAAGACTTAGAGACAATGACAATAGAGATTTTTAAAAAGACTGGGAACCGTTTATGTTGTATCTACAGAAACAGTGGAAAGAATTGGACTCACTAGTAGGGTTTGAGTGAACGCTTACAATTAAGAAAATAAGTGCACAGTTAAGAAACAACAATATGGAAATTAATTAAGTGTAAGGTGTAATTTGAAAGAAAATTTGGTATAAAAATGGTAAGAATATAAGAGCATTCAGTAAAAAAAAAAGAATTGTAGAAAATAAGATAAAATTAAGCAGAAATAGCATATATTTAAAGAACCAGAAGAGGAAGTTAAGGGAAGTCATGGGGTGGGGAGAACTTTTTGTATTTTTCTTCTTTTATGTGTCAAATGTGTTGAATATTAAATTATAAAACCTGATAAAAAATTATATAAAAAAGAAATAATTCTGAAGGTGTTTTTTTTCCAGTTGTATTTCCCTTTCATTCTTAAAAATAAAATCTGAATTATTTTGCTTGAATCTGGGGAGAAATAGCTACAGCCCCAGAAGCAGCTGTTGCCAGAAAGAAGGACCAGCAGTTCTTGGTGAGGATGGGATTCCCTTCCCCAAACAGCTCCTTTGGAACTGCCTCCTTTCCCTTTTTTAAAAAAATACACCTGAGCAAGTACAGTGTAGGCAGAAATCTGATTTGGACATGCAAAATAAAATAAAGTTCTAAGCTTGGCTGTGGGAGGACATGCCCAGTCCCAGCAGACACCTCATGGCTCCCAGGGTCCCTGAGCAAGGTGGGCTTCCCTCTCTGCTGATTTAAGGTTGCATCAGGCCCACTCTCCCAGGCATGAAAGCAGGAACTGGGTATATAGGGGCAGCTGTCACCTGCCCTGCTGTGCCCCCAGAGCCAGCCCAGCTCTTAATTTCCAGGAGAACAACATACCATTCAAATACATAGGATCCAGCGCCCAGCTCACTAAGTGCGAATGGAAATTGCATGAATGAGGGAGAAAACACAAAAATCATGTAAATTTGATGCATGAATAGGGAAGAAATTGAATCTGTTGCATAAAATGAAAGTATGTGAGAGAGGTTTTTAAAAAAAGAAAGAAAAAGAAAGATAACAGCCAGGCAGAGAGTGATGTATAGGACATAGGACTAGTTCGTTTTAATTCTCCTCCCCCCTTCCTTTTTAAAAAGGCTTCTCACTTCTTTGATTCAGCTGAAAATATCGGTGAAAGTTTTAAAGATATATACCTGTATGATAAGGATTCCCGTGGTCAGTTGAAATAGGTAAGCTGAATTCTGTGGCAAAATCTGCTGGGATGAGCAGTTTAGGATGCAGCAAATCTCTGGCTCAAGCAGCTGATTTGTGTTAAATCCCCACTCCCAGCTCAACCAAAGATAGGTTGACATAACTCGCTCATCCTGTCTTAGCAGAGGCCGCTATAAATTCAGCCCCGCTGCTGAACAGCCTATGGATCCGGTGTAACTTTACACAGGCTTAATTTACACCGACTTGTTTTATGCTAGCTGCTTGTGCATGGGGTTGCTCCCTTAAAAATAGCACACACGAAAAACAATGAGAAATACCTCCTTCAAGCTGAGATGTGTTTACTCTGGACAGATTGGTGGTCAAGGTATTTGCAATGGATCTTTGCAATGGATGACTGCTTTGAAATAAAGTCATATTGGAACTCATGCTTCATAATATCTTTTCTGTCTCCACAAATAGGACTTCCTGTGTACCTCTTTCTTTCTTAAATAACTTCATATCCCTCACAACAATGCTATTGCCAAACATTTATTTCCCCTTTGGCTAAAATACTAGATATGCGTCTTTAAATTTACTTCAATTTACGGTTCCTCTGGAACGGCTTCATCCATGCTATATATAAACCTGTACACATAAATGAGCCCTGGTCATAGATGGAATTTTAAAGCTGCTTTTTTGTTGTTGCTCTTTTTTACTGTCAGTGGTTTTAACCTGTCATCTTAACTCATTCTCCTTAATCTCTGGACAAATGCAGGTGCAGTCAATATTACAGTCTCTGCTCCTGCCGGTTATGAAAAAAGCAATGGCTTTAAGTTAGGCTTTTATAGTTCCAAAACTGCACGAAATTATGCTCCCCCCCTATTTTTATAACATCCCACTCCCTGCATCCCCGCTCTCTGCCAACAACACCTGTATTTCTGGTTATCCCATCTGGTATCAATAAGCCAGTGAATAGAAAATTGCAGGCTAGGTGGTTTGAGAGAACCCTCCATGGCTCAACAAATTTTCTCATGGGACTTCTGGATCAGGAGAAACTTATACTGTTCAAATGAACAATTTATCAGGCACTTTCTTACAAAGTCTGGGCCTATAAGAGATTTTCCTAATATGTCTTCCCATAAACAATTTATAAGGCATTTCCCTCAATTAAGTACATAAATTCTTAAGTTACTGGATTTGCCGAAATAGATCAAGGGTTAATCTTATAGCCACATGCTGTAAGGGCCATTCTATATATTGTCCTGGAATTAGCTGTACAATCTGTTCTAGGAGGGGTTGCACTGCCCCACAGAAACAGGAGACTCAGCAAATGGGGGGGGGGTTATATGTGTTATAACACTGTGACACCGTCTTTCACCAATGTGCTTTCCTGCTTTGAGGTTTACAACATGTTTCCTTGAAACACTTTTTTGATGTGTCTAGCTCTAGCCAGGGTTGTATTCCGCGAATACTTTTGTCCAGCTTAAGCTGGTCTGCCACCTATGGCGGAATACCCTTGCCTTCTGAATCTGGCCCGCGGATGGTCCGGGAATCAGTGTGTTTTTACATGAGTAGAATGCGTCCTTCTATTTAAAATGCATCTCTGGGTTTTTTGTGGGGCATAGGAATTCGTTCATTTTTTTCCCTTCAAAATATAGTCCGGCTGACCACAAGGTCTGAGGGACAGTGGATCGCCCCCCTGCTGAAAAAGTTTGCTGACCCCTGTACCCTTGAAGACAGTGTGCATGCACACGAAAGCTCATACCGAGAACTAACTTAGTTGGTCTTTAAGGTGCTACTGGAAGGAATTTTTTTACCTTGAAGACAGTATTTGTCATATGTTTTAAATATGTCTTTATGTAGTTTTAAATTGTATTGTTTTAATATTTTGAAGTTTGCTGCCCTGTGCTCCTTTGGAGGAAAGGTGGGACACAAACTTAATATTTTTTTGTTTTCATAAGGATCACATGGGCAGTTTTTTGGGACTGCACCACTCCAGGCTGCAGGTGGGCATCTTGTGCTTGAATGTTTCCCCAAGAGAATGAAAGAAAACTCCCTACTCATAGGAAACCGGCATGCCAAGGAAAAGTCAGGTCTGGCTTGGGGTCCTCCCACCCCTATATGGGACTATTTGAACTTGAGAGCTTCCATCCTAAATCCACTTCAAACAATCTGTAGACGTGGGAGAAGAGAAATTGCACACTTCCTCTTTCCGTGATATGCCGAAAATTGCTCACCCGCCAGAACGAAGCCCGAGCCCGATATTTTAAGCGGCATTTGTAAGCGACGCAAGCGGCTGTGTGCTGCGTTCTGGTGGGTGAGCGATTTTCGGCATTCCCCCCCAATAAACCTCCCCCAGAGCTCAATTCCCCCTATTTTCTAAATTTTGAGGCCCCAAAATAGGGGTCGTCTTATACATGGCGGCGTCCTATAGATGGAAAATTGCGGTAATAATGGCTGAGCAGGACTCCTGATTGGGGACAGGCTTCCAAGAGCATTGAGCATTCAACATGCTTGGAATCTCCCTCCAGACCTTCAGATATGGAGGACATGGCCTCTGTTCTCCTGTCACCGTCTTAATGCATTCATGGCAGACACCTGATGAAGTCTCTTCACATCGTGTAGATTCCAGAAACAATTTTAGAAAGAACTTAGCAAAATTAAACTCCAAAAGGATTTTTATTTCAACATTGTTTTCTTGCTACAGCATCTAAGCACTGAATTTCAAAGAGATTTCCTTCAGCTTCTATATATTTCAGAATAACATCAGCTATTTTTCTCTTAAGGCCCTATCTTGAACCAGTCAACATTAATGATAATTTTGCCAGTGACATAATGGGTTCAAAGCTGGATCCTTCTTTTTCATGCTCTAATGTGATTATAATTGTGGCACTTTCATCCTTCTTCACTGCTTTCCTTTGCAGCATTAAATGTAATTTGTTAATTATGTAGCTTTTAAAAATTACAAGGCAACTCTGGAATTTGTTTCCTGTGAAGCTTCCTTTCTATTATTTCTGTTAAAAAGATGGAATGATAAGCATCAGTTTATATTAGACTTCTTCCCAGAATTAGGCCTCTTCAACATTTACAAAAACAAAAAAGGAAACCAGTGATCTCTTAGATATAAGGGGAAATGTGCAGGGAGTATATTTTGGTATTTGATCAGTAGGCTGTTGTGGACAGGTCCTCAAATTCCGGCTGCTTTTGTTAGGTGGAACTACTGATATTTGTATGGTGTGTTGACTTTCTTATCTAACCTGTTTTATTAATATACTGTAAAATATACAGTGGACCGTCGAGTTATGTACTCCGGATATGTAACTTTCAGGTTGCAAACACAGCAAACCTGGAAATGTATGCAGAAGCGCTCTATCGCTCTGCGCACATGCGCAGAAACGGTGCCTCCAGTTACGGACTTTTCAGGTTAAGTACGGACCCCCGGAATAATTAAATTTGTATCCGGAGGGTCCACTGTATTGTTAATTTAAAGATATAAAAGCCCACAACATATTTGCCCAACCAATAGTCTGTTATACAGCCAGTTTCCCCCCCCCCTTTTTTTGTCACCTTCTCATCCCTGGGAAATTTGAGGCCAGTAACACTGGTAGCCTCCCATGTACTAGAGAAAAGTCTTTCACTCAGGTAGGAGATCCTGGTTTCTGAGACAGAATTCCTCCAGGCCGTTGTTCAAGACAAGATTGTTTGCTGGAGAACTTTTCGCCTCAGCTCTAGATTTTGTTGCCTTCTTCCTTTAGAAAACAATGGTGAGCATTTTTCTAAAACGTCTTATGTTATTAAAATTATTTTTGTTTGTCTTCATAAAGCGACTTGACAACTTAAATAACTTTGAGAACATTACATTGTAGTTATTTATTCGCTCTTTAGCGTTAACCTACAATGGCCCCTCCTTTAGTGCTGCTTGATCTGTTTCGCCACGAAATGTAGGCTCTGGGACTGAATTTAGCTCCTTTGCATCAGTAATGGGGCATACAGTGGTACCTTGGTTTACAAACTTAATCCGTTGCGGAAGTCCGTTCTTAAACCAAAGCATTCTTAAACCAAGGCGTGCTCTCCCATAGCAGCGGAGGACTCAATTTACAAATGGAACACACTCAACAGGAAGCGGAACATGTTCTGCTTCCAAGGCAAAGTTCACAAACCAAAACACCTACGTCCGGGTTTGCAGCGTTCATAATCCAAGTTGTTCATAAAGTAAGCTGTTCTTAAACCAAGGTACCACTGTATATACTTTTAAACCAATGCACTTTTTGCGGTACCAAGATCAATCTGTGGCAAGAACTGCCAGGATGGGCAGCTGAGGATCCCGTGGATATCTGGCTCAGCCAGGCATTCGGTCCCCAGCCCCAGCTCAGCTGAAGGTATGTTGGTGTAACTTGATCATCTTGGCTTAGCCCTGGGCTCAGCCGACTTGAGACAACCCTGGGTGAGCTGAGGCCTAAGAAGTTGGTGTGGTAGGAGCATGACCTGGCAACCCAGCAGAAGAACACTGTCTTAAAGGCCTGGTCTTCCTCTGTTAGGCTCAGGCAGAGCAGCAGCAGCTCTGCTGCTGAATGGGGTTTGGATCGGGTATAACTTTATACCGGTGTAACTTACACCAACGTGCTTTACTCCCACTTCTTGTGCATAGGACAAGAGTTTATTTTCCACACCCTTTGTGTGGAAAACAATTTTTTTGGTGTCATCGGAAACGGCTCAGCTGGAGAAATATCAACATGGAGGACTGGTGTTAGAGAGCTCCATGAATGAATTTTAGAGCTATCCATTAAGTATCTCCCTCTTTCTAACAAAACAAAACCGGATAGTATTTTAATATCCCATTGTGGTCTACACACTAACTTCCAGACACTGCCAACATTGCCAGAACATTTATTTATACAGTATTAGCTGTGTAAATGATGAGGCCAGTAAGAACTGATACTTGTCTGAGATGAACTGAACAGAAGCCACAAAATCAATTTCTGTATGCCTGTAAACATCCATTGGATCATTATGACTTTTGATTGCTAATGAATTGGGTTTGAAAAGTTTAATACTTGCATTACAGATGCACAAACTCTTTTCAACCTTTAGAGATTTTTCCTATTTTTGCGTGAATGCCAGACTACAGATTTTCTGTTCTGTTCTGTTCTTTTAATTTCCAAGGAAGCTGTCTTCGGATGAAGCCAGTGTCATTATTCCCCCCACTGTAGAATCATAGAATTGTAGACTTAGAAGAGACCACAAGGGTCATCTAGTCCAACTTCCTGCAATGCAGGAATATTTTGCCCAATGTGGGGCTTGAACCCATGACCCTGAGATTAAGAGTCTCATGTTCTACTAACTGACCTATCCGTGCAATCAATGCAAGAAGTCCTCCCCTCCAGTCCCCCCCCCCAATACCTCTAGTCAGTGAATGGACATCATGCAAGAGTCATTATATAGTGCTGTCCTTGGGGCTGCAAAAAAAAATGACTACTGTATATTTCAATCTTACCGTCTTCTTCCTTTTTTGTTTGTAATACCTATAGCATTTCTCCATGCACACAGGATTTTGCTGATTTCTGCTAACTGTTTTGTGATATGTCGAATGCTGGTCTGGACAGTCTTCCAAACCTCAGGAGCAGTGGTTGGGATGCACAAGTAGGGCGAGATGAAGCCCTAGAATTAATTTAGCAGTTTGCAGCATTGAAGCATCTTGGTGAATTGGGAGTCCTAATATTCCGACCTCAGATGGCAGGCCTTTGGTTACATAAAGCACCATTTTGCATCTAGCTTCAGATATAAGGGATACCAAATGTGAAATTGTCAAAAGTGAGAGGGATAGCAATGACTTCCCCGCAGAGTGTGGTGAACGATATTATTCCCTGAAGTTCACCTCTGTGTCTTTTGAGGAGAGAAGAAAAAGACCCTGCAGTTCTACTGGAGACTGTGGAAATTCTGGGAATGCCTTTGTCATGTGAAACTCCATTTTCCTCTGACAGAGTTTTCTTAAGATGTGGCTTCTACATCTATTTAAAGGGTGAGGAAGACCTCCATATTTAGACTGGGACTTGATAAGAGTTTCAGTGGGTTTGGGGTAAGATAATTTGGGAGAATGAGATTCACAGCTGAGTTTGAAGACCTGTTGCATAATAAATTCAAGATTAAAGTGCAGAAGTGTATATTTTAAGATTATTTATTTTGGTTATTTTAAAATTTATTAATTACAAATGTAAGTTGTCTTCAGATAGGATTGTCATACGTCCAGATTTGCCAAACGTGCTATTTTTTCTCAACAACTTTTCTGTCCAGATTTTTACTGTTTGAAATATGGCAACCCTATCTTCAGAAATAATCAAATAGGCTATGAAGCTCTGATAGAGACATGCCTCATTTCCTAACTGGTGGCATTTATCCTATCCATTAATCCACCTGGTTTATATGCCATTTGGAATAGTGGGAATGTGAGAAATAAGGGTGGGATCATGTACCATTGATGGGCAATGAAATGTCAATTTTTTGTTGTCAGATATTTAAAATGATTTTAGCAACATGGAAAATTCCAGTTGGATTTCTCTCTCTCTCTCTCTCTCTCTCTCTCTCTCTCTCTCTCTATCACAAACACCAAAATGTATTGGGTTGTCTCTGATGTGCAGGGACAGAACACCTGTCTTTTCACTTTATAATATCTTTTTTCCTTCCAAAAAGCAGAAATCAGTTGTACAGCAGCTGTCAGGGAGGACAATATGCACACCGCTACTCCAGCTCACGAACAGTGATTATTAGGCATCCGGCTTTTTTGAAGCAATAATGTATGGCTTCTATTGGGGGACTCTGTGCTTGCCTTCCATTTACACATGCAATTCCTCATCAAGCTCTGTATATGAAAGCCTGTGCACTTATAGCCATTAGACACCATTATGATGTTTCAATTATTAATAATTCCTTTCTTTCTGAATCTCGCCAATCTCCACAATTGCAAACTAAAATGAGAGCACAGTGACGCAAAGGACAACTGAAGACCTGGAATTGACTGCATGCCTTCAGGTTTTAGCAATACCATTTTCTCAGTTTTTATTATTCTTTTCTGCCAGCTGATTCATTGCACAAAAGCTGGAGAAGTGGCCATTACTGATTCTCATGAACCACCTGGGGAAATATGAATAACAACAAATGGAAGAAAATGTGCAACTTGGTTCGAAAACTGGATTGAGTTTAGCCAACTGTTTGGCTCCTGTTTTGGATTGGTCCCCAAAAGTCTATTAACTCCCTTTTTAAATTTATGTTTGTTTCCTGAATTACAAAGAAATCCAGGATCCCAATATCTGGGCTGTAGCCACCATCTTTTTGTTTTGTTTTGTTTCTCCCCTAGGGAAGAAAAAGAAGAACTGTAGAGATTGCTTCTTGTTCATACATCACCATATTTGAAATACAGCCTGTCTCAGTGAAATGTCTTTTATATAATTATTTACAGCTGCTTTCTTTTTTGTGAGCATAATTTGTATTTTAAACAGGCAGCAGCCAACACTTGAATTTGCCATTAAAATAAGGATTAAGTGCTGATTTGGCATGCACATCATATGTTGGCCACCGCTATGCTTGAGAACCAGCTGGGCACTGCAATGAAGCTCTCTTAATGGATGTTTCTCATAATTTTTTTCTTTCTAAAGAAAATAAAAAGCACTTGAGATGTTGACAGCACAAATTTGCGAAAATAGTTCCTGCTGCTGTTGAATCACCTGTTGGCTGTAGCATCAGAGTTGCCACTTAAATTTTACCTAAAAGCAACATTCGAAGTGAATTTGGGAGGAGGTTTGTCTTAGGGGCAGTCAAGCAGCATTTGATAAGACTAATTCTGGGCACACTAATGATGGAGAAGACAGTACCTGTACTTCTCATCTCTAAAAGTTATTGGCGCTGTTGGGTTTTAATTCAAGGCTAGGGAAATATTTCCATCCTGCAGTTCTCAGCCAGCATGCCACAAACCCCACTTCCACACATCAACCCAGCGATCGTCTTCGCACTCACCAGCAAATTAATAAGCAGAGCCTTCCAAGCTATAGGAAGCCAGTGGAAGTTGCACTGGGGTAAATTATGCTCCTATTCCAAACTGCGTTCAGTAGCAGGGCTACTGCCAACTGAGCCTGCCAAGCCTGCCAGAGGGAAAACAGGCCTTTAAAATAGAGTTGCTACATCATGTGACCAAACTGAATGTAGTTTTGAATAGGGGTAAGTCTGATCCCCTTTCTATCCCCACCACTCCCCTAGAGAACATTGTTTTGGGACCTAACCTGGCCTTGGCTGAGCCAGTATGGAAGAGTCACACACTGTGTGTCTGACTGAGCTGGGATAAGGGCTTTGGCCAGCATAGCCCAAAATGAGCACAGGTTCAGCTGGCAACCCCACTACTACAAACCTCCCTTGTGCTGGTAGATCTAATAGGTTTGCCAGTAGGTTTTGGGCTGAGTGGGTGAGTAGGTAGGATGAGATTTGAGGTCCTATCTGGGTGAGATCCAGATTGAAACCAGATTTGGAGCAGATCTGAAATAAGTGGTCCTATTTTCCCATTCTCTGGAAAATTGCTTGGCTAATTTTTGAGGCAATCTGATTCAAACTCAGGAGTTGTTGTTTACTGCTTCTAATTAATATTTATTTTACTGTGCACTGAAACAAAGCAACCTCTCCGGATCCATACCGATGGCAAGTGGGCTATGTCAGAGATCCCGGGGCAGAGATCACCCAGAAATAAGCACTAGGAGAAGGAAATTAATCTGTCTTTATGAACAGATTTCTGTATCAAGGGCATACTTTAACCTTTGCCCATTTGACCCCATTAGCATGTTGTTGGGCTGTATTTTCTAGTTTGTTCTGAATCCCAAAATCTCGAACCATCAAATTTTCTTGTATGTTTTCCCCTAATTGCAAAAATGAATATGAGGCTATAAGACGTTTGTAGCAACAAGCAAACTTATTCACTGAAACTTGGATATATCCTAGAGATGTATGGAGATGTTTCTCCTGTGTCAGGAAACTTTGTTAGTCTTCTAGAAATCCTTTTGGTTTCCTTCAAAATCCCCTAGATGTTTTGCCTGAGGAGGAATCTCCCACGTTCATATTGAGTTTTTCCTAAGGTGAAATTTTTGTGGCAAGCTCTAATTTGTATGACTCTGAGACTCTTGGCTGGCTCTTTCATCTTCCTGTTTGTATGTGTTCAGCTTTGAGTGATGGTGTGTGAGAAGACATTTTAGAAAAGAGTACCTTCTTGAACTTGGTCTCATTAGATCTGTTACTTGAGATCAAAGGAGCCAAGGAAGGTGGCTACTGAGTGAGCAAGGTTATCTAGGACTGGTATTTCACTTCCCTAATCAACCTGAGATTGTCAGGACAGATGTAAGAGCTCTGGGTGGGGAGTATGATATCTTTCAGAAGGCAAATGATTTTGTATTAAGAGTGTGTGTGTGTAATTATTACCACAGAAAGATCTATTTGCTTTATAGTAGCTGTTTCTCAGCTGTGGTCCATATGAAATCCTTTGGCAAAAATCCCCTAATTTACAAATATTCCTAGCTTAGAAAAAGGAAAGAAAGAAAGAAAGAAAGAAAGAAAGAAAGAAAGAAAGAGAAAAAGTTAGTTGTCTTGTTTGATTAGAAGGGGGAAACTAATTTCTCTCCTGGTGGACGCTTTCTGGCTGAAAGCTGTCTGTTTGTGTGCCTCTTAGCTACAGTATGTAAAAGCCAGCCCTACAAGTCATAATTAGAAGTGCAGGACAATTCTAATGATGTCTTACAACCGATGAAATCTGCTTTTCCACCTGATTACCATGGAAACCACCGTTAGCCAACTGAATTCATTCTGATCAAAATGAATTATTATTAATCTTTCCAGGCAAGGGTGCTTGGGGATTTGGACTGCTTTTGTTAACGTTTCTGCTAAGCAACCAAAAGGTCCAGGAAGGGTAAATATTAATTCTTAATGCGGTAGTGAGTGAGTATGGGTGAGTCTCTCTGGGACCCAACTAGTTATCGTCAAATCAGATACTAGTAATTTGCAGGAGCATTATGCACTATATATGGAAGCAAGATAAATAGCAGAAACTTTGGAGTTTGACATTATAATACGGTCCAGATCAAGGTAAGAGCTGTTCGACAGTGGAATTTGCTGCCAAGGAGTGTGGTGGAGTCTCCTACTTTGGAGGTCTTTAAGCAGAGGCTTGACAACCATATGTCAGGAGTGCTCTGATGGTGTTTCCTGCTTGGCAGGGGGTTGGACTCGATGGCCCTTGTGGTCTCTTCCAACTCTATGATTCTATGATTCGAAGGTTTGTCTGTTCTATTGCTGGAACCCGCACTGGGACCTTTTGGTGAAGGTTGGGTAAGAAATCTCTCTGCCCATTTGGGTGCCATTGGATCCTATAGTGCAACAGGGATTAAATAATGCAGACCTAAAAAGTAATCATAACAGAGGTAGATTATGAATTCCCATTGTAGCTGTACTAGATATTCAGAATCATACTAATAAGCAGATTATTGTCTTCTCTGTAGTGAAAAGTGGACCTCAGTTTATAGAATTTTGCTCAAAGAATGCAACATTAACATCTTCCACTTTGAAATGATCTAAGATTTAGATTTTACATAGTATATTCATGTGCAGGACTGGTGAGTTTTCGTGGTTCAGTGGTAAGGTACAGGCGAAAGTCCCAGTTGAAGTCCCTGACACTTCTAGTGACGGGAAAGACTTTTCCTAGAGACCCTGCAAAAACACTTCCAGTCAGAGGAAACAATGCTTTATTCTCATCCACTCTTCTGTAAAGTCTTCTAGTAGAACCCACTGACTCAGTGAGGGCCACCTCACTGCGCCTTTCTCCAGCCCTTACCACAAACAGGGAAATTCATTACATGATGTCTTCACTCCTGTAGTGAATCCTACTGGACAAAATGGTCTGGCAAGAGGAAAATATTAGGGATGCAACTTGTAATGCAATGTATGAAAACACTGTATTTCAGGTTACATACAGTGATACAAAATTCTATCTGTGTTGTTTGGTGTGCAATTATGACACAGTCATACATGCAAGTCAGCACTTGGAAGTCATTAATGTGCACATGCGAGCAAACCTCTGTTTTGCAAATTTGGTGGGCTGTCTTAACGATAGCAAGACCTAAATGGAGAGCCAAATAGTTTCTGGAGAAAAATTATGCAGATCAAACAAGTACATATTCAGTGACTACTAGAACATGGGTTTGTCATGTTCAGAAGCATCATGTGATTAAAAGGGCTGTGGAGCTGTGTTTCAGCCCCTGATGACCCATTAGTATGGATGCTTGCAGTGAGGAAGCATATGCTCTGTATGTTGGCTTCCCCAGAATTTGGAAACCTACAGACATAACAGGCATCTAAGTATCGGTCATGTATGTGTCATAGGGAGTGCTGCCAGAGAGCCCTACAGCCTTTTGATGACTAACATGCTCAGGGGATTTTCAGCCTCTCTGTTTCTATAATATGAAATGTGCTACCAGGCAGAACTTAGTCGCAAAGGAGTATAGGATTGTGTCTGGTGCTATCAATTTTCTTCCGTCGGATTATTTTTTATTTATTTGTTTTCCCTTGGAAGAAGCCACTCTGAATCAGTCAGAATTCTAATATTGGCTGTCACTGAAAAGTTAATTCAGTCATGTATTTAATTTAGAGCGAGAGCTTTGTGATCAAAGTTTGGGGGGGAGCATTCTTTGTTATGGTGACGCCTCTGATTTTTCAGAAATGACTTAAAGGATGAGAACATGTATACCAAATTTGGATCTGCCTTTTGTTTCGATGAATTTCACAATCGGCTAATATGTGATGAAAGGTATTTGACTACATATGGCCTAAGAGCATTAATATCTTTGTTGAAATGGGGGAGGGAGACCCCACTGATCACTTGAAGGATGCAAATAAGCCTTTAAACGTTTTAGCCTATTATTGGCTTTCACATGGTATTAGTAAGAGGGGAGTTGGCTAATATGATAAAAAGGCAATTAATGTAATTCAAAAGCATGTAATATGATAAGACCTTTGTACTGCATTGCCAGCTTTGATAAAAGCCAGTGGCAAAATCTTATTCAATCGCTTTCTGAGTGTCTGTACTTGTGATGGGGACCACTTGGAATGAGTCATACCAGGTTTATCTTTTCTGCTGTGGTTCAGGGTCCTAAAGTCTCCTAAACATAGTAAGTAAATTTATTTTATTTATTGGGAACATTTAAGCCCAATCGATCCATGCTATAAAGATTAGTTTGTGAAAAAATGATGTCCTTTTGCATACCATATTGCCAGCTAATATTTTGTTTGACAGTTCAGTATCTTGCAAGAAGAATTCTGTTACAAAATGGTTTCACTGGAAACTTTTGGGTGGGCTGCGTTCGATGGGGCAGATAGTAAGATGTACAGACCTGGCCTTTTGTGAAGAAGTTATGTTGGTATTTTCCTTCCATATAAACTCATACAACTGGGCACTTCAGCATTAGTTCAAATTGTTTTGTAATATGTGTTCTTCATTTGTTAGGTCAGATTTAAACACGACTGACCTCATAATAGCTTGAAATCTATGCATGTGTGTTGTAGCTTCCTGCATTAACAAGAATCCAGCCGATATGTAGAACGTTGAACTGTTTGGTGTGGTTTTTTTCTCATTCTAGGGAAAAAAATATTTCTATATGCAAAGGGAGAGAGACAGGCTATGGGGATACAAAGGCTGTTAATATACAAGTATTTTGCGACCAATTTATTAATTCCAGGTCAGGACATTTTGTTCTGAATTATTCTTCTATTGTTCATTTTTCTTGGCAGAAAACTCTGGTATAAAGAATAGATGAACTGCTGCCCATCCATAAGGCACTCAATAACTTTTTTTACTACTTAAAATATGATATAGAGTGTTATATTGCAGATGGAACTCTCTGATAATTAGAATGTCAATGATACCATCATACTTAACATAAGGAACATGGGGAGAAGTTAATTTGAGAGGAATCTTTTTGTCTAGCTCTCACAGCGACTCTTAGTCCGTAAATCTATTGATGCCTGATTACTCTGCAGTTCCTGGAAGACAGATAAATTATATCTATCTGCTAATTTCATAAGAACATACTGTGCTAATGTGCCTATAAATGTCAAAAAAAAGAAAGTAAAGTAAAAGATATTCAAAGTATAATCCCAAACTTTTCCAAAACATTTTCTACCTTGCATTTCTAGATTAATACCATGTAATTGATAAATCACCACCACCATTATAATCACCCTATTTTTTTAAGTGGCTACCATAATATATGCCCTTACAAGCCACCATGCAAACATTTAGCATTGATTTTAATTGGTATTACTATTCTTAATTATCATTATCATTATTATATATTTCCTCCAAGGAGGTCAGAGTGGTATATATGGTTTTCTCCCTCCACATTTCTCACAGCTCGAGGTGAGATGAACTTCATACCTGAGTCTAGATTTTCATCCTGGCCATCAGTGTTCAGATTCAACTTTCTAACCACTATATTATACTGTGTTTCTTATTATTGGCTGGTTCCAACGTGCAGATTCTGCAAGATCATGGATGTGTTTGCGTTGTCTCATGTTGGATGGTGTAAAATCTGGGCATGATTGACGTGTGGGAGAACTTTGGGCCCTTGTGGAGCACCATCACATTTGAAGTTGCATGGAGAGTCAGTGCTACTTTTGAGACCAAACATCAACATGAAGAGAATCATTGTTGGGCCTCTCATGTGCACCTCAACCATCTCTATAATATAAATTCATTTATTCAGTGCCAATTTGCATTGAGTAAATTAAAATGAATTAATTCTGATTAACTTTGGTGAAAGCAAGATCAAAATAGGATCTTGTTTGGTGTGCATTAGACATAACAGCAGAGTGACCTTTACTACTGAAAAATGAGATTTCATTATTTAAATAAAGTACTCAGTTTGCTGTTTCCTATCACAAGGGAAAAATCTGCAAGTGATATCTTCTTTAAATTCCAATTCAGTAACTCATAGCAAATTCAAGATAAGTTGCTCAATTAATTACCATTTATTTATTGCAAGTGTGCTGAATCAGTTCATGAAACATAAGCGACCCCATACTTAAGTAAAATGCTACTTTGCATGAACAAACTGCATTCCACCTGCAGAAGCAGAGTTCCTCACAGTTGGTATGAAAACAGAAGCATGGATTGACATAGTTTCCACCAAAATGTCAGCTACAGTGAAATTCAAGGTTATTCTGGACATTCTTCAGATGAAGCATCTTAGGAATTGTAAGGGGAGCCAAAAGACTTCCAAGAAGAACAGGCACAGTCCTAATTTCACATTCATATTCAATCCCATTGTAGTTAGATATAACTAGTTCTCTGCAAGTGCCTTCTGCTATGATTATGGCTGTTTCAGGATCATTGTATTCAAACTCTTATGTTTAGTTAGATAAATTGGCTTGGTGTTGTGGACTCTTGACAGTGTCAGTTGCCTGTTTGCTTGCATTATTCCAGATACCTCCTTTCCTGTGTTCTCTGATCAGCATTGTCAAAGCTGAAAAAACCAACCATCTGTTAGATGGAGAAATCATCACATTCAGCAGCTGCTCCCAGGGACCTGTGGGTTGGGGCAAGCTAATTAGTTTATGGTGGAATAAAATATATTTTGCTCTACCAAAAGCAAATGCGTATTACACAAACTGTTCTTCTGCAAAGCTTCCCAAGTTTGAAGAAACTACACGAAATTTTGTATCTCAATTCCAGGAAAAGTTGCTTTTCATGTATCACCAGATTGCAAAAACTAGGTATGTCATGAAACATAGAATTGTAGAGATGGAAGGAACCCCAAACCTCATCTAGTCCAACCCCCTGCAATGAGGGAATCTCAACCCAAAAATCTATGACAGATGGCCACTCAACCTCTGCTTCAAAACCTCCAAGGAAGGAGAGTCCATAACCTTCTGGGGGAGTCCATTCCACTGAGAAACCGCTCTTACTACTGGAAAGTTTTTCCTGATGTTTTGTCACAATCACCTTACTTGTAACTTGGATCCATTGCTTTTGCTCCTACCGTTTGGAACAAGAGAAAACAAGCTTGCTCCAACTTCCATGTGACAGTGCTTTAGATATTTGAAGATGGCTATGAACTGGTGGGATGCAGGTGGCGCTGTGGGTTAAACCACAGAGCCTAGGACTTGCCGATCAGAAGGCCGGCGGTTCGAATCCCTGCGACGGGGTGAGCTCCCGTTGTTCGGTCCCAGCTCCTGCCAACCTAGCAGTTCGAAAGCACAAAGTGCAAGTAGATAAATAGGTACCACTTCGGCGGGAAGGTAAATGGCGTTTCCGTGTGCTGCTCTGGTTCGCCAGAAGCAGCTTAGTCATGCTGGCCACATGACCCAGAAGCTGTACGCCGGCTCCCTTGGCCAGTAAAGCGAGATGAGCACCGCAACCCCAGAGTCGGACGCGACTGGACCTAATGGTCAGGGGTCCCTTTACCTTTACCTTTATGAACTGGTAGCTGCAGCAAATCCCTACTACTGGATATTTATAGGCAACCCTGTTTTGCACGCGTTCAAAGCATGTGCAACCGTGAACATGCGGGCCATTTTCAGACTCAGAAGAAGGTGGGGCAAGCTTATGTGCGCTCCACCAACACAAGTGATGACCAGGAATGCAACCTCCTTGCAAATCAGGCATTGCCTGTATATCTATCGGTATATTAATCAATCTATATTGTGCCATCTCACATTGACCCAGTATGTTCCACATGCAACTATAACATGGGTTTATTGTATACCTAAAAATATATTGCAAGAAGTGCCCCCCGAAGCAAAAAAGTAAAGTCAGTAAAGAAATACAACATACTTGTATATATACATAATTATGCATAGGACATGACTGCATTTCTCCTTCAGACTCACTAACAGGAACCCAGAGAACAGTGGCAAAACAGTTGTGTATGCTCAGAGTTCAAGCGGTATAAATGGTGAAGAGAAAATTAAAAAGAGAATTGCGGTCCACAGTCCAAACTTGACACGAGGCAGCAAAATTCTATCACTCAAAAACTAACTGGATATCACATGTACAATTAAATAATATTTCAGGTTTACAGATTCTTTTTAATGAAGATTTAACACTACAGAAGTTGTGCCTTCTGTTTTCTCCCTCACAAATATTAACTTCATAGACATTATACCTTGTTTTGCAGCTGTTAGGCAGGTGTCTTCTCTTAATTCAATGAAAGTCTTGGATAGTTTTAGTCATGCACCAGTGTTGTAAAGATTGGAGTTAAATACTAATTAATAGCCTGATGTCAGTTCACTGGCTCCAAGTTAGTCAGTGAAAGAGCCCATACTTTTAAACGCAGGTTATTGACGATGAGGTTAAATAATCTAGGACAGCTCATTTTCTACTCTTATTGACTATTTTTTTTATCAGAGTTATAGCTTGGCTCTATCAGCTAATGGTAATCACTGGACACACACATAGCCCTGTCCAGTGAAATAACTGCTATTTCATGATAATAATTACATGTATTACCCACCTTTCACCAGCAGGTCCCAGGGTGGGTTTCAACAATTTAAATTTCAGTATTACAAACAGCTAAAGCAAATTGCAATCACGGGACTATCTAGCAGGGATACGTTATATCCTCTTTTCCTCTACTATGCCAACCCAGCACTAGATAAACTACAACAAGAATGCACCATTGGTGCCCATTGCACTTTAAAGCACAGTGGGACTGCAATTTACGCAGATTTTACTTATGTGATCACAGCTTTACGCAGATCACCAATAAACAAACATACAAATAAAAAGGGGTGGGAGGGCCTTGCTTATGTGGCTCTGGAGGCTCTCGCAATATTTTGCAGGAGCCTCCAGAGGCCTTGTGTGACCACCCCAGAGCCCTGGAACAAGACCGAGGGTTGAAAAGCTCTTTCTGCAAAGGGTTTCCCTGTTGTATAGATTATTTTTAAGCCCCCCGCCTTGCTTACCTGGCTGTGGGAGGCTCCTGCAAGATACTGGACTGCCCCAGTCACACGAGATCTTGGACGGTGTGGGTGCTTCTAGCGGTCATTCTAACCTTGTGCAATTTTGCCTTTGCACTCAACCTCCAGTAACATGACCCCCACATAAGTTGTGGTCCTACTGCATAGCCCAAATACCTGGCAACTTAAGCCCCATGTAAAAATGTGTATATGTAGACAAAACCTGCTCACTTCCCCTGGCAAGGAATTGCCACGATACAGTAGTACCTTGGTTCTCAAACGCTTTGGTTCTCAAACGCTTTGGTTCTCAAACGCCAAAAACCCAGAAGTAAGTGTTCAAGTTTTTGAACGTTTTTCGGAAGCCGAACATCCGATATGGCTGTCGGCTATTTTTTCCGGGGCATCTGCACCAATCAGATGATGCACATTGGTTTTTTAACATTTTGGAAGTCAAATGGACTTCCGGAATGGATTAAGTTTGACACTTTTGCTTTTGCTATTTGTTTTGCATTTTTGTTTTTGAGGGTTTTCCGGTTAATTTGTTTTTGTGACTGTGTGAAACCCAGTTCAGCTATAGATAGATAGATAGATAGATAGATAGTGTGACTGTGGAAATGGATAAAAGCTATCATCAGTGCAAGTAAGGGGGGAAATAATTTTAATTTTTATCATCTACAATGCTATCTTATTTATTTTATAGTACAGTACATTGATTATTGCTTTAATTTGATGGATCAATGGTCTCGTTAGATATTAAAATTAATGTTAAATTGCTGTTTTAGGGGTTGTTTTTAAAAGTCTAGAACGGATTAATCTGTTTTGCATTACTTTGGGAAAGCATGCCTTGGTTTTGGAATGCTTTGGAATGGACTTCCAGAACAGATTAGGTTTGAGAATCAAGGTACCACTGTATCAAGATTAGGGATGCCATGAGCAAAAGTGGGGTCTTTCCTAAGAGCAGCTCCAGTACTGTGGGTAAGAAGCAATATGTGTCTTTCCCTTTCCCGACATTTGCCTCAAACCACAGTTCTTGCATCAGGAGGGAAGAAAAATTTCAGCTTGGGAGAACTAAGAGCAGAGCTAGGAATCGGGGTTGAAGGGCATGCCTTGTTCCAGCATTTGGTTTATTTGAAGAAATGGCCATAGTGAGGAATAAAATATACTAATTTAGCGAGCAATCCTATGGCAAGACCCATTGGGATGAGCAGCTTAGGACGCAGCAGATCTCCAGCTCAGCAAGGAGCTTCCTGGCGTTAAGTTCCCAGTCCTGACTCAGTTGCTGATACAACAGCATCATTGACTTATCCCAGCTCAGCTGGAGCCGTGCAGCAGAGCAGAGGCCGGTGTAAGTCCCCCAAAAAGTGGGGGCAGAACCAGAGAGGGGAGACCGATATTAGATCCTGAGCCCATTCAGCTTGGTCATGTGACCTGGCAACCCAGCATAAAATACTGTCTTAAAGACTTGTTTTGCCTGTACCAGGTGTAGGCAGAGCAGCAGCAGCAGCAGCAGGCACTTGGATGAATAGGGTTTGGAAATGGTGTGACACCATTGCAGGTTAACTTACACTGGTCTGCTTTGTGTGTCGAGGTCCCCAAGCCACCCCCTAAATAAGTCACAATTCACACAGAATTTTTGTTTAAGGTTTTTGGCATAATTTTGGCCACAACTTTATTCAAATACACACATGTGAGTGGTTGCTTAGGCATTGGTTCCGACTATCTGTCCCCGCCCCGGGACAGAACTGACTTCCGGATTCCAGCGAAAGCCAGTAAGGGAAAACAATATTGGGGAAAAAATGGAGCTGGGCACCAGACCCTCACCTCTCCCCGCATGCTCCCAGGGGCTTGCGTGGTCCAAGCCCCACGCCAGGGATTCAGACGAAAGCATGGCAAGCCCCTGGATTCCTTTAATGGAATTCCCTTGCAGCACCAGCATTGGAGGGACAGGCACTGCCAACCACATCCCCTCCACCAACCAAAAATTAACCAATGCCTAACCACAACCTTACAAGCTGTGACGATTTGCTACGCAGTAGGCAAAAACCAAATGGCACCAGCCAATCAGCCAAATGGACAAAATTCCCACCAGGCCCCTGCCCCAAAAGCAGATGACCCCATGACAGGCATAGCAAGGTCAACACAATAGCCCTAGATTAGGGAGGGTGGATGGGTGATCCGGTGCACACAGCAAAAGAGAACGCTCAATGCTGCGTGCCCTGTGTATAAAACCTTTGGTCCATCCCACAAATTGGCAACATCAAACCTTGCCCAGTAACCCAAACAGCCCAATCACTGCCAATGGCCATCTAAATGATCCCACCCAGCAACAGCGGGGTGGCCTGCCAGACCCCACCGCAACACGTGCTCTCCATGCATGAAGGAGAACATTCTTTATGCCAGCTTCTTGTGCATAGGTTTCTCCCTCAGAAACATTTGCATGAGGACCAAGCAACTTCCCCAATTGAATGTGTCGAGTTGGTTTCTTATTGTGCAATGTAGAAAAAGTGGAAGGCAGCATACCAGCTGAAAAAGAGAAGTGGTCCTTCGAATGTAGGCCAGCTCCATTATTTACATTAAATACATGATTCTCTCCCAAGCTATGCTAAGTTATCCCAATTAGGCTTGGGTACAGAACATTAACGTTCAAGTACAGATCATTAACTGTGGGTACTGAAGATTAACTGCTTGTGTCAAGATCACTGAGGTTTTCTTTTTGAAAGCAGGGTCTTGATATTCAGTAGTTTTCTTTTCTGTAGGATTCAAGAATGCTATAATTCTTCCATTCATTTTTTTCTTTTAAAAAAAAGAATCCATTGGAAATTATAATTCTCAACCTTCTGTGACATGGCTGATGTTAATGGAAAGGCACACATTGATTCCAGTGAGTGCTGGCTCCAATTTTATGACATATGCACTGTTCCAACAATAATTAGTCATTGTTCTCAATTTCCTATTCATAAGTAGACATTTGAAATCATTTACTGTAAAGTAATTTCAAATCCTACCAAACTATAACCAACAAACAGAAGAAATATGGCATTTACCCACCAAGTGGCACAATAATCAGTATTCCTTTTCCACTAGAATTATTGTTTTTAAGGGTTCTCCATCTTTTCTCCCTGCACTCTTAACAGTAGTTTGACAAAGAAATTAAGTAGGTAAAGTTTTTCTAGCACTTTTCTAGTTGCGCCAGAAAAAGCCTCACATTCTAAATATCATTATTCCCACCCATCCCCTACAGACATTACTTGAAACCACAGAGCATTGCTCTAGTCAGATTTGTTTCTCCATTATGTGTTTAGGATCAGAGTTCTACAGTGCCAGATGCCACACCAACGATGCATCACTAAGCTGACTCTCTTCCCTCCAATTTCTTCCCACAAATCCATTTTGCAAACAAGCTAACAGCTTGAACCTAAGACTTGCTGTGCCAGGAAATAAGTGCTCAGGATGAGGGAAAGCACAAAACGTGACATTATGTTGCCATTTTAACAATGTCATATTGGCACTGCAGATGGATTAATCAGCCCAGTGTTTGGGATCAGGATGCAATACAGCTGTTGTAGTCATACTGCATTGCAAAATGTTTGCTGGGAGGGTAGAGTTTACTAAAAGGAGCTGATACGATCAACATAAGGTACACTGCCCTGAGTCACAGTATTTTTTGTGGCAGGATAAAAAAACAGGCATAGGTGCAGTAAATTGGAAGAAAGGGTTTCGTGCATGTTATAATGATGTCACATTGGAGAAGCTTGGGTCATACATATGTAACATGCTAGGGCATGATTCGTGTGCAATATACCAGTCACACACACATGCACACATGCACACAAAAATAAGCAGAGAAATTTGTAGAACCATTTCAGCCTCATTTATTAAGTAGTCAATAGTCTGGGAGATGGGAAACACACAAAGGTTTCATTGGATAAAAAATCTAAAAGAAGACCTTCTCACCAGTGTGATATCAATCAAACAGCCAATCAGTGACTGAGTAAGCCCCTGCAGACTTTTGATCAATAGAACAAGGATGCAAATAAAACAAGGATCAATAGAGGCTAGGATGCAAAGCAAACTTTCATGTCCCTGCCACTGTATGGATAGACACAGAGGTTTTTTTGGTGATACCAAACAGTGACCATATTGGCTGAGAACCCAGCAATGGTGTTACTATCTGTCATTCTATCTCATATGGCAGATTGGAGGCTCATGCAGGATGGTTCTTAAAATCATATTATACCAACATTCAGGAGATGCCACTGAAATTTCACCAAAAGCTAATGTGACTTGGGAACAGGGGTCTTTAGGTTACCATATGAATAATTCTGAAGAAAACAAAACATGTTTTCAACAATGCTAGCAAGACTTCTTGGATAGTCCCAAACATCCCTACTTATATTCAGATTTTGCTCGAAGCAAAACTGAAAGCAAAGTTAGAGGTTTCTCCTCAAATGAAAGAGCAAACAAATTATGAGGTTCTGATAAGAGTAGCAATGTAGAGATGGTTATATCCCTGCAACATTCTGAAAGTTGCACATTTAAGAATCAGATGGATGAATTCCGTAGGAGTCCTTGGCTATATGTTATCTTTGATATAAAACTGAGTTCAGTTCAGGTGTGTCACCATTAAGCAAGAACCTATTACAATGGAAATATTAACCTTAACAACATGTTAAGTGATGCTACTCAAAGGCAAAATAATAATCAGCCTTAAATTTTACTCAGTGATTATCAGGTTCTGATTTAACAGGAGATAATGAAGGGTTTTGAGTCCCTATTAATTATACTGACTGAAGTGTATTCCAGAGTATTTAATGGCCTCAATCTTGCTACCATTAGTCATAACTAAATACTATTGAAACTAATGCCACAAATTAATTGAGATTAATTCAAGAGACATTACTCTTGGTGTGCATCACAACGATCTAGGTTTGTGCAAGTGGCATGTATGAAATAAAGGTTTTTGGGCATCAGTTACCAATGGTATCTGAAACCATATACATTACTAACAAAACCATATTATTTTTAGTGATGTTGCAATGTTTTAAGTCTAGTTCAACCAGCAGATTTCCCTTCTTTCATAAAAACCTGGGCTGTAGATAGCTTTGTTCCCCAAGCAGATAGAATGTTTGTGAACATTTTGTACTACCAGATGAGTTCAGCAAATTGGTGTCAGGGTTTTCTGAACACAACTACAATAGAGGATAAATGGATTTGAGAAACTGGTGAGATATAATTTTTAGTGGCTTCTGGTTCAGCTAGTTTGCCACCTAAGTGCTACGTGACTAAATATGTGTGTATGCACCCAAGTTTTCGCATACATAAACTTTAAAATGGCATTTTACATTCAAAACCTTTACAAGCAAAAGTTATTGGTGCATTTGGTGTGTATTTGTGTGGAAGTCTGTTCATCATGGGCACTATCCAATAATGACCCTGGAACAGTCACAACTGTCGCAGCCATGCTTATTCTATTGTGCCATGCCTTCAGCATCCTTCTGTGACTTATGCTTTATGCTTCTTAAAACAACGCTGCAATTTATTTACAAGGTGATACCATTTTGAGGCTGTAGTAGCAGGCTACAGCATTTGTTTCTCTTGCTGACAGTAGATTTCCCCTGAAATTATGTACTTGTGTTACATGATTTCATCAGGATACTGCTTCTTTGGTTTCTGCCATTACACACATAAGCATGGTATTTGCCTTATCAGTCACTCTTGTCTGTCACATTCCTACTGGGAAGATACAACTAAAAGTGTTTGTTTTCCATTTTACTGCAAGAGCAGCGGTGAATATGAACTGCAAAGCAATCACGCTTTCCTGAATGTTACTTGTTTTCTCTTTGTTTATTGTGCCTACACCTGACAATACCCACCTCCTTGTACTGCAGCATATTTGATCGGATTTCTCTAGCCAAAGAAAAATATTGTGCTTGTAATATGGGGCAGACCAGTCTAGCTCTGGAGTACGTCCACAGTGGCTTATGCATAAAAGGAATGATATTTTCTTTGTGGTAAAGAGTTTCATAGCTCAGCTTTCCTTGCACTAACTACCGACTTGCTGGAGGCAAACTACAGAAATTGTGGAGGCACAGCTGTACGTGCAGGTAGTTTTCCATACATTTCTCCCCATTACTCACCACTCAGCTTTGGTATCTGAAGGTATTGTACCAGCAAACACTGAAGATCAATAGCCTGTGTAAGAAAATTTATTATTTTTTCCCCTTCTACTATTAAATTCCCACTTAGTTTTTAGCAGGGAGTTGAATGTGCAAATAATGCAGGATTCATCTGCTTCCTCTTTTTTTGTTGAAATTGCTGTTTGGCCCTCCCCACTCAGTGAGATGAACAGTGAAGTGCAGTTTTATGTATTTCCTTAGGCTGTCCATTTACATTAGGTTTTTTCCCCTTAAAAAAAGGAATGGAAACGTAATCCTTTCAAAAATGTTCTGCTGTAGAACAGTGTTATCTCTGTTTCTATGGAAGCAAGCCAAGCTGTGGAGCATAATGATGTATCTAAGGATTCACTGTGCTTATAGTATCCAAGAGAACACATCCTGATCAATATGAAAGGAAAGTTGAAGCAGATAAAAAAAAATACAAGGATGTAAGTTCAGTACTGTGTGGAAGGGAGATTTATCCCTCTTCCTGGTTGAACCATCTGATCCTATGTGTGCAATCCTATACACACTTACCTGGGAACAGGCCTCATGTAGTCAATGGAGTGCACTTTTGAGGAGACATTTATAGGGTCACACTATTATTTGTTTATCTGTTGGCTGTTGGGTTGAATAATCATTCCATATTCCCAGGTACTCTGGGAAATACAGGTCAGTTGGATCAAATCTGTGACTGCCAGAAAAGTGTAAATATCTCATCAGAAGTTCTGGACACGATAGAATACATGCAGATTTCATTATTTTTGCTTTGTTTTCAATTTATAATCTGCCCTATGCACAGAAGCTGAGGGGAAATGAGGCCAACAAGGAAAAGGGACACTGTCATGGATTGCTCCAAAGAATCCTAAGAACAGTAGCTTGCTGAAAGTCCCCATAATCCTTCATTAGAGATTGCTTCAAAAAGATGACTATTCCTTGAGGAAATGACTATTGTGTCTTGCATGTTGTAACTTGAGATGGCCACCAACTTGGATGGATTTAAAAGAGGCTTAGACATATTCATGGAGGAGAAGGCAATCAATGCCTACTAGCCATAATGACTGTGCTTTGACTCCACCATTGGGGGTAGTAAGAAGACTCTTGTGGTTGAATCCTGCTTGCCGGTTTTCCACTGGTTGGCACTGTGAGAACAGGATGTTGGATTAGATGGGTCGTTGGCCTGATCCAGCAGGTGGTTCTTATACTCTTATGAGGTTTGTACGGTGGGCTTAAGATGGCACTCATGGTTTATTTAACAGATTGTAAGGGGTATAAGAGAACATAGTATTTAATATATGTAGGTTCTATGCCACCTAAAGGGACACGGATGGCGCTGTGGGTTAAACCATAGAGCCTAGGACTTGCCAATCAGAAGGTTGATGGTTTGAATCCCCACAACGGGGTGAGCTCCCATTGCTCGGTCCCTGCTCCTGCCAACTTAGCAGTTCAAAAGCACGTCAAAGTGCAAGTAGATAAATAGGTACCGCTCCAGCGGGAAGGTAAAAGGTGTTTCCGTGCGCTGCTCTGGTCTCACCAGAAGCGGCTTAGTCATGCTGGCCACATGACCTGGAAGCTGTACGCCGGCTCCCTCGGCCAATAAAGCGAGATGAGCGCCGCAACCCCAGAGTTGGCCACAACTGGACCTAATGGTCAGGGGTCCCTTTACCTTTACCTATGCCACCTAAAGCCTTGCAAGCTCTTTTGGTCATATAACATCTGGACTAATAGATTCCGTGATTATTGCTTGACCTAAACTCTGATCAGGCATTCTACTAATCTGGGAAAACAACACACCATTGCCATCTTCTTGTGAGCTGAAGGCAGCTCTCTGAAGCAGTCAGACTGATTTTCTACTGGTGACTTCTCACTTCATACAGCTGCTGTTTATACACTGGAGGTTGATGAGTATGGAAGTAACAGACAGGACCCCTTTGAAATTAAAAGCCTCAGATTAGAAGAAAGCTTGAAGAGGGTTTGACCTTGAAATCCAACAGATCTCAGGAGAACCTACTTCTGTAAGGAGGGTCATTTCTGTAATGGTGCCCAGCTTTGGAATAAACTCCCTAGCTTCAGTTGTATAGTAAGAATTGATCTCTAAGTGTTACAATCCTTTGATGCCAGATGATGATGATGCATTTATGAGACTTATTAGCTGTTTGTTCCCAAAGAATCTCCAAGTGACCTAAATTGGGGGGAAATGCATGTATAGATTATACTGTAGAAAAGGGGGTGACGTGGGATCATATAACACTTTACCATTCCATACAACAAACCCCAAGCCCTTCCCCAAGGCTAATAAACAAAAAACATTAGCAGTACACCAACAGTAAACAAAACAATACTCTTAACTAGTAGATAAAAACAAAAACTAAACACGGACAACCTATCACTAATTCAAAAATCATTGACATCAACCCAGTGTGTGTTTTTTTTTTTTTAATCTCTGCACCCCAGCCAGAAGTCCCATGTTCGGGCCAGCTGCTGTAAATCAGTGGTGGGCATATTTTCCAGGGATGATCCAGACTCTCTCCTCTCCTTTCAGGGGAAGCAGCAGCAAAAATAGAGCAGGAAAATGGGACAAGTCTTATCTGCTCTGTAGATGTCCTGACTGCTGCCCCCTGCCTCCTCCTGATCCTGGCTGGGTGCACAAAAGCAGACACCATGGCCAGGCAATTTATCCTCCTACCCAGAGGTCCAGCATCAAGGCCAACGGCTGTAAATCAGTCCTCTAGGGATGGTCTGGCATCTCTCCTCTCACAGGACTTTCTTATTTATCCAGATTTTTTAAAAGGGATTACATTTATTTGTGGTATTGTTTGTTTGTTTGTTTGTTTGTTTTGGCTCATGCTTTTTAGTTTCCATTGTCTTTGGGTGGATTTCATTGTTGTTGATTATTGGAGACTACCACTGGATCAGGGGAACAGAGGTTTAGAAATGTTTAAATAAATAAATAGCAACATAGCTAGGCTCAAGCTCTTAGAAAACCTTTATATGCGCTTGACACAATATGTTTGCTTTCTCCTCTGTCTTTGCTACTGACTCACTCCAGGAACATATAGAAGTTCCATTTCTGTAGGTCAGCTTTATAGCCTGTGTATATAGCACTCATGTTATACACCTCTCAGGAGGGCAGTATCACTTGTATGCTATGTAAATCTGAATCAAGGGGCAACTATGCAGGAAGTCTTGACTTCAGCACTCTAGGTTAGGGCTGGGCTAATGTGTCTTGCTCCAGTGCATGTCACTTTTTGTGGTTTTTACTTCATTCATCACATTTCTGCCTTTACAAGCCATCACAAAATATGTATTTAAATACCGTATTTTTTGCACCATAACACTCACTTTTTTCCTCCTAGAAAGTAAGGGGAAATGTCTGTGCGTGTTATGGAGGGAATGCCTACGGGTGGCATGCCTACGGATTTTCCTCCTCTAAAAACTACGTGCGTGTTATGGTTGGGTGCGGGATATAGAGCGAAAAATACGGTACATATTTGAACACTTAGCAATTTATATGTTTCGATAATGTATCTAAGAGCTGCACTTTGGCGTCCAGAGAAATCGGTCGGCCAGCTAAAGTTCTGATCTGCACATAAATCCAAGAGCTTTTAGATTGGGGCATTTCCTATCGGAATTTTCGCAAAGCTCGTATTCATCAAGCATCCCTTCACTGGCAGCACATCGAAAGGGGGTGAAGGGAGAAGTTTTCCTTTGGTTCATTTTTCAGAAGTGCAAGTTGAAACAAAACTCACTGAATTACTGCAATACCTTTGAAGTCTGTCATAGGCCTGGTTTGTATCTCGGCCCTTGGAGACCCTAATGGAGACACCCATTAGACTTCTGGAAGCAAAGACACCTCATATTTCTCTCTTAATCGCTTTAGCACATTTTAAATTGCAGTGATTTATCGTTTCTTCAGCATCTGCCTTCATCTTCAGCAACAACACCATCCTCAAGGAGCTGCCCTCCTCACCAAGCAGTGGAGAGGAAATCGTAGCACCTGGCTGATTATAGCGTTCCTATGGAAGGCCATTATTTTGCAACAATGGGACCAATTCATTCTGAACTGAGGCGTTTGGCCCTACAAGCCAGACTCATAGCAAAACCAAACAATTGGGAAACAAATTGTGTGAGAGAGAGGTGAGGAGGGAGAAAGAGAGCCCTGAGTGGTGAGAGGCTGAAAGCACTGTGCTGCTGGATTTAGTTTCCTTTGAAAGAGGATACATTTAGTTTCTTTGTAATAATTGGAATTGTAATAGTTGCTTTATTTATAATAAAAAGCAGGCTTCCTTGGTGGGGAAGCTAGCCTGCCTCCCTCCTTAAAGACCTTGTTCCATCAGATTTTGGGGAGTTGACTGCTTTTAATGAAAGGGCTGGTGTTTCACTGTTTTTATTGTAATTACTTGTATGTTTTAAACATATTTATATAAATAGTTTTAATTTTAAGTTTTTAGAAATTTGAGTTTTTAGCTGTAAGCTGCCTTGAATACTGTCAGGGGGAAAAGTGGGGAATAATAATAATAATAATAATAATAATAATAATAATAATAATAATAGAATCATAGAGTTGGAAGAGACCACAAGGGCCATCGAGTCCAACCCCCTGCCAAGCAGGAAACACCATCAGAGCACTCCTGACATATGGTTGTCAAGCCTCTGCTTAAAGACCTCCAAAGTAGGAGACTCCACCACACTCCTTGGCAGCAAATTCCACTGTCAAACAGCTCTTACTGTCAGGAAGTTCTTCCTAATGTTTAGGTGGAATCTTCTTTCTTGTAGTTTGAATCCATTGCTCCGTGTCCGCTTCTCTGGAGCAGCAGAAAACAACCTTTCTCCCTCCTCTATGTGACATCCTTTTATATATTTGAACATGGCTATCATATCACCCCTTAACCTCCTCTTCTCCAGGCTAAACATGCCCAGCTCCCTTAGCCGTTCCTCATAAGGCATCGTTTCCAGACCTTTGACCATTTTGGTTGCCCTCCTCTGGACACGTTCCAGTTTGTCAGTGTCCTTCTTGAATTGTGGTGCCCAGAACTGGACACAGTACTCCAGGTGAGGTCTCACCAGAGCAGAATACAGTGGCACTATTACTTCCCTTGATCTAGATGCTATACTCCTATTGATGCAGCCCAGAATTGCATTGGCTTTTTTAGCTGCCGCGTCACACTGTTGGCTCATGTCAAGTTTGTGGTCAACCAAGACTACTCGGGAGCCACACAGGCATTCCTACAATAGGCAGTAGATTTCCAGACACCTACTTGGGCAGCACTTCCAAAGCTGCCCTCTGTCCCCTAGTTCTGCCCAATGCCAGCTTGACATTTCATGTGGAACTGTCTGCCCTCTTTTCAAAGTTGCAAATTGTGTTATCCCCATCCATAAACTCAATCACTATATAGGGCACTTGTCTGAGGCTGCATCCCTGCAGAGAATTGCCCATTCAGCATAACATTGATCAATAGCGCAATCCTGTGCATGTCTACTCAAACAGAAGCTCCAGTGAATTTAGTAACACTTAAAGGTAAAGTAAAGGTGAAGGACCCGACAGTTAAGTCCAGTCGCAGACGACTCTGGGGTTACGGTGCTCATCTTGCTTTATTGGCCGAGGGAGCCGGCGTACAGCTTCCGGGTCATGTGGCCAGCATGACTAAGCTGCTTCTGGAGAACCAGAGCAGCTCACGGAAACACCGTTTACCTTCCCGCTGCACTTTGACGTGCTTTTGAACTGCTAGGTTGGCAGGAGCAGGGACTGAGCAACGGGAACTCACTCTGTCGCAGGGATTCAAACTGCTGACCTTCTGATCGGCAAGACCAAGAGGCTCAGTGGTTTAGACCACAGCACCACCCGCGTCCCTCGAGTAAGACCTAATCCCAGCCTGATATTCAGGCTGCAGTCCTGTGCAAACGTAGCTGGGATACCTGCTTCCAAGACACCAGGACTATGCTGCAAAAGAGGCTTGGAAGATCCACGCTGTTTAACACATATAAGTTTACTCCCATATTGTTTCATAGCTATTGCTTTCGCATTGTTTCTGAAAGCATTTTGCAGCATTTTGCTGTGTTTAAATGTGTGGGTTTTTGTTTTGTTTTGCTTTTTAAAAATATAATTATTTAAAAAGATTATTTCCTATCTCTGATAGGCTTCCTTAAAAATCTGGGAGGTCAAAAGGTCAGTTACTTCCAACTGATTACCGTACTGAAAGGTTTTAACTTTTCTTCTCTAGGCACTTTCAGGAATATTGCATTTGGGGCAGTGCTCTGTGTATGCATTGATGCCACAGAATTGACGTTTGGAGGGGAGCGCAGCTTCTGGCCCTGGGTGCAAATTTTGAATTTCTGAGAGTCCCTCATGGTCAAATGTTATAAATGAATGCACAAGGCCTGCTGAAATCCCAAGAGCCAGAGGGTGACAGCTACAGGCCTGAATAGATCCTCAGCCCTCACAGGGACTAGTAGAATAAGAACAAATTACATAAAATACCTAGCATGGTAAATTATTCAAAACAAACAAATTTACAAACTGTAATTAATTTACACAATTTATATAAATTGCAGGGTATAAGATTTTCTTGCTGCATAATCTGAATTGCCTTAGTGCAGAATTTTTTTTATTATTTTAATATTTTAGGCACAAAGTAAACATGGGGAGCACTTCAAAGAAAGTTGTCCTGTGAACAAAACACTTAAGGTTTTACATGCTAGAAAACACAGCCTTTGAGGACTTTTGATTTGCGTGTGCTAGAGAGAAAGAGCGCTAAAATGCTTATTGATGATGTCAGGGAAAAAAGGAAGGTAGGAGGAGAAATTGCTTTTTTTCCTGAGGCTTTGCTGTTGCAGTTTATTTTCTGAGGCCTGAGTGGAAATCTAAAACTGATTTCCCGTGTGTGCAGAGTTTAACCAGCCATCTGTTGAGGGAAGAGAATGTAGCACACAAAAACCTATTCTTTACTGCTTCTGCATTACACTACTGAATTCCCAAATACTGTAGCACCAGTTCATTTCCTGGAGGGAACCAGTAGCTCCAGTGGCAATAATGTATGTGGATTCATTCCTTTAAAAAACACACACCACAAAATCCCTTCTTCATCTGGAATCACAGACAGCGGTGTGAATAATATATGGACACTTCCTGGCTTTTGGGACATGTTACACCAGAAGCAGATATGCCATGACTGCTGTTGAGGAACAGAAAGTGCCTCAGTACCTTCTCTTATTTTATCCACTCCTGTGTGGAGACAATTAACCATTTTATTAATTTTGATCCTCACTGTTTGACCATTGGGCTCAGATACTTCATGATTTGGTTTGCCTGTTTGTTTTAAATAGTCTAGTGCAAATTCTAATTTGTCCCTGGAAAGAAATGAGCACTTCTATTTTATTCTTAGTTTTAAAAAGCTTATAGTCCACCTTTCCGTCCTTAGGGTGCACAAGTGGTTTGCATTTTTAAAAACGCATTTTGCGTTTGTCAAATCTCACATGCGTCTGCTGAGATACACCATTTAGGGTCTCAGGTTTTCTGGATGGGAGCAGCCGCTCCCTCCCCCATAAAGCGTGTTCTCTTTCATGGAGAGCACGTGTTGCGGTGGGGGTTAACAAGACTGGGCGGGAAAAGAATGATGGCCACCATTACAAATGGGTTCTGCCAGTTGCTGGGGAGATTTATATGTTGCCATTTTGTGATTGACAGCCATAGCCTATATATGCCCTGCATGCAGCGTTGAGCTTCCTCTTTTCGCTGCGCACATCGGATCACCCACCCTCCTTCCCTATGTTCAGGATTGTTCGCTTGACCTTGCTATGCCTGTCATGGGGTCATCAGCTTTGGGGGCAGGGGCCTGGTAGGAATTTTGTCCATTTGGCTGATTGGCTGTTGCCATTTGGTTTTTGCCTACTGCGTAGCAAATCGTCACAACTTGTAAGGTTGCGGTTAGGCATTGGTTTATGAATTGGTTGATGGAGGGGCATCGATTGGCTGTGCCTGCCCCACCAATGCTGCTGCTGCAAGGGTATTCCATGAAAGGAATCCAGGGGCTCACCATGCTTTTGTCCGAACCCCTGTCAAGGGGATAGGGCCACGCAAGAGCCCCTGGGAGCATTTGGGTTGAGGTGAGGGCATAATACCCAGTCCCGTTTCTCTCCCCAAAATGTTTTCCCTTTCTGACTTGGCGTGCGTGCGAATGTCAGTCTGTCCCCGTGCAGGGGCAGATACAGTGGTGCCTCGCAAGACGAAAAGAATCCGTTCTGTGATTCTCTTCGTCTAGCGGGTTTTTCCGTCTTGCGAAGCAAGCCCTTCGAAGGATTAGCGGATTAGCGCTATTACCGGCTTTTAGAGGCTTTTAGCGGCTTATCTGCTGATCGGATCAGCTGATAAGCGGCTTAGCGCTATTAGCGGCTTTTAGCGGCTTATCTGCTGATCGGATCAGCTGATAAGCGGCTTAGTGGCTTAGAAAAAGGGGGGGAGAAAAAAACCCAGCAGGAACTCGCAAGACATTGTCGTCTTGAGAAGCAAGCCCATAGGAGATTCGTTTTGCGAAGCACCTCCAAAACGGAAAACTCTTTCGTCTAGCGAGTTTTCCGTCTTGCGAGGCATTCGTCTTGCGGGGCACCACTGTAGTCGCAACCAATGCCTAAGCAACCACTCACATTGCTTGTATTTTAATAAAGTTGTGTCCAAAATTATGCCAAAAACCTTAAACAAAAATTATGTGTCAATTTTGTTTTATTTGGGGGACCTCGACTCGCAATATGAGCCTCACATTTGATGCAAACATACCAAGATTTCCTGATCACTAGAGTTCTCTTCACATGAGGTACGATAGGACCACTCAGGGCCAGTCCACACACGAGGCAAGGTGAGACACTGAATCGCTGGCTTCTGGTGCCGGTGGCACAGAGGCAGCGACAACTGCAACTCATTCCGTGGAGGCCAGATCTGCCCCATCCTTGGTAACACCCCTGCCTAGCCATTCCACACAGCACTCCAGGGATCGGTGGTCCTGTTCAAATGGAAAAACTTTTTGCATTCAGCTGTGCACAGAAGGAGCTGTTCCAACACAGGGAGATTGGCAATTAATACTGATGGGTTATGCAGAAATGGTGAAACTCATCGGAAGAATAAGAAATCAAGAAGACAGACCTTTTAAAACAGAACGGGGAGAAATTATGGACTATTTGAAGACACATTGTAAACCAATCAAAACATTAGTGGGACTGATAGAAACACATGCAGCAAGAGGCAATTAAGGGGAAGCTAAGGAAAAATTGGTAAATATATTTGAATTGGAGTAAGAAAATATAAAATAAATAACCACAGAAAGGAGGGGAGGGAAGTTGAGAAGATAAATTAGATTTGTAAAGATTCAGGATTGTTGGGGTTTTTTGCTTTTGTTAAAATATTTGTAAAAGGTGAAAATGAAAAATACAATATTTTTTAAAAAAATAGAGAGGAAGGATTAGACACAACCAAGAAATGTGACCCTCTGCAATTTAAAAACAACTTTGAGGTTAGCAGCCAAGACACAGATTATTATCTCTTTAATAGAGGATGACCCCAGGATATACTAAGTCATAGGCCTAGTGAAACCTGCCCACCCAGGTGCCCCTGTGTATGTGATGGGCTGGAAGAAGAAACATTTGCTGAGAGTTGAAATGAATAAATGCTGGGGTCCCCTTTTTCCTCCTGTCAAGCTCCTCTGGGAAGTGACAGTGCACTAGTCAAATGGTAATTCTTCCACAGCAGTCATCCTTGAGAACACTCAGTATGCAGGCTTTTCCAGAAAAGTCAGACCACGCCTGGGATGGAATGTTAGGCTGCGGGAGTTGGAATTATTTTGCCTTTTCCAACACATGAAAAAGAATTGAAATCTATACATTTACACACACAATGATTATTTTTGGAAGCATTCTGCACCAAACCAGCCCCTCATTGTGGGTTTTTTAAAAAAATTGGGACAGATAGTAAAAAAATGTATGGTAACTGCAAGAAAGAATTGCTCTGCTTGCTTTGTTTCAGTGCAGATGGTGTATGAAGATGCATCTTTTCTGTAGCTTAATAAAAAGACAAGTTTAGCTTTATGACAGGCTCTTTCCCCCCTTAAAGACGGCATTGTGAGCAATATCTGTGCTGTGGGAAAATGTTGAAGACTGTGTTATCATTCTACTGTTTTATACCCTTATCTGCATTTAACTCTTTCTCTCTTTTAGCTGCTGAATTTTATGAATATCCTGTGCTTTTCTTTTTCTTTTTTTATCCAGTGCTTTTCAGGGCATGGGGTGGTTGTGTACAACCCTAGATTAAACTTAATTGGGGGGGGGGAGAGAGAAATGCAGTCAACTGAATCAGCCAATTCAATTAACCGCCTAGCCTTAATAAAGGATAAAGTGCCAGGAATTCTAAAACACTGTATTACCTCCTTAAAGGATCAGTGTCAATCTTGTGAAGGTTTCAAGCAAAACTGATTGCTGGAGAAGATTGAAGCTGTTTTGTGCTAGAAATCAGTTACAACCGCAGGGAGTTGACTTTATTATTTTGGAACTTGAACAGGCATTAAAATTAGCATTTCCCCCCCTTTTATGAAATCTATAAGTGTCATAATAAATGATTTAGCCAGTGATGTGTGGCAAAGCCTTGAAATTATGTTTCCCTTAGATTGGGATCACATACAAGGAGGCAAGAATAGTGGAAGGTTTCTCTCCAGGCTGTATGCATTCACTGAATATCACTCAAGGGCACAGCAATGGGACTGGACTGGCTTCTACCTCTTGAAGAGTTATATAAGCAATCTGGAACGAAGCAGGATGGCATGCCATTAGTGAATACAAATATATTGTCCCCTGTTGAACCTAATACTTTGTATGCAAGTGAGAAATTGGAGAAAGGATGAGGAAAGCAGGGGCAGATTGAGAAAATGGTTCTCACTAAGAATGAGTTGAATTTTTGTGAGATTCTGTTTTCATTTTTTTGTGGGGAGGGTGCTAAGTCCTGTACGGGGACAACACTGAGATTAAGGTGGAGAAAGATGACAGCCAGGATCACCCCCTGCCGGAAAGCAGGCAAATGGGGGCTGACTTATGATTGAGGTTGTCGGGCGGCGCCCCTTTCCCTAAAGGATCAGCTTCCATAGCTTGGGGCAATATTTCTTCTTGCTCTAGGTAAAATATGGATCTCACTTCTGAGCTGAATGCAAGCACTTGTCAGACCGTTTCAAGGGGATAGTGACTTTGCAGAATGAGAGGAATTTATTTTATTTTAACTGGAGGCACATTAATGAAGCTAATCATGGTGAGTGTCAGGTTTTCATTTGGAAGCCAGTGCAATCCAAAAAACAACATGCCAAGGCTTGGGGGGGGGGCAGTAGTGTGGTCAGAAAGAACACTGTCTCTGGAGTTCACAAGCCGAAAGCAGGGAAATTGGACTTTTCTTTAAATGGGTGAAAAAGCAAGAGATAAGGTAGCCAAAGGGTTTCTCCTCTGCTCCTGCCTTGGTCTTCCTTGTTATCCTTTACTTTCCATGTCCTCTGCTGCACCAATAAGGACTTGAGTTTGGTGTGCTCATCAACATCATTAAGATATTAAGAATCCCTGTTGTAGGCCCTTCCCATATCCCCAGCTAGGAGTACAAGGCAAGCGAGATGTATACATTTTACGGAAGTTTAGAAAGGTTACCACTAGAGCTATATCCCAGTTCAGCCTTGAATATGCAGAGCTGCCAGTGTCGTTTGGGAGAGTAGTTGAACAGATCAGTTGCTTGATGGGAATGGGGGAGTTGTGTGTGTGTCAGGGAAAAACTAGATCCAACACATTTTTTAAAGGAGCCCATGTGCCTGGCTCCAGCTGCTGGAAGAAGCTGCAAATTGTATGTATAGTGTAGCATCAATTAGTGCACGTGTTTACTGACCTGCTAGGGATACCCATATCAAAGCCTGCTTCAGAACATGGATTTCTACGTTTGCTTGCACAAATTGATTACAATGTGATGTACCATTAAGAATAGCAGATCGTACTTTTAGTATTTTTGTAACACATTGACTGCTCACTTTAAAGCACTTGGGAGCAATACATTGTGTTGCAGGTAGATTTTAACTTGCTCCATGTTGCGCAGCATGTCATTATGAGTAAGAACCCTACTTTATAATGGTATTAATAGTGACATCTGTGTTGCATCTACTAACTAGGTTTAATAAATCAAAAATTCAGGTAATCAGCAGCAATTTTGCCAATGATTGTGACTCTCAAATGCCTACATTTCTGGGATGAATATTAATGATAATTTTAAATTGCACTGGCATGTCTGTTACTTCAGCCTAAGCTTTGTCAGCACACAGTTATCAAATCCTGTATATGGTGCAGATTGAGGGCACATTTCCTGGTTCAGGTGAGGTCAGACATACCAAAGTTATTTAAATTCATTGAAGACTGAACACTTTCCTAATACAGTACTACCTCCACAAATGTCCGCCTTGTCTAGCGTCCATTCCGGCGAATGTCCGCAGCAAACCTGGAAGTACCCGAACGGGTTGCTTCCGGTTTTGCCGCTCGCACATTCACAGAAGCGCTAAATCGTGCTTCGCGCATGCACAGAGGTGCAAACTGCTCCGTGCACGTGCGCAGACACTGCGCTTTGCCCTGTGTCCTTCTCGGCTAGTGGCCAGGGCTCCGGAATGGATCCCAGCCGCAAAACGAGGTACGACAGTATTTGAGATTAGTTTAGTAGATTGTTAATTTGCTATAATATATCCAAGAGGTGAACTCGATTCCATTGCAATACGGGGGGCCCTCCACGCCATTCTGTGGGTGCACTTATAGGCAGCATGAAGATACATTGGTAGGACAGGCTGCCAGGTACCCATTCTATCTTATTCCAGTCTAGTGCTGCCACCATCTATGTTAACAAGCACACAGGCAATTCAGACTTACAGAAGTTTACATTTAAGGAGAAGGACAGGCCTTATTACGGGACTTTGTTTCAAAACTGTGGAACTTTGCTACTGTACCAATGTAGTAAAAACTGAATGATAAAAACAGCCTAGGCTGTGCAAAGTTGCAGGAGTCTTCCTCCGTTCAGGGTAATCTGAAGTATATTTCTTGAAAAAGTGGAGAAGTTCTTCATATTCACATCACACATACACACATTAACGGCTATTCTGACCTTGTTAATAAATTCTAATTGTGATTTTCTTGTTGCTATAAGTGTTTCCATTATGTTGCTGCACTGAATGGGCTTTGTCTGGTGGCTGATTTTAATGCTGCAATTGCCCATCAGTTGTGCAGTTGGTGGTTTCATTAAAATGACAATTAACTTTTTTAATCAACACAATTATGAATTAATTAATTCCCAACCACTCTCTCTAAAACAACATAAAACAGAAATGGAGATTCCATTTGCATGCAAAAATCGAGAGAGCGAAGCTGCCTGCTACTGTTTTCTGCCAGTTGCCGGTGATAAAATATATGTGCATATGAAATATATAACCATTTTAATAAAAACAAATAATGTTATGCCTTCATTTTACATATAGGTGCTTCTCTTATATCAGTATAATATATTATAATAGCATTGAATTATTTTCTCATAAGTAACTTTGTCAGATCAAAACACTCATTGTGCTTTAAGAACTATAAATTGGTAGGTGCTTCTTTTAGGATTGGACCCACCACTGTAAATCAATAGAGTTCTATCATATGCAGCTGAGGCCTCCTGAGTAACTGATAATCTCGTATTGCTTGGTTGATGATGTTAATATACCAATCATAAATGGGTATGAAAGAAACCCTACATTAGTTATTTATCTGTATCCTGACCTTCCTGTAATCAAAGCAGCTAACTAACAAATTATGCTAAAATACAGAACGACATGTAAAAACAAGCATAATTAACACCCCTTCCAATCAAATAAACACTCAAATGCAGCATAGATTTAGCTACAGAAGAGACCTCGGTGTTCAAAACCTTGATGTAATAAAAATGGCTTCTAGCTTTTTCTAGTTACAAGCAATTGTTTACAATTTTGAATGTTCCCCTTGAACAAAAAAACCTCACTAGATAGCATAGTGGTGAGAAAACTGAGCTGAGCTCTTCTCCTAAGTCATGTTAGCTTTCTAAATGCAGGCAGTTTTATTCACGGAGAACTTTCTAATCTCTCCACCTGGAGGCTAAAGTGATGTAGGCCAGAGAGCACTTGATACCATCAAACATATAAATGGATTCTTTCCTTCAAATAGCAGATCTAAAACAGCTCAGCAGCTACTTTCCTTAGGGTAAAAAGCAGCTTCAGAGGGGAGTGATCTGGAGCCATCATGGGCCTTGTTCTAAAACAGCTATGTGAAAGAGGCTAGGGAATATTTAAAACTGGAATTTTAAGATCTATAAGCAGCTCTTTTGAATTAGGCCATGCCCTTTTGTACCAGGATGTATAGGCATACCTTACTGGTATGGATCACTCAAACGTTCCCAAAGAATGACAGATATCACCTGTTGCTCATGCATGCAATGCTGATCAATACAACGACTAGGAGAGCGCAGAATATGGTCTGAAGCTCAACATCAAAAAAACTAAGCTCATAGCCACTGGTCCCATCACCTCCTGGCAAATAGAAGGGGAAGAAATGGACGTAGTGAGAGATTTTACTTTCTTAGGCTCCATGATCACTGCAGATGGTGACAGCAGTCACAAAATTAAAAGACGCCTGCTTCTTGGGAGAAAAGCAATGACAAACCTAGACAGCATCTTAAAAAACAGAGACATCACCTTGCCGACAAAGGTCTGCATAGTTAAAGCTATGGTTTTCCCAGTAGTGATATATGGAAGTGAGAGCTGGACCATAAAGAAGGCTGATCGCCAAAGAATTGATGCTTTTGAATTATGGTGCTGGAGGAGACTCTTGAGAGTCCCATGGACTGCAAGAAGATCAAACCAACCCATTCTTAAGGAAATCAGCCCTGAGTGCTCACTGGAAGGTCAGATCCTGAAGCTGAGGCTCCAATACTTTGGCCACCTCATGAGAAGAGAAGACTCCCTGGAAAAGACCCTAATGCTGGGAAAGATGGAGGGCACAAGGAGAAGGGGACAACAGAGGACAAGATGGTGGGACAGTGTTCTCGAAGCCACAAACATGAGTCTGACCAAGCTGCAGAAGGCAGTGGAAGACAGGAGTGCCTAGCCTGCTCTGGTCCATGGGGTCACGAAGAGTCGGACACAACTAAATGACTAAACAACAACAACAACAAATAGTGTAGTTACAGATGGGTAGCCGTGTTGGTCTGCCATAGTCAAAATAAAAAAATTCCTTCCTGTAGCACCTTAAAGACCAACTAAGTTAGTTCTTGGTATAAGCTTTCGTGTGCATGCACACTTCTTCAGATACACTGAAACAGAAGTTGCCAGATCCTTCTATATATAGAGAAGGTGGGGAGGGGTATTACTCAGAAGGGTGGTGGGAATCGGAGATTGGCAGATAGCTGAGATGAGCCTGATGAGCCTGTTGACGACTCTTAACGACTGTAGTAGGTCTTACAGGAAAAGGCAAGGGGTGAGAAGGTGAGAAGTGGCTTTTAGTCATATATAATGAGATAAGAATCCAATGTCTCTGTTCAGACCAGGTGTCTCCATTGTTTTAAGTTTGGTAATGAGTTGCAATTCAGCAGCTTCTCTTTCCAGTCTATTTCTGAAATTCCTTTGTAGTAAAACAGCTACTTTGAGATCTTGTATAGAATGTCCTGGGAGATTGAAGTGTTCTCCTACTGGTTTCTCTGTTTTGTGATTCTTGATGTCAGATTTATGTCCGTTTATTCTTTGGCGTAAGGTTTGGCCTGTTTGTCCAATATAGAGAGCTGAAGGACACTGTTGGCATTTGATGGCATACACAATGTTAGACGATGAGCAATTAAATAGTCCCGAGATGGTATGTGTGATGTTGTTGGGGCCAGTAATGGTGTTGTCCGGGTGTATGTGGCAGCAAAGTTGGCATCTGGGTTTATTGCAGGCTCTGGTGCCAGTGTCCGTGTTAAGTCTGGTTGTGGTGAAAGGTGTCCAGGGTCTGTTGACCATGTGTCCAGATGATAAAAATATCGTCAATGTATCGCAGGTACAAGAGAGGTTTGAGTGGGTAGGAGTTTAGGAAACGTTGTTCTAAATCTGCCATGAAGATGTTGGCATACTGTGGGGCCATGCGGGTGCCCATTGCTGTGCCGCTGATCTGAAGGAACAGGTCATCACCGAATTTGAAGTTGTTGTGGGTAAGGACAAATTGGCAGAGTTTGGTGGCAAGGTCCGCTGTGGTTTTATCTGAAATGGTGTTCCTTATAGCTTGTAAACCATCGTTGTGTGGGATGTTGGTATACAGAGATTAACCCACAATAATACTACAACCAGACTTAACACGGACACTGGCACCAGAGCCTGCAATAAACCCAGATGCCAACTTTGCTGCCACATACACCCGGACAACACCATTACTGGCCCCAACAACATCACACATACCATCTCGGGACTATTTAATTGCTCATCGTCTAACATTGTGTATGCCATCAAATGCCAACAGTGTCCTTCAGCTCTCTATATTGGACAAACAGGCCAAACCTTACGCCAAAGAATAAACGGACATAAATCTGACATCAAGAATCACAAAACAGAGAAACCAGTAGGAGAACACTTCAATCTCCCAGGACATTCTATACAAGATCTCAAAGTAGCTGTTTTACTACAAAGGAATTTCAGAAATAGACTGGAAAGAGAAGCTGCTGAATTGCAACTCATTACCAAACTTAAAACAATGGAGACACCTGGTCTGAACAGAGACATTGGATTCTTATCTCATTATATATGACTAAAAGCCACTTCTCACCTTCTCACCCCTTGCCTTTTCCTGTAAGACCTACTACAGTCGTTAAGAGTCGTCAACAGGCTCATCAGGCTCATCTCAGCTATCTGCCAATCTCCGATTCCCACCACCCTTCTGAGTAATACCCCTCCCCACCTTCTCTATATATAGAAGGATCTGGCAACTTCTGTTTCAGTGTATCTGAAGAAGTGTGCATGCACACGAAAGCTTATACCAAGAACTAACTTAGTTGGTCTTTAAGGTGCTACAGGAAGGAATTTTTTTATTTTAACAAATAGTGTAGTGATTCAAGCAATTATCTCTGAGCCAGGAAACCTCCAATTCAAATCTTGTCTAAGGTGGCTTTAGACAAGACTCCCCCTTTCAATCTAGTGCCAACTCGACATTTTGCTGCCTGAAGTGGAGCCAAAAGTCTCATTCTCCTCACTCCCTCTGCTGCTGAGGCCAAGATGTTTTAAATCCTTACTTCATCCTCCAGATTGCCAGTTCTTGCTTTTGTAGCATCACCTGCTTCACCCTACAGTATGTTTCAGACCCCACCCACTCCACCACCCACAGTATCAACAGTCGCTTGTATATGAATTACAGAGCTCATGGTTTGAATGTTCTGAAGCATCAAGCATTGTTAGCTGCCATTGCCCTGTATTCGTGGCGGCAGCCCTGCTGGGCTCCCCTCTTCTCAGCCTCATTCCAAGGAAGGGGATTCTTCTTCAGAGTGAGGCTGTTTGTGTGAGGTAGTCCCAAGAGTGTCTGCACCACTGGGGCTATGGGTTCTGTTTTAAAACTAGGACTGCCTTCGTCTGAACAAGGTAAAAGGGAGGGGAAAGGCAAAAAATCCAGATAGAGCCTCACAGGGTGGTGAGTGATGGTGAGGCAAGGAAGTGGGGGCCTGAGTGCCGTAATCTCTCTCTCCCCCCCCCCTCACCCTTAAGCATCCTAAGGCAATTGCCACAATTTGCTTTCCTCTTTTTAAATAAATAAATAAATAAAAATCTTATTTTTGTTGAATGTGAATTTTATTTGTCTTCTCCTTGAAGACCTGTTGTTTGGTAGACAGTTAGATTATAAATATTGGTAACTCGTTGATTGACTACACATCTTTTTTGCTTACAACAAAAGCCATTCAGCTATGTCCAAACGTGGATGACTGAAAACTACCAGTTGCTACATATGTATTTTTTTTATCGGCAGAGTAACTCTGCATGTATGATGAATTAGTTACTTGGTACATAACACTGCACTACTTAAATCGTCTAACTAAATGACTCCATTAGGAAGGGAGCATGGCTCTAAAAGCATTCTCTTTCCAATTAATGCTTTGCACAATTTTTTTTGCCCAAAATGCTTTGCCTGTCCACCAAAGACTCTTGCTTCATATGATTTCTCAGCAGAAGGCTGACATCTTATTCCCCAGTGTATGAAAATCTGATGTTGATTTCTATTAAAGCCTGCTGGATGGACAGAATAATATTTGAAACAAGGCTGTTTGAACTAAAATGTAATTGGACTCATTTAAAGCTTTATTACAACGAAATCTGACTTCCTCCTTGTAAATTCAGTCACAGGCTCCTCTCAGAAACCATTACCTTTTGCCACCGGCTGCAAATTTAAATTCTCCTTTAGGTAAGCATAATGAGAGGAGAACGTTCTGACGTGGCCAGAGATCATATCAGATGGAGCCTGATTAATTATTTCCACAAGATCAATCAACACCTTATTTAGATAACCAGAGGCATTCACTAGTTAATTTGTTAGAAAAGAACCTATTGAGGGCAAGCATTTATCTGGCCAGTCAATAGACAGATTAGTACTAGAAAGTCAAATGCCGAGTTTGAAAACTGCTTGTGAAGGGGGAAAGCGGTGGGCAGATACGAAAGGCCTGCTGCAAACAGAGAACTATAAAATGTCAAGCAGGCATTTTTTCCAGTTTTGCCTTGTGTCAGAAAAGACAGTGTCTGCTCTCTTGTTTTGATTACAATAGCTGCTGGAGGCAGGAGCCTATTTTGGTGTCTCTTGCACAAAGTTGCTTTAACAAATATCCATGATCTGGAGAAGGCAGGGACAGGCATGAACCACAGCTGGAGCAGCAACCATACGCAGAGGATTTCTGTTACGTAGAGCTCTGTCTTCCTCCCCACCTGCCACAGGCATTTTTGCACTGCACACTGACAGGGCAACAGGGTCTTCAAGGCAGTGGGAGGACTGTGTGAGCTCTTTTGAACCCTGTGGGAATCCTCTGAAGGGAGGCATGGCACCCTTCATGCCTCCCTTCAGAAACTGGATTACGTATGTCCATAACAATCCAGTTAAAACAAATATCCAGGTTAGACTACTGCAATGAATTGTAAATGGTTCTACCTTGGAAGATGGTCTAGAACAGGCTTCCTCCACTTCGGCCCTCCAGATATTTTGAGACTACAATTCCCTTCATCCCTGACCACTGGTCTTGCTAGCTAGGGATCACAGGAGTTGTAGGCCAAAAACATCTGGAGGGCCAAGATTGAGGAAGCCTGGTCTAGAAACTACAGGAAAGGCAGAGGGCAGTGGCTAGTTGGTTACTTGGGACAAGAAGGGATGGACATAAGACCAGTTCTGGCCTGACTACACTGGCTTGTAATTTGTTGCTGGGTTTGGCATTTAAAGCCTTATATGCCTTGTACACTTAAAGGCCGCCTTTCCCTACTGGATTTTGTTGGACCCTGAGATCAGCATTTGTTTTCCTGGCCATTTGGGATTGCCATCTGCGGTCCTCCTCTGTATGCCACCTCTGATGTTGATCCAGAGAACAGATCTCTTCTCCCTTTCTATTCAGTGCTCTCCCTGGGAATGTTCTTGTTTCAGTACCAGGAAAATACAATTTTGTTTTCCCAGACTTCTGGCAAGCACCAACTATTGGAATTTTATTATGGGATTTTCACTCTCATTGTAAAGCACTTGGGCACTGTTTGTAGAGGGAAGCAAACTGGGGAGGAACCTTCCAGTTTTTCTGTAAGTAACATTATAAGTCTACTTACTCATACGTTAGTCCCATTCAGTCAGTTTGCAGTAGTTCTTAGTAAGCAATAATTGGTAAAATGGGACGCGGGTGGCGCTGTGGGTAAAACCTCAGCGCCTAGTACTTGCCGATCGTCAGGTCGGCGGTTCGAATCCCCGCAGCGGGGTGCGCTCCCGTTGCTCGGTCCCAGCGCCTGCCAACCTAGCAGTTCGAAAGCACCCCCGGGTGCAAGTAGATAAATAGGGACCGCTTTGTTGAATGGTTTCTTTAAATGTAAAGGTTCATCATTGTTCCACTCCATGTGTATGTCTTTAAGGGGCCAGAGCAAGGGCCAGAGCAAGATAACGAGACCCAGCTTTACAGCTGTGAAACATAGCAGGTGCTGCTGAGTTGTATTTGATTAAGGCGTGTCAGCATTTGGGTAGAGTATATAAGGAGCAGCACCTAGCTCTCCCATTACCCTGGGGGATGGGTTGGTGGTTGGGTCTGGTTTGGTTTGGTTTGTTAATATATTTAGTGTAAATGGAGTTTTTGTTTTTCTTATTAAAACCTTCTTTAAGTTATTTTTGAGTCCTTTCTTTTTAATGCATGATCTCCCCAGCAAGCTCTCTGCAGCGTTACTATACTGCAAAAAGCCAACACGCTTACTAGCGGGAAGGTAAACGCCATTTCCGTGTGCTGCGCTGGCTCGCCAGAGCAGCTTCGTCACGCTGGCCACGTGACCCGAAAGTGTCTCCGGACAGCGCTGGCCCCCAGCCCAGCCTCTTAAGCGAGTTGGACGCGCAACCCTAGAGTCGGTCATGACTGGCCCGTACGGGCAGGGGTACCTTTACCTTTACTCATACGTTAGTCCCATTCAGTCAGTTTGCAGTACTTCTTAGTAAGCAATAATTGGTAAAATGAGTAAAAAAAAATTAGGACTGGAGTATATGCAATACAAATCTGATGAGCTTTTGTCAGTAGTATGCTAGCTTCCACCTCAGTCTTATCAAGTAAGGAAGCAATGTGGACCATCACCCAACATGTTATTAAATGCTCACAAAAAACACTGCTGTGTCCCTATCTGTATTACGCAACAGCTTCAAGATGGGTGCATATGTTGTACCCCTGACAACTAAGACAAGAACCACTTTCGGATTGTCCACTTATCTTTCCCCCTTCATAGTAACTGCATGTTTAGCAATGTTCTATGCTTTTCCATTTCCTGATGATCTCCTGAAAATTTCCAGTATTTTTCAAACATCCAAGTGCTTCATCATATGATGGTCTATCAGGAATGAATCAGATACCCATTCTTGTTTTCACTGTTAACCTGAGCACCTTTTGATACATACCAAAGTGCTAATGCATGCTCTTTACAATGGGATATAGCCAAGTGGCAAGGATTTGATATAATTCGCTCCTTCTCCATCCTTTACTTAACATGTAGTTTGTCCTTGGAATGGGCACCATCTTTTTAACCGAGGATTCAATTATACCCATTTAGTGACAATTTAAGAACTCTTGTATAATTTACTGCAGTTTTAAAGTGGAATCTGCACAAGGGTTCTAAAGTTTGAAAATACTGATGGAGAGATACTTGGAGGAAGGCTTGTATAGTGTAAATTTATTCTCAAGGAGAAGCGAGAGGAATAAGAGCTCTCAGCATAATTAAAATCAAATGAACAGACCCACCCTGGAATCCCTATAGATTTATCGTTTCTGACTGCTGGGTCTTGATATGACTACAGCAGGAGAAGTGGCGGGGTGTGTGGGGAGAGAGAGAGAGAGAGAGAGAGAAAGAGAGAGAGAGAGAGAAAGAGAGAGAGAGAGTGCCACATTCGCTCTATCACGATTACCTGCACATGCCTTTTGGGTTTTAACATAGCCATCTACTGCAAGGGTAGGAAACGTGTTCTGTTGTGGGCTGCATCACCTTGGCAGATAAGCCTTTGGGAGTTGCCTGCCAGTGATGGACAGGTCCAGAACAAAAAAATGTCATAATATTTTATCTCTCTCTTTCTACCAACCCTTTTCTCTTGCTGAGACACCCCCGCTTCTCCCCCTACCCATCAGTCTATCAGGGAAGAGACTCCTGCCTGAAACCTTGGAGAGCCATTGCCAGTCAGTGTGGAGACTACTGAGCCAAATGGACCAATGGTCGGACTCAATATAAGGCAGCTTCCGGTTTCTGTGTAACCCTTAGGTGTCAGGTTGCTCACACCTAATCTAATAGTTTTTCTATGAATGTGTCAATGGTGATGACGACCATTTACCAAAAAGTAATGTATCACAGTGTGCAAATAACAACTAATTTGGTTGGCGCTCTGAGCCCATAGAGACAATTGTTTTACCATATTTGAACTTTGCACTTGTCAACTTATCTCCAAGTGAACCAGCTCTTTCCTAACAACTTTGGAAATCTATATGGGCCAGGCAACCAGTTCTGAGAATTCTACTTTTTCCATGTATTTTCCATGTGTTCTCCATTTAGCAGGATGGTGCAGATTACATTATCTACTTTCCCAGCAAAGGTGCCCATTATTCCCTTTGAGTACCACCCCACCCCACCCCTTGATATCGTTAGCAACAACTGAAGTCATTGAGGATGACAGATTCCTTCTGATACTGAATGTCCAGCAACCTCCCAGGGCCAGCCACTTCCTTGCTGAGAGGAAAGGCAGAGGGATTTGTTTTCCATACAATGTTTGTTGCCTTTCCAAGGAAATGCTCAGGGCAACGTAAAAGACAAAGGCATTAAAAAAAACTATAATAAATAACAAGGGAAATGTAAAAAAAGAAACTCATAGGAGCAGACACACACACACACACCCACACACACCCATCCATCCATCCATCTGAAAGCAGCACCAGAATGGTAAATTTCTTTGTAAGGCTCTACTTTTGGCTAAATTGTGACAGTGATGAGGTTTGTCAGGCATCCCGGGGACATGATGAATATTTTTTTTAACCTAAAAATTTGTCAGATGTTTTCACCCAATGAGAACTCTCAAAATAATGTTGAAGTTTGCAAAAAAAAGGGGGGTGGGGGTTGAATGTAAGAAACTGGAAAGCCTTCCTATGTTGTTGAATTGCCACTCTCACCAGCCTCAGCTAGGCTGGGTAAGTGTCAGTGGGAACGAGAGTTGTAGTCCAGCTGCAGTTGACTACAGGTTCCCCATTCCAGTTCTAGAGTAATGAAACAACAACTATCTGCCAGAGAAATCTGGATCTTGTATTTAAATTCTATTCATTTTGCCTGCAATGGTGATAAGCCTGAAGCAGAGCACCATATTTGTGCATCTACTTGCTGAGCGCTGTTAAACAGAACAGATATGGATTGTTTCTTTAGAAGAAGGCTGCACTATAAATCCTCTGTGGAATATTACTTTTAAAAAATGTGAATAACAATTTCAGCATTTCATATGTTCAAATCCATTTTCATTTAAATACACAGTTTTGTTCTCTGCTTCTTTCTTGGGGTTTTTCAAGTCATATCATTTCCATAATCAGTCCTATAAAGAGGAGTTTAAAATACAAAATAGGTACATGTACTCACAATTTTTTGGATAATTTAGCTTTGTTCAGAAATATATTTCAATATCTGCTACCTGTGTTATTCATTAGCCAATTATTTCTTACTAATGAACGAAATATATGAATAGCGTGACTGGAAGGCTCATTATTATTATTACTATTTTCATTGAGTAGATATATTTGTTATTTTCATACTGTTGTGAAATATGAGGCACTGAAAGAAATTCATGAAAGCTGGGTTTTGTCACCTTACGGTGTGTAGGCTTAAATTACTGCTATGGATATATGTATTATCAGTTTTTTGGGAATATTATTTTTGTGACTGAATAATTCACCAGCTATTAGCCTTAGTAATCTATCTTTGGTCTGTTGTAGGCAGACCAAAGGCCTGGCCACCAAGGGGCAGAGTGCTAGTAGTACAGAGGGGATAGCAATCTGCATTAAAGCGTGGTGGTGATAACACAAAGGTTGCAGGCAGTCACGCCAACTTGCCCCCCCCCAAAAAAAATTGAGGGGACCTGACATTGTGTGACATCAAAGACATGGCATCCTGCATCCCTCCACACGTCCCACTCCTGAGTGCTCACCTGTTGGTGGGAGGTGGTGGGGGATGGTGGCCCCCTCAATATTGGAGACTTAGCCCCCTACCCACACATTATGAAGGGGCCTCTGCCCCCTATAGGTGGTGCCCCTGGTTGCAGGTTGTATCCCTATATGAGACAGCTGCATTGCTAGGGGTTGGACTAGATCAGGGGTCTGCAACCTTTAAGACAAAAAGAGCCACTTGGACCCGTTTCCGAAGGGGGAAAAAACTGGGAGCCGCAAAACCATTGCGACATTTTAAACAAATATATCTCTGGAGCCGCGATCTGACAGCGGGCGGGAAGGTGACATCGGGACGGTGCGTGACTAACGCACGCACCGCCCCCATGCGACGTTACAGCCAGTACAGCACCCGCCACAGTGGGGAGTGTCGGGGTGCACAATGCGCCTCCTCCCCTCGCTAGTATCCACCCCGGAGCCGCGGCAAAGGTGTAAAAGAGCCACATGTGGCTCCGGAGCCACGGGTTGCAGACTCCTGGACTAGATGATCGCCAGGGTCCCTTCCAACTCTACGATTCTATGTTGTATAAGAAACCTATTGTCACAAGGAAAATGTGTTAAGAAAGTGTTCATCTACATCAGGCATGAGGAACTTTTGGCCCACCAACTCGCACCAGCCCCATAAAGCATGGCCATAGGTGGTGAGAGAGCAACATCTGGAGGGACAGAGATTCCCCACAACAGATCTATAAAGTAAAACCCAATAAATAAGACGTGATGATGGTCTTTAATTAAAAAAACGGGCCTCTGCTCTTGTAAAGATACACAACTATTCAGAACATGCTTGCTAGGCCAGAAGTGGAGGATTTCACAGCAGCCCTTTCAATCATATTCACTGCCTCCAGCTTATATGTACATCTCATATGGTTGCAATTAAAATATGTCAAAAGAGTGAGAGTGAGAGAGCCTCTTCATCCTTGTGAGCTGGGCAACTTGGGCTCTTCAGAGGGCTCTTTGAATTTTTTGTCATTTATGTCCTGCTAGGATGGGAAGCCACAAAATTTCACAGTTAGTAAGCCTCACCCGTCTAGATATGTTGGTTGACAGAGTGCCAGTTAAAACATCTTTCCAGAGCCGTTGACAAGTGTCTGAAGGGAGAGAGCCAACTGTTTCAAATAAACGAAGATGACTGGGGATTTTTTTCTTTCCTCCAGAGGTGGCACATCAATCAGCCAGACTATGTGTGGCATTAAGTGGTATATTGCTGTGGGGGAACCTGCAGTGCTACAACTTTGGCAATAGGAACTGCCACTCATGCTGCCATAGATGAGTCAGAAATTCAGCCAATGTACATGGGAAAGGAAATAGGAGGCTTATATATCATTATTCTGTTCTATGAGATGGAGAAAATTGGACTTGTGACATCCCTTGCACATTCCAGAGGGGGCTAAAAAATGAACAGGTAAGCCAAAGCTGAAAGAATATGCTGAATTAATGAGACACATTCATGCATTTTGTCTGTATTTTATTTTAAAAAATATAGACTAGAATAACTACCTGTAGGGTTGTGCTGTTGTTGCTAACAATCCTTCCTGGAGCATCATGATGAATGCCTCTCTTCCTGTATGTGTGTTTGGCATTTCCAGAAAACGTTAGCTTCTGCCTTTACATTGTCCTCCTTTCCTTCACTCTCAGTTGACTTACCTCACCTGTGATGACATCATGATATAGCAAAAGCTGATTTGCTGTCATGATTCCGTTCCTTATGCGACCCCTGACTGGGTGGGAATCCCGTGTGATTAAATCAAGGAGGACTAATTAACCAGCACTGAGGACCCATTGAAACAAGATAATGCTCACCAACTTCCACATGAGTTGATTAAGAAGGGCTAGGTGAAGGCCCAAATTCCAGAATCAGTGTGCTGCAATCAAGATGCGCCTATTCCAGGCTTCCTCAACCTCAGCCCTCCAGATGTTTTGAGACTACAATTCCCATCATCCCTGACCACTGGTCCTGCCAGCTAGGGATCATGGGAGTTGTAGGCCAAAAACATCTGGAGGGCTGAGGTTGAGGAAGCTTGGCCTCTTCTGTGTTATGACTTGTCACACTTTAATTGACAGGCAAGCAAGATCCTTTCAAGCTGGCTTCAGTAATCTATTCTACAGAGAGCAATTAGGAAACAGAAGTCTATTGTGCGACACAATTGGAATGTCTCACAGGAAATGGGGAGGAGGACATCTTCTTACAACGCCCAGATTTGAATTTGGCATGCATGATATTATAAGCAATACTTTGCAGAACTCCTACTTGATTTTAAAAGTGCTAAAATGTAGTTGCAGTTTGACCTAAGCCCTCAGTTCATTTTGGAAGATGTACAATTATATTCTCCTGATATAAAGAGCAAGAATAGAATCCTAAGAAGGGAGAATGTTTCTGGTTAGTTGTGTGAAAGGAAATTCAAATTATATTCTATAAAAATATTTATTATTTATTTTATTATTATTATTATTATTATTATTATTATTATTAATTTAGTTTTGCTTCCCGTTAGCAGTCATTGTGTGCTGGCACCTATGGCATGTTTACCAATGTTTGAGTAGTGGGCCTCATTTTAACCTTACGTCCCGCAAGCTACTGTATTTCCTTCCATGGAGGGGTGGGGAGAAGGAATCTATCATCCACCAAATCTGTCAAAAGTCAACCATCAAAGTAAATAATAATAATAATAATAACAATAATAATAATAAGAAGAACAACAACAATTATTTATTTTATTATTATTATTATTATTATTATTATTATTATTATTATTATTATTATTATTATTTTATACCCTGCCCATCTGGCTGAGTCTCCCCAGCCACTCTGGGCAGCTCCCAATCAAATGTTAAAAACAGTACAGCATTAAATATTAAAAACTTCCCTAAACAGGGCTGCCTTCAGATGTCTTTTAAAAATAGGATAAGAGCCAGTGTCCATAGGTGACTCCTCTCTTCAACCATCTCTGGCTTTGTACTGAATGGAAACATGGCATGGCTGGAAATTGCCAGGTGTGGTGACAGCACAAGCAGCTCTGTCAATGGAGTATGAGAATCTTAATCTCAGGGTTATGGGTTCAAGCCCCACACTGGGCAATAAGGTTTCTGCATTGCAGGGGGTTGGACTAGATGACCCTTGTGATCCCTTCCAATTCTACTATCTGGGAAGGTCACTAGCCTACGAAAACAAGCTGGTGGAAGCCATGGGAGGAAAGCTAAACAAATATATAAGCATTCAGGAATTTGAGGAGGAAGTCAGACTGAGACGGTGAGTGACAGAACTTCACAGCTGGGTGTGAGGCAGTGGAAAGAGAAAGAAATGAAACGTAGAGAATATGTAAGTCTTAATGAAATGAGGTGGTCAGACTGTGAAATTTGTGCTCCCGAGAATGAGGAGAGTATGTGACTATCTGACGGGAGGAACAACAGACACACCAGGTCTCCTCTAAAACCTAAATGTAGCCTAGGGACTGCAAAGGAGCCTATGCTGCTGCAATTAGTTGTATACTTCTTAAAAGAGAAAGTAAACTCTAGCAGAGTCCTTCAACTGGCAGATATTTTAAACGAACACAGGGCTGTCCGAAATGTGCACTCGGCCATGGGGCAAATCCCAGTTGGTGTTCAAGTTAATAAGCAAATTAAAGTGAGTTATAAAACAGTGTGTCGCAATCCCATTCATGTTTATACAGAAGCAATTCCCACTTTGTTTGGACTTTATTCCGAGTTAAATGTATAGGTGGCAGTTTTAGATGTGGCACCTTTAGCTGTGGAGCTTCATCTCCAGAGATGCCCACCCAAAGCGAACTCTGTTTTTAGGCATTGCCAGGAAAAACACTTTTATTTGCTCAGGCCTTTTAAGTATATGGATCCTTTTAATTAGTGGTTTGTCCTGTTTCCTTTTATGATGATTGTATTTTTACTTAAACTCTTACTGAAACCACCTGGGATCTCTTTGATGGATGGCACTGTATAGATTCCTGAAAAGAAACAAGCAAATTCAGAAATAGAAATATTGCCCAAATGAAGGGCAAGAAAGGAACACGAACCTTGATAAAAGAAATGCAAGCAGACATTAAGGCATCTGGAAATATAAATCCAAGTGTATATAATTTAAAACATTAATAATAATAATAATAATAATAATAATAATAATAATAATAATAATATCCATGAGAATCAGGAAACTGTCTTGGGAATTAGTTGGATAACAGTGGAGTAAAAGTTATCAAGGTGAGTGCAGAGAAAATGAATGAATTCTTTTCATCCATCTTCACTGTGAAAAATGTATGACAGGTTCCTGTAACAGAAGTTCTAGGGCAGATCAATATTTTTTTAAAATATAAATTTACCTGGTCCAGATGGCATCTACCTCAAAGTTCTTAAAGATCTCAGATAGCACCCCCCATCCAAGTGCAGTAGGAATCACAGCATGGGCAAAAGGTTAAGGTTGTTGTCTCTGATGGACCATCTCCAAGACAGCTATTTATTTCTTCTATAAAATCAAGTATTTATATCCTGCACTTCACCTGAATGTTGCAAGGTGGGTCGTGACACAATAACATAATCCTATAAAAAGAGGATCAGGCCAAAGGCACATCTAATTCTTTCCCAGGGGCTGGGAAGATGCCTCTGGGACACTCACAAGCAAGACTCTTGTGCTGTATACAATAAACAGTGCCAAATACCTCACTTAATAACAGTGCCACAACTGCCTCCCGCATGCCTTTAGCACTTGAGAAGCTTCATCTCAGCCCCCTATTGCTTTACAGAGGAGTTGGCACATACATACAAATAATCTGGTGATGTACCTGCTTCTTTGAAGCAGACTCCAGAGGGTTCCCACGTGAGCAGGGGGTGAGTCGGGTCGCAAAAAAACATTTCTTTCTTTCTTATTCATCACATTTAAATTGTCTCCAAGAAGTTCAGTGTGGTGCATATTTTATTGGGGTTCCCAAAGACACCTCGGCCCCTAGGAGTTCACTCCTATGGTAAGAACTGCTTGACAATGGAATGGTCTTCCTCAGAAAGTTGTGGATTCTTGGAGGTTTTTAAGTTGGAGGTTTTTTAAGCAGAGATTGGATGGTCATCTGTCATGAATGCTTTATCCGAGATTCCTGCATTGCAGGGGGCTGGACTAGATGCCTCTTGGGGTCCCTTCCAACTCTACAATTTTGTGATTCTATTCTCTCTCAAAAGTCACAATAGCCCTGTGAGGTGGGTTTGCCTGAGAGGAAGTGACTGGCCCATAGTCACCCAGTGAGTTTCATGACTGAGCAGGGATTTGAACTACTGGCTCCCAATTACAGATAGGTAGCCGTGTTGGTCTGCCATAGTCAAAATAAAAAAAAATCCTTCCAGTAGCACCTTAAAGACCAACTAAGTTAGTTCTTGGTATGAGCTTTCGTGTGCATGCACACTTCTTCAGATACACTGAAACAGAAGTTGCCAGATCCTTCTATATAGTGAGAAGGTGGGGAGGGGTATTACTCAGAAGGGTGGTGGGAATGGGAGATTGGCAGATAGCTGAGATAAGCCTGTTGATGACTATAGAAGGATCTGGCAACTTCTGTTTCAGTGTATCTGAAGAAGTGTGCATGCACACGAAAGCTCATACCAAGAACTAACTTAGTTGGTCTTTAAGGTGCTACTGGAAGGATTTTTTTTATTTTGACTACTGGCTCCCAAGTCATACTCCAGCATAGTAACCACTGCACCATGGTGGCTCTTAAGAGTCAGTCCTAAATATTTTTAAAAGGACTTTAACGCTGTGCTTAAAACACTTGAAGGATGCAGAAAATCATATCATAAGCATGTTGCTTGACTGGGAATTCTTCCTCTGCTTCCATTGAAGCTAAGCTATATTTATTGGAAAAATCTGTTCTGTAATTATTCTTAAAAGATACACTTGGAAAATCCCTACCTACTTTGCCATCCTGTAGATAATATTCCTCTGCTGCCCACTGCAGATTTGTCTTTTAGTGGTTCTAACAGTTGAAGATTCAATTCATTCATCAATGCAAGCTGAATAGGAAGATCCATGTGCAAGGTTTTTCAAGCTCTCACTAATATCTCTCCAGAACAGGTGTGGTGTATATGTCAGGATAGGGGTTTTTTATTAGAAAAAAACAAACTCAAAAGGAAATCAGCAGTTCTTATTACTGAGAAGTCATTTTATTTTACCTTATCCCCCTATTAAAAGTAAGTAATTACATCCCGATGCAGTGTGTATAATTTTAATACAGAAAAAGGGTGCTTAGCATTGGGCATATTTTACTTCTAACAGGCAAAATTTGGAATGAATGGAGGAGTCTAGCAGTATAATTATGAGATTACTGCTCAAGCTTTTGTTATGAAGGAGAAAGCCATTGTGGGCTTGTAGTAGTTTCTGTTCTCCTGAATGCAGTCTGGTACTATTTTCCAACTAAATCAGTATGCCACTGACTTAGCAAAAATACACAATAGGGGCTTGTTATTATGTAGATTATCTCCTCCTACTGGCAAGGTTAAGATAGAGGAGATCTTCACGGGAAATGGAGTGAAAGTGCTATTTGAAGAAACTGCTTTTTAGCTCTTGATCATGATAGCGTGTTGCTATCAGTGAGATTGCATCACAGTTTTAGGAGATATTTGTCTAAATGTGCAGACAAATTGTGAAATTAGATAATTGGCTGGGGATCTTTTAACTGGCTTTGTGATATCAAGAAGCCATATGGTATCCATTGGAGACCCCCTCCCCCGCCCCAGGCTGCATTAATTGTTGGGCTAAGAGTGAACTCCTACAGGGCATTACATTATAGATGTGATAATTGAAGGTTATCATTTGGTATCTGCCATAGTTAGTTACCATGCATCATCATCATCTGTTATTATGCCTGGAAATTATCTAACAGCAAGAGCCAAGCTGGGAGGCCATAAGCCTATTGTGTGTTGCCTATAGGCTATTCTTCATGTGTTCCTTTGTGAAAAGAAGGCCTCTGGTGAGTTTTCCTGAGTTCATTGAAAATTTGTGAACAGGCTAAGACGAGAGTTAATCCGACTGTAGCATATCTAGCTGTGCTAAGGAATAAATAAGGATTTGCCCTCCCAGACCAAACATACATATTATCTCATTCTCGTAATCTGAAGCAGAGGGGAAGCAAGGAGGTAAGGAGGAGAAAAACATTATTTTGCCTTGCTGGTAGGAAATAGAAGAGGAAGAATGGGAGTTGTTAACTTTTCTGGGAAGATGTCCAACAGTTCTGGAGAATGAATTGATCTATGCTTAATGGCAATAGGGAGAAGGAGAATTATGTGACATCACTGGGAGAAGAAGAGTCATGTTTGAGGCAGGTGAAGGGAGCAAGGCTGAAAGAGGGGAGAGGAAGAGCTGAGAGGTCAGTAAGTGAAATCAGAGAGGCGGGGGCTGAAAACAAACATGATAATAAATTACTCTTTATTCCCATAATCTCTTGCTAGGAGTTAGAGCCATAGCTATTAAGTGTCCCTTATTTGAAGGGACAGTCCCTTATTCCAGCGCCATGTCCCGCTGCTGTCCCTTATTGATGGATGTCCCTTAAATGATGTCCCTTAAATTTCAAAGGAAGCAGCTCCTCTCCCTCCCTCCCTGCCGGCCAGGGAAGAGGGAGGCTCCAACTGTGTTGCTTGGCTGTGTTGCTCACCCAATAAGAAGTCTAAGAACGACTGGGGAGGTGGAGCTTGCATGCCTTGTGTGTGGCTAGTTAATGCAAGCTGAGGGGGTTTTTGAATGCTGGACGCTATTTTGTTGCACGTGCTGCTGCAAACTTTGCAGTGCAAAGCCAGACTGGGGAGCCATCTTAAGTTGAGGCTGCATAGGCCTTGTGGTGCATGTGATTCAGATTCTATTCAGTTGACCCTCTGGTTACAAAGTTGGTTGGACAGTGTTCTCGAAGCTACCAGCATGAGTTTGACCAGACTGCAGGAAGACTGGAGTGCCTGGAACAGGTGTGGCTGCAGGTTGCTTATTTTGGCTGCTGGTCCCTTATTTTCAAATCTGTAAATTGACAGCTATGGTTAGAGCTACCACTTGGTCATCACAAAAAAGGAAAGAAAGGCATCACCAAAAAGGAAGACAAAAGAGGGCACCACTTTTGTATGTCACTTGAAAGACTTATTGGCTGTAAGCTCCTGTTCAGATCTATTGGCAAATTCACCTTTTTGGCAAACACCGTTGCAATCTATCTTAAAACAAAAGGACCTACTTTTAAAGCCAACAGTTACATTATCAACAACTATAATAAAATTCGAAGTTAAATTTCTCTTAATGTCACATTTAACTTTGAATTTCAAATTCAAATTAAGTAGACGAAGAGTTTGACAGGCAGCAGAAAGGCAGTCTGTCCCTCTGAGGATCTGTATTTCTGGCTTTAATAAACACTCTCCTGGATCCAGCATCTGGAGTGAGAGAGCCATTTTGCATATGACCTTGATGGAGGCAGCGCATTAGAAGTGTAGTTTTGAATTAGCAACTTGCCATTAAAATAATCTTCCTACAAAACACCCCCCTCCAGCCCCTCAGCTCCTTTGTTCCAGTATCAATATTACTTTGCTGCTTCTGCACCTGAAGCAAGGACATATGTAAAACAGCCATTTCTGATTTCTGATGCATCCTTGTGTCAGGCAGAGGATGGCACAGAAAGTGCCTTCTGGATAAAAATAGTGTCCTTCTCACAAATGGAAATCCTTTCTTTGATGATGTCCACTAATAATCTTGGGGCACAAGTTACCTACAAACACAATGCAGTTTTATATCAGTTTTACTCGTATATCAATGGTTTGCAAAATGCCTGCACTTTGAGAAACGTTTCCAAATGTATGTACCTACTGGGAAGAAGAAACAAACCAAGATGGGGCAGAGAGTTTATAGTTCAGACAGTGGCAGATGAGTTTTGCTATGACCTTATTCAAAATGTGGGTGTACCCAAGAATGTGTCCAAGAAACATATAATTGCACTTTTATTTTCTGAACAGCTAAGCCTTCGCTATCAATCTTCTCATGAATAACACTTCATAAAGTTCTCACAAACTTCAGTGGACATAGGAACAATTCCAAAATGATTTTATTATTGATATTATTTTCCCTGGATTTAGTTCTGTGTTTTTTGTGTAGACTTCAGTCCCATATGCACTTACGAGGAAGTAAAGCCGTTAACTTAATTGTGCTTACTTCTGAATAGAATTGCACTGTTTATTCCAACAAATGAAGGAGGAGCATGCACAAATGAATATTAATGACACACTATATGTATGTGGAATATGTATAAGAGACACAAAAATGCAAAATGGAATTAGACAATAAGGGGTGTATTGCAAGAATATATTTATATATAGGCAACTCCCAAATTATGTGGAGGCTATGTTCCAAGGCACTGCACATTTAAGTGAAATCACTTATATTTGGAACACCATTGAAAAAGCCTGCAAACACCCAGTTCCACTGCCGCCCTGCCCCGTTCTGTCCCTTTTTGTGACTTTTCATGATGCTTTGGGGTCACTTTTGGGTTTGGTGTGATGTGCTTATGTTGTGCACATATTGGACGGGCCTAAAATGGTTGCTGCTTTTATTGCTAAGTACAAAATAGTAAAAGAAAAAAAACAACCCTATACAATTTGCAGAATTGAACAATATTTTTCAGATTCATACAAATATTTTAATTTGAAATGCATTCAATCCTTGTGTTGTGCCTTATTGTTAAAGCACCAGTGAGAAACTCAGCTTTTCTAGTGTGTGTGTGTGTGTGTGTGTGTGTGTGTCTATATCCAGTCAGCTTACTAGTTCTGCAGCATCTTGTTACAGGTCACCATTGCATGCGCTTTATTATGCTGCATTGACTTCCTTTTAATGTACTGATTCTTAATAGAAGAGAATAGCAACAGCAACAACAACAATAATAATGATAATCATTTCTTAGTTATATGTCACCCATCTGACTGGGTGGCCCCAGACACCGTGGGCAGCTTCCAGCAAATTATAAAACTACAGTAAAATACCAAACATTTAAAACTTCCCTAAACAGAGCTGCCTTCAGATGTTTTCTAAAAGTCATATAGTTGTTTATTTCTTTGACATCTGATGGGAGGGCGTTCCGCAGGGCAGGCGCCACTACCGAGAAGGCCCTCTGCCTGGTTCCCTGTAACTTTGCTTCTTGCAGGGAGGGAACCGCCAGAAGGCCCTCAGCGCTGGACCTCAGTATCTGGGCAGAATGACGGGGGTGGAGACGCTCCTTCTGATATACAGTGGTACCTCGGGTTACAGACACTTCAGGTTACAGACTCCGCTAACCCAGAAATAGTACCTTGGGTTAAGAACTTTGCTTCAGGATGAGAACAGAAATCGTGCTCTGGCGGCGCAGCAGCAGCAGGAGGCCCCATTAGCTAAAGCGGCGCTTCAGGTTAAGAACAGTTTCAGGTTAAGAACAGACCTCCAGAACAAATTAAGTACTTAACCTGAGGTACCACTGTACTGGGTCAAAGCCATGTATTACTGCTGTGTAAAGACTCTCTTTTTGACCTATGCCATTAAAGACCTGAGGATCTGACTCTCTTTTATGATTGAATATCGTACAGAGATTTAATGCTCCATGGATATTGTAGCACTGTTTTGCAGACTGTTTAAGCAGGATTCATTATTTATTAATCTGACAAAGGTCAAGTCATTTCTCAAAATCTAATATTGGATAACAAGCAGTTTTGTACATTTTTAGGTATTTGGTCTCTGCCACAAGTTTGAGGTGTGATAAATGGTTAAATTACTCAGTTCTAATGGAGCCAAAATACAGATTGAATTGGAATAATTCAGTGGCTCTGAAGGTTTTTCGTCACAGTTTTTTTTATTGATTTACAAAAAGCATGATAAACTTACATGATAAATAAAAATGTCCTCCCCATAAGAAAGGTTTGCTCTAAGAACATACAAACAGCTTTGCTGAATGGTACCTGCTATAGTACCTCTGAATGTTGCTCTTTTGCCATATTCCTTGTTAGCATCTGGGTTTCCCACAAACAAAACATCCATAGGAAAAGCTACCGTATTGGCCTGAATATAAGCCGCACCCGAATATAAGCTGCACCTTTAAAATTCAAGGGGGGGGGGGAGAGAGAAAAAGACAGTACCCGAATATAAGCCACTCCCTTAAAATTCCATATGTCTGTTTCAGCAGTGATATCATAAAAGCCAAATTTTGTAAGGTCGCAAATTTAAGCCACACTTTAACTTTAAAAAAAAAAATTAAATATTTTTATTAAGTACAAATTAGAAAACATACATATTCACAACAAAAGAAAATACAAAAGAAAAAGAAAATACATCTAACCAAGGGGGGAAAAATTAGAGAATATTTTGTCTCTTTTCATATTTACAGTTATTTATACCTCTATAAAATGCTATTCACAATAAAGCAATGAAATGAAAGATATCAGAAAAAAGAACAAAGAAAAAATAAAGAAGTAAAAGAAAAAGATCACACTTTAACTTTTCATGGTCTGAATTTGGGGAAAAAGTGAGACTTATATTCAGGCCAAAACGGTAATACTGTAAGTACCTTCCCTGCTTGGTTACGTATAGTCATAAGTGCTATATAACAGAAAGATGTCTCATGGCATAAGGCAGAATGAGCCTCTTTAGCGGTTTACAAAAAAAGAAGAAGAATTTGGCAAAACATGAATTGAAAGCAGGAATGAACCTCTCCATCGCTCAGGTAAGGGCATGGAGATTTCAAATATATGGCCATAAATCTGATAAAAGCATGCATGACCCTGTGTAAAAATAGCCAGTGCATTACATGTCGTGTTGTGTTATGCAGTGCTTTTTTCTAAAAGAAAATATTTAGGGGTACTCTTATTTTGACTCAAGAAAATCACCATTTTATAGTTCAAATCGGGAAAAATAAATACAGTAAATGGACAAAAGTACAAAGATTCACAAAATGTTTAGGGTTATGTGTACCCCTGCGTCCCCCCAGAAAAAATCACTGGTGTTATGTATGTGATAGAAGAGAGAACAGGCAGAATCTGGGTGATTCTATGTGCTAGCTCTGAAAGAAAGCCACTTATTACATTCTTGAACATGTCGCAGTTAGAAGCTTTTCTAACCAGCAGAGCTATCAGGGGGTAATGCAAGTGCGGAACCACTGCTAATTTTTCATATTTCATTTTCTTTCTGAGCCAGTGTCAAGACTTCATAAGTTTAGTTGGTAGAAGAAAAATGCCTGCTTCATGGAGGCTCCAGCAGTTTGCCCCGACTGCAGGTCTTCTGAATGTATCTCTCTGACGGCAATTCATCTTCATTCCTCCCAAGCTGACAGGATAGAGCCTTCTTACAAATTTTACAGCAAGCAATATTTTTATTGTTGTTCAGGAAAGACACCTAAGGGGGTTTCTATTTTATTTTTAGGGACATTTCTGGATGTTTTCACTATTATGAATGATGACCTCTCTATCCCACAGAAAAAAGTGTAACTGTCATGTGTTTTTATGGATTGCTCAAATAGTTTGATTTATTATAGCACCATCCAACCATACAATGCTGAAACTGCTCCTCATAAAGAATTAAATGTTGCCCCTCTCCCTATATTCCTACATGGATTGTCTTTCCTTCCAGATTCATAGTACCACCAAAGGAGGATTGTTAAGACATAGGAACCAGATTGTAGAAAAAGCAACTTGAGCTGAATGTGTAGTTGAATTTTATTTATTTTGTATAAATATGGAACATGTATAATGTATTTACTCAATAGTATGAGTCAATGTGGTTCAAATATGCAGCAAGGTGAAGTGGAAGAATCCTGAGGAGGCAAAATGTACTATTTCATGCTGCAAAGTGGGGGAATGCTGTACAAATAAACTCCCTGCTTTTCAAATTTTTGATTTGTAATGTATTTGCAATGCATCACAGGAGAGTAAGGAGTATAAAATACAACTTTAACATGCAACTGTTTGAATCGGTCAGCAGCAGCCCCAAACATTCCTCTAAGAACTGATGGGATCTGAGGGCACATTCAGAAACCACTATTTTCTTAATATGGTTGACATATAAGGGAATGTATCTGAATGATAAATTATCAGCATGCCATTAGTTCCAATGTGTTTTTGCATAATTTCAAAAATGTGTCCTCCCACATGCAATGTCAAGTGGTTAACTCCATTTTAGAGTGAGAGGACTCCAACATTGCACTTTGCTGAATGCCTGTTGAAATCAGAGGTGACATTGATTGGGAAATCAAGTTTGTGAAGTGGCAAAGGGTACTTACCAGCATTCTTGCCAACCCATCAAGGTTTTGTGAGTGCTTGCAAAGAATGACTTACAAGGCAGCAGATTAATAGCCACCCATCCCTAGTTTCTAGTCTTTGTGGTTGTGCTGATGCACTTGAAAGCACATAGGCAAAATGCTCAGTGATATCTCAGAGAAATGACTAAATAAAGTTTCCTGTGGATGGGGCAGGGTTTTAGTGCCCCATGTACACCACTGACTTTCTCATTACTAAGATAGACAGAAGAAAGCTCAGAGCGAATTTTGGAATAGTGTAAAAACTGCAGAAAAAAATATGTAAGACTCAGACATGGGAAATTATCCACAATTAAGCATTTTGTCTCAATTTGCATCATTTCAACAGATTAAAAAATTCAGATTTTTTGGATGCAGAATTTCGATTGTCCCATTGCAGAATTTTCATTAATATTGTTATTAGTCCTACTCCTTTTTTGTGTTGAATTATTAAACATGCAAATGTGTTAAACTGTTGATTTGAGAACCTGTAACATTAACCTCCCAGCTTCAGTTTTGCTCTTAATGTTTTGGAGCTGCTGGTATAAAAAATACAGGAATTAACCAAAACGGGAAGCACAAGGCATTGTTTTTAGCTCTAAAGCTCTACTTCTGCTCTAAAGCTGAACTGATTTCCCATTTTTAATTCCATGCGAAGTATGTAAGAGAGAATCATGGCCAATGACAGCTTTACATCTTTACGAACAGTTCAGACTGTGTTCCATTCTAGTCCTTATCGTTCTCTGTGGTTAAAAACAAACAAAATCATTTGCTCCCTGAAACTCATGTGATTCTGTCTCCATTTGATACTGTAAAATGCGTCAAGCGTATTTCTGTGCTTGAATAAACATAAAGGTAGATGTGTAGGTTATAATTCTAGTATCCTTTGCATCAGTGAAGTAAGAAATAACTGTTGGATTCAATTAAATCTGAGCAGAATGACTCTGGGTTGACATTTTACTTAAATACATGTTTCTGGTTTCAAATACTTGCAGGTTTTGTTTTAGAATATGCTCTGCTGTTGCAATTTACACACAGGCATGATCCAGCTCACATTTACGCATGGTAAAACACCAGCAAAATAAATGGAACTTCAAGGCAGTTAATTGCATGCTCGATTGTGGCACTGCTCGCATTCAGGGCATTGCTTTCATGCAGCATATTCTGAATTAAAACATGGGCAGTGATTATAACTTTTCCAATTAATTTAAACAGTAGTTTTTCTTTAATCAGCAGTTTGCCCACATGAATGTTCTTATGCTACCCTCACACTGAAAACGGTCGTGTTGAAAATTAACATGGTCTATTGTCACTCTTTAATGTTAAAATTAAACTTTTAATTTTCGTAAGCAATTTAATTATGTTGCCTATATTAGGTTGCATTTTAATTTTAATTAGAATTACAATTAATTATGTACCACTCTCAGTGCACTGCTGATTAATGTGAGGAGCTGTGTGTGTTTTTGCATGGGTTATGCAACCAATAGGCTTTCTTTCCTCTGTCCTCTGAAGACCTCCTGAGCTTTGCAGGTCAAGTATTCCAATAAATAGTATCTGGTGAAAATAGAAGGTTCAGGTACTATAGATATGTGAAATGTACTTCAACAAAGAAGTGGAAGCACTGAGATTTTTAGATGTTGGTCAAGTACATCATCTGAAGCTTACAACCATTATGATAGGAACTTAATATATAAAAAAGTATTAAAACAGGTATAATGGCAGTGAATGACTCTCTCTCATGCACACACATTTCATCATCTCTTTACCAACTATCTCAACTACTATTAATTGCCATCCTTCACCCAAAGCTGTATTATGACATCGCATGATAGTGGCTATTTCAGGATTACATCATTTGTGACTCATCAAGCCAAACACAGCCCACCTTTTGTTTCAACCCACCGGGGGTTCAACAAATCTCATGTTTTTGCTGCCTGGCTGAAACTGAAAAAAGGGGCCTTGAGGGAAACATTTTCATTTTTCTCTGCTAATCTGATACTCTTCTATATAGTACTTGTACTTGGCACACACTTGTATTTGCTGATTGTTTCACTAGTGCAATCTGTTTCTGTTACTGCAATCCCCCTTTAGTGATCTGGGGGGATTATGAGCCAGAAAATGGTCTACATCTAGTGATCATGTGTAAAGTAAACTCTGATGAGATACGGTCTCTGCAATTCACATGTTTACAGAAGACTCAAGGAAGCTTTGTGCCTAAGTTGTGTTGACAAGGTGGATGTGTCCCCATTATGAAAGTGATGTTGCAGAGTAATGATGTATTACTTTATTATTACAAATGGGACGGAGGTAAACTGAGGTGTGTAATATTTGTAAATGGGTTCCTTGTGCATCTATTCACATGGTTACACACTTTCCTCATAGTCATGCAACACAGCAGGCTGCAGGAGAACAGCAGAATGGTTGCTTTATTGAACAGGTGATAAACAGGACTACCTCTGAGGCCACTTTACAAAGCACTAAACTTTCGTGTGTTTCCGCCCTCTACAATATAAATTCCATCCACTGAGATTGTTGGGGTCAGGGACTGGCTAGATAAGAAAATTGGTGGGCGTCACCTGCCCCAGACCCCCCCAGGAAAGACACAGAAGAAAAAGACTTAGACCCCAGGTCATGGTGGTGGGACATGGGGGGGGAGCAGTCTGGGGAAGTGGCAAGATGGGAGGTGCTTGAAGCAAGGGGTTTAAGCGATCAAGGAGGTCATGAGGCCCTTCCAGGGCTGGAGGGTGAGAGTCTCAGTGTGAGTGCAGACTCAGACAAAGAAGAGTCAGAGGTTTCCATTACTACCCAGCAGCAAGACAGTTCCAGTTCTGCTAGTGTTCCTCACCACTGACACCCCACTCAAGGAGAATCCTGCATGTTTCTGAGCCAGGCAAGCCCAGAGGAGGGGCCCACCCCCTCACCACAGTCTCCATTTGCTTGGGAGGGATCCAGAGGTGGAGCCAGTGGTCAGTTTTAGCAACGTCTCCAGTTAGATGAGATGAGCCAGAGAAACTCTGCTGTGATGTTACTTTCTGTGAATAAAAACAAATTGCATTTTGTATCTCAAGTAAGAACTGCCCTGTGGATTACCTGTGCTCACCTGACAGCTCCTTGGCACCGGGTGGAGTGTAGCTGCTATGTTAGCTTCCTGACAGGTGGGTTGGTGTTGCTTATTAGGAGGGAGAGGCAGCCATTCCAGCAGACCTGCTTGTGCATTTTCACCATGCCAACTTCCCTGCTACCTCACCACTCACTCTCCCCCTCTCCTGGTAAGCAACAGGAGCTCGCCTGCCCAAAAGCTAGTGTAGGGAAGCCATTACTGCGAAAGACCTTCACTCATTGGCAGAAGGAAATGGCATCTTTTAATTTTCTTTTTTTCATTCCTAGTCTTTTTGGCAATCACTCATAGCCAAGTAAGATTGTCTTCCTTGAATATGGATAGTGTGTCCGTAAGTGACTGTGGAGGCTAATTCTGGATCCGTACATCCTTCCACAGTGGGGACATATGTTTCCAGGTGGGATTTGCCAAACATGCCTTCCTCTTAGTTCGTTTCTCCCTTTTGTCCTGAGTTCATGCTTCTTCAAAGTTCATGACGCCTTTTGTAGAGGCTATTCCCCAACTGGAGTGCTCACAGGCCAGCAATTCCCAGTTGTCAGTGTTTACTGGTATATTACATTTTTTTAGATTTGCCGTGAGAGCATTTTTAAAGCTCCATGGCATTCCATGGCATTACACTTACCATTCTTAAGTTGGGGATAGAGTAGTTGCTTTGGAAGACAATCACAGGCATCCGCACAACATGACCAGTCCAAAGAATCAATGCTTTGACACTGGTGATCTTTGTTTCTTCCAGTACTGTGACATTAATTCGCTTGCCTTCCCAAGTGATATGTAAAATTTTTGGGAGACACCATTGATGGAATACTTCAAGGAGTTGGAGATGGAGTTCGTAAGTGGTCCATGTTTCACAAGTGTACAGTAAAGTTGGTAGTACAATAGCTTTGTCAACAAGCATTTTGGTTTCCATGCAAATGTCCTGGTCATCAAACACTCTACACTCCAGTTGGGAGAAAGCTGCACTTACAGAGCTCAGGCAGTGCTGGATAACTGCCTAAGTAGGAAAAATGATTGACATCTTCCAATGTTACACCAAGTTGGATACGTAGCATTGCAGAGGGGTAGTTTTGTGCTTGTTGATGCAGCACTTCGGGTTTTTTATATTTATTGAGTGATAGGCTAAGCTTTCCGTAAGCTTCTGAGAAGGTATTTAGGATGGTTTGGTTTCATTCCTAGTACAGTAACAAGCCAGAACAAAAATAGCTTCAAAAAAACACACAGGTGTGTTCTTCATATTACTCTTATGGTTCAGTCTTATAGACGTCTACTCAAAAGTCAGTACTAGGAAAGAAGAGAACAGTCAGCTCACTGGGCCCTACTGATCAGTTAATTACAATTTTACTTGCTTTATAATGGTGATTAAATATTGCAGCCTAGTCGTCATTCATACATCTTTACGAAAACTCTCATAACTGTGAAACAAATTGCTTTAAAGTGCTAATTAATTATCTGTTTCTGCTATTGTATGTCTGAATACTTTCTACCAGTCATTATGAGGCTTGGAACATCAAAGAAAGGCATAAATGCAGCTCTGCAGAAGAACAGAGTGAAAATGTGTGTGCTCTCATTCTTATTAAGACCTGAGTACTGGGACTGTATTCTTTAACGCCTCAGGATAGGTGGAAATGAACTGACTGGCTCACAGCGAGGTTGGGATTGGCATAAAGATCAGGGCAACCTTGGTTAAGAATGCATTGCTCTTGAACAGCTATGCTCCTAACAGCTATAATTGCATATCATGGAAGATGCTCTTGCTGAATCCCCATTGAAAAAATAATGCATCACAGTAGGCGCTGCAATGATGATACTAATGATAGTATCAAAGGAGGAGGAACAGCTTTTGCAACTACAGAATGTGGTGTCTTAATATGCACATGATTATAGTGATAGCCCATAGTGAATAATTGAATGAAACAGAATTCCTTTCATTACACGACCTTTTCTTCAATTACTGCAATTCTTCCCACTGGTAGCTGTTCCTACCATAGCTCTCTTTCCTGACAACTCAACATATTGCAAGGCAGTCTCTTACTGATCTATTCTAGTATGTTAGATGTACACTATGCTGATTGATTCCAAAAAGGATGGCTTTTGCTAAGGAGAGATTCAGACAAGCAGTTGGGGTGATAACAGAATTGGTGAGCTAGGTATGCAACTGTTTTGAGTCTGAATATTGTATCTCCAGAGAGAGAGAGAGAAGGACATACTGTATAGCATGCATTGGGATCATATGTAGCAAGTGTATAAATATAAGCATAAAATTGCATAATGATGTGGCTCTTTTATTTATTAATAAGGAATTTTAGTTTTGGTAATGCGAGTTGGTAGCTCGAAGCCAAATATATAGAGTTTTATTTTGCATGGTTTTATATTTTTAGTGAGTTCTAGGCATGCTTTTTGAGATAAAATCTTTGTAATTAATTGCTTTAAAATATATCCAGAATTCTGAAATTTAAGGTAGCTGTAGGTGGGCAGGAAGTACTTAGCACAAATTTCAGATACTCATGCCAATCTGTGAGTTAGAATAAGAGAGAAATGGCAAGCAATCTTGACATTTATTAAGCAAGATAAATATTTTGTTTCCGTTTCCTTTGTGACAGTCAGATGTGCCACTGGATTTGAATAAGCAGATTTTCCTTCTTGCCAGGTTTTCTCCTTCCTATTCACCACATTGAGCTACCTAGCTATTAAATTTGAGCCAGGTGACATTTTGCCAGAAGCTTGGTATTTCAATTTATATGCTTCCTTACTTTCTGGAGACAGATAGGAATTTGACAGCCAATCATCTCTCTGCAGTTTGTGTTCACTGCAGATGGGATACGAGGTTAGAACCTAAACAATCTCCTCTGTTGTGAAGTAGAAGCCCAAATGGGACTACTGAAAATGGGGCTGTGGGGAGATGAGAGAGAAACTAAAGGAGTATTTGGATATCCTGGTCTGCTAAAAAGAAATCCTGTATACTTTGTTGTAAGACCTGAGGCCAAGATACAGCATACAAAAAACCCCAGAATCTGCCAGAATCCTTGTTTGCTTCCTCCACAAGTTGGAAATTGGAACTGTAAAGGATGAAGCATGTAAGGTGCTCTAGTACAATATATTTTACATCTTGTATTTTGTGGGTGTGGGTGTCCCAATTGTATCTGTTAAAATAAAACATCAACCATGGTAACTCTGTCAGGGCTGGTTCAGCTGCAGGTCAGCACAGAGGCTCAGATACGAGCAGTAAGGTGGATTCTTTCTTCAAGGAAACAGAATACAAACAGAGAAACCTATGGCATAAGAGGCCCCAGTAAAGCAGCTGGCAGAACTGATGATCTGGGCTCCTCCTCGGCTTCCTCTTCTTCATCTCTCTCACTCAAGCCTGTTGCCTGTTCAGCATCCAACCAATCTGCTCCCTGCCCCCGTCTTCATCCTCTGTCCTGTCTTCAGTGTCCTGCTACCACTCCCCTGGCCCTGAGCCTTCCTCTTCTGAGGCTTCCCTAGGGAGTTTGCTGGCTGGAGCCTCATCATCCAGTCAGTCCCTGACACTCTTTGAGACAGGGCTGGGAATAAACATAACAGCAAATTACCTTTCCTACTGAAAACCTCCAACCAATAGCACACAACCCCAATCTGTCCTTAGGGTGACAAATTGTTGTTGTTGCGTTAAAAAACACACTTCTGAACAGTTGGAATATTTATATACATTCCTTACCTCCTCATTCAATTGAAACCAGAGCCTTTTCAGTCAATTGCAATGGAGAATTCAAACACTGCTGCCTTTAGATCTATTCATTGAGCCATCTAGTTATTAAATTTTTCCATATGGCTTTTTTCCAAGAACTTGGCATTTCCATGTGTATGCTTACTTATTTTCTGGAGACAGACAGATAAAAAAATTTGACAGCAAATCATCTACATGCAGGTAAAGAGCCAGGCATCTGAAACTAATTGTTGGTACTCAGAAGTGTGCTGGAAAGTAAATTGTGTATTAGTGTTCTTAAGGAAAACCAAAGAAAGCCAGAATGCTGGTTGTGGAGTTAGACAAAGGCAAACTAGCAATAAATTATTTGGCAAAGCCTAAACATGCATTTGAATAAGAAAAAAAATACAAAACAAAAATAGGATTTGTAGCAAGAGTGAGAGGTCCATAACACAGCATAGTGTGTAATTTGAGAAGTGAGATAGTTATATTGCCAGTGGCTTTTGTGTGATTTTACTGAGTGGTTTTAGAGTACTTTCACAGTAGCTCATGAGCAGCCAAGAAGAAAGATGCATGTGTGAGACTGTGTGCATGCCTGACATATTTTGTAAAGGAGAAGTCCAGGACCAGTTGGTCCCATTCAGGCTGGTGAACTGATCGTCTTTTCCCTCCCTTCTGACAGCTGCCAGTGAAAGTAGGTTCTGAAATAACAGTTTAATCTGGCTCAACACCATGACAAAAATCTGTGTACACTAGTGGTGTGGTACAACAATAAGTCATCATAATTCAGGAAGAAACTGTGAAAATATTCTAATTTATGTACCCAGTGTCAATGTCAAATTGTTGACGTAGCCTTGCCACACCAGTCCTTGTACCCAATTTTATGCACTCTTTTCCCCACATAGTGTCTCGTTTGAGAGAGCTTCAAGACATTAGCTACACCTTGGTGTATGTCAGGCTCATGCATTAAAAAAAAGGATATAATATGATTTGCAAGGAGAATGCATACAAGTTCTCTTCCTCAGCTTTCAGTATTGATAAAGTAGTCTACAGAAACATGCACATCACCTGACCAGCTATATGATGCTGTCTGTGCGCACTGCTTACGCTAAAAAGTATATGAGGTGAAGCGGGTTGATATTAAAGCTCTCACTGTGCTATATCTGTGATGACCCATTGACTATCACATGCATCCAGTCACTGGTATGGATGTGCAGGTGTAAGCTGATCCAGGTGTAAGCATACCATTGCCACGTGCAAAACTGGCACTCCTCTCGTGGATCTGTAGACATATGAGCTTTAGCAAATGCCTATTAAGAGTTGCATCTGAAAAATTCTATTGGAGTTCAACCATAAATAGGTTCATTCCCTTTCCCCTCTTCTTTTCTGGCTCCAAGGTTTTATAGTTGTATTGATCTTTATGCCAATGAATCATTATGTTGTTGCAAGACCACTCATATTCTACTGCAGTATTTGTTCTGCCCCTAGAAATAAAAAAAGTGTTTTAAGGAAAGCATAGCCCAATTATAGGGGGTGGGTTGGAAGAAAAGAAAAGCAACACAAGAGATTTCATTGAATCTGCAATCAATAAAATTTGACCTCACCCACTGTTTAATTGGTTAGTTCTTTCAGACTGCAAAATGGTGAATTATCCTCCCAGGTTAGAAAAGCTGCTTTGCAGCAGGTATGTACATTTGTATTGATCTGGACAGGACACTAGGTCATAATTGCTATTTAATGGATAGTCAGTTATTTAAGAGTCCAGGCCATTTTGATCTAATAATAAATTATAAGGTGTTCATAGGGAACAGAAAACAAGAGCTACAGGTGATTAGTCAGAAATGTTATGATACAAAATATATTAACTGTAAATATTAGAGGTTTTGCCAATGAGCTAAGAAATGTCAATAACTGACAACTGGGTGCCACCACTATTTCAGTTAACCACTAACTTTAATAGTTCCATCATAGTTATTGCCTCTTGGCAAGACAACTCAGGAATTGCAGTTTTTCATCTGCCAGAGAGAGTTTCCAGAAATTGCTCCATAATTCTGACATCTGGTTAATTCTACCCTGTTTCAGTTCTAGTCAGAAATTCAAGTTCTGACATGTAGCTTGGTGGAATTGTTCACAACTGTCCATAGTTTCTTCCTTTCTTTTTTAAAGTCAGTATTATTACTACTGAGATTTTGTGAAAGAGGGGAGACATTCTTCGGTGGGCCTGACTCTTCGAGAAAGTGATGTGGTTATCATTTACCTGTTTCTAGGGAAAATAGTAAGGGAGGATAGGAAGACTAGAGATATCATGAGCGTTTGAGCAGGAAAACTTGCAAAGGGAGCGCCCCACCATGAATAGGTGGACAAGGCTGTGTGTTTTCCTTAATCTTTTCCGCTACCTCTACTACTCCTTCCCCTTCCTCCCCACCCCACCCCACCCCCAAATTCAAGAACTTGCCTTCTCCTGGAGGGAAATTACAGAGGTAGGGCTGTGTTCACGCTATACAAAACAGAAACCCGAGAAGTCTTCACAGCCACCTTCTCCTTCTCTAAGGATACATTCTTAGGCAGGTGTCAGCAACCTTTTTCAGCCATGGGCTGGTCCACTGTCCCTCAGACCTTGTGGGGGGGGCGGACTATTTTTTTTTTTGGGGGGGAGGAATGAATGAATTCCTATGCCCCACAAATAACCCAGAAATGCATTGTAAATAAAAGCACACATTCTACTCATGTAAAAACACCAGGCAGGCCCCACAAATATCCAAGAGATGCATTTTAAATAAAAGCACACATTATACTCAAGTAAAAACATGCTGATTCCCGGACCGTGCTTGGGCCGGATTGAGACGGTGTGTGGGCCGCATCCGGCCCGTGGGCCTTAGGTTGCCTAGCCCTGTTCTTAGGCTTAGGGAAAGGGGAAGCAACACTGGGTGGGGCTTTTGCCCCTTTTATAAATGTTAAATTAGAACACTCACAAAAGCTCAACTCTTTTCAAGATGAACACAATAGATCTATGAATCTGTCCAGTTTAGTTTCTCATTTTTCTAGTTGCTGCATTTTTGTATCAGCTGATGATTATTTTTTTAAAATGTCCTAACCAAAAAAAAAAAAAAAATCACCAGCATTTTAGTGTGCATTTTTCTCCCAATTCACTCCCAATTTAGTATGGAATTTTGCCTCATTTGCACATTTTGCAAGCAATTTCCACTATTATCACATATTTGTCCAAATGGTTGGAGAACTGCACTGGAAATTCAGAGAACTTTTATGAATCTCTGGTTCATGTATTATTTTGGGAAGTTCAGATAACGGTAAATGGCCTGTGAAAGCTGATCTGAATTTATCCTCCATCCCTAGTCAACATATGGATGCTCATGCATTCCTAGTGTTATGTCAGCTAAGAGAGCAGGGAGATGTATAAATGAACTGTGGAATGCTGTTTGAGCCCAGAACTATATTGCAGAATTTAGAGAAGTGTGAAAAACTTAAGGATATCTACATTCGAATCCACATATCAGTCCTGAAGCTACAAATCAGATTGGTTCAGTTAAAAGCGTGGACCAAATAAAATCCTTGAGCATCTATATATGGAACATGCCTTTATTTCTGTCTCTTTTTCTTCCTGCTGGATCGCCAGGGGAAATACACTATTGGGTGTGTGTGGGTGTGTGTGTGTGTGTGTGTGTGTGTGTGTTTTCAAACTTGCTTTTTCATTATCATTAAGGTTTAGGATGTGTTTGACCTTTGAACAACTCTGGAAAATATAATAATGATTTGAACATCTTTTTAATTCATCTCCATGCACAGTTTGTTCAAATGTCTTCTCTGGGATAAGGTATTAATCCCTCAGCACAATCCTCCAAAGTAATTCTCTTCCATTAAATCCAGTGCATACTACCACAGCCTTGCCTTTGTGGCAAATACCAGCCTCATATTCTCAAGGCAGTGCCCAGAAGTAACAGGGCGCCTTTCAACAAAATTATCTTTAACAGCTCATGATCTATAGAAGCCTGATGAGACACTGGGGAAGCAGAGAAAGAGAGATCTGGAGAGCAGGCCACAAAGGTAGGGAAAAGAGAGAGGAAAGAACAGAGGCAGTTTCAAAACACAGTCTAATTCCACAAGGCTTTGTTTTCAGAGCTAATAAATTAACGTGTTATACGTCCCTATCCTCAAAAGGTTGTGCTTTTGCAAACCCCCTTCTAATAACAGACCTGTGTTTTAGGAGACCAATAGACTACAGTGGTGCCTCGCAAGACGAAAAGAATCCGTTCTGTGATTCTCTTCGTCTAGCGGTTTTTTCGTCTTGCGAAGCAAGCCCATTGACGGATTAGCGGATTAGCGCTATTAGCGGCTTTTAGCGGCTTATCTGCTCATCGGATCAGCTGATAAGCGGCTTAGCGGCTTAGAAAAAGGGGGGAAAGGGGAAAAAAACCCAGCAGGAACTCGCAAGACATTGTCGTCTTGCGAAGCAAGCCCATAGGAGATTCGTTTTGCGAAGCACCTCCAAAACGGAAAACTCTTTCGTCTTGCGAGTTTTCCGTCTTGCAAGGCATTCGTCTTGTGGGGCACCACTGTACAACTGAGTGAGATTTAACTAGAAGCAACTTGTGTGTGCAAACAGTTGAGGGTGGAAATGACTAGAAGTTTAATGCTGAAATATATCATTTTGAGACTGGTATAAACGTATGGACAAAAATCCTGGTCAGATTTCTTTAATCTCTCTCTGTTTAAGTAACAGATTGTAGGTAATAGGCGACCTGTGACCAATTCTCTGCATTGAAGTTGTAGAGTGATTCCCCACCCCCACCCCCATGGCAAAAATATAGGTAACATTAACTCATTTGTTGTCACAGTATCTTCTGAGGGAAAGAAGAGTCACAGTTTTTGGAGGAGCTGAACATTAAATGGCTTTCCTGGGGCACTGGTGTCAATTTTAACCAGTCCAATATCTAACGGGGGGCGGGCGGGGGGCGGACTCAACACAGAACAAATGACTGGAAGTAGTGCTAAGAGCACCATTGTTCTCATGTGCAACTCCCATTTATTCCAACAGCAAAACTTACTCAAAAGGACATAAGAAATGTCCTGGCTCAGCCAGATCAGGCAACATTCTGGCAGGCCATTTGCTGGCCATGACAGCGATTTTGGCCCCGGCGGGGATGATGATGATGCTCTCCTGCCCTTTCCCTTCAGCACTTGGCATCCTGAGATAATTAGGAGTGTTCAATACTAGCCTCCCCCCTTATTTCAGTCAATATTTATTAGAATTCTGTAACAAATAGCATTTGGATCAAAACAGCAATGATAAAAGCACAAGTAACAAGATCAAATTCATATTTTATCATTAAGACAACAGAAATTGTGAGATATTCTTAGATTCATGTTTGTGGAGATGGGGGTGAAGAGATGTTGTTGTCATCTTATATAAATGGTATTATTTCAACAAATATATTTTAAGTTCTGGGGACATTATTTTCCCCTCTGGATGACTTTCTGATTACCTAGCACCAGTCTAATGAGTTACCTTCAGTCATCACTTTTCTTTATTCTTAGCAGGTGTTCCTGTCAAGGCATTTTCTTACATTGCTTTATCTTAGAAACCATCCATAAACAAGAAGAAATGATTTAATGGTTTAGAAGTTATTGTATGGCTTTATTCTCATGTAACACCAATAAATAGGAATTGTACCATGACTTGTTAAAGTTCATAATACTATCATAGAATTGTAGAATTGTAGAGTTGGAAGGGACCATGAGGGTCATCTAGTCCAACCCCCTGCAAAGCAGGAATCTTTTGCACAATATGGGCCTCAGACTCATGACACTGAGATTACCAGCATGTGAGAACTGGTACTGAAGTCATCATAAAAAGGCACCAGGTGAGCTTTTCTTGGAAGGGCATTCATGCTACTGCTGGGGTGCCACCACCAAGTAGGCCCTCAGCCTGGCAATCTTCTTACTTCAATTGACAGTGTCACCCAGAATATGGCATCTGACCTGGTCCCCAGGGTTTGAATGTGGGTAAAGGTAATTTTCAGGCATCTTTATGCCAAAACACTAATTTGATTTTAAAAATCAAAGCTAGCACTTTGAATTGGGCCTGGAAACAATCTAGAAGCTAGTGTAGCCGATAAAGCACTGTTGCGATATGATTAAATCGCCCAGTTGGATTGCCCATTCACGGTTAGCAACCTTGCCATCCCACTATGAACGGGATGCATTTTCGTGGACTATTTTCAAAGGCTGCCCAGAGAGGAAACACGTGGTAAAGGTGTACAAAATTATGCATGTGTTGATATGGTGAACAGAAAGACATTTTTCTCCCTCTCATGCTCCTGAATGATGGAAGATTCAGGAAAGAAAAAGTGCATAGTTAAATAGTGGGATCTTGGACCATAAGACGTGGTGATAGTCCCAACCCAGTTGGCTTTAAAAGGACATTAGACAGATTCACGGAGGATAAGGCCGTCAGTGGATATTAGTCATGATGTCTATATACTGCATCCAGCTTCACTGCCACCATGCCTCTGAACACTAGTTGCTTAGGAACAACAATGCACAGAGACCTATTGCCCTTATGCCTTGTCGATAGGCTTCCCAAAGGTATGTGGTTTGCAAGTAGAAACAAAATGCTGGACTACATAGGCCTCTGGTCTGATCCAGCAAGGCCCTTACATCTCCAGAATCTGTGATACAGGGGGTGGGGGGACATTAATGGAGGAGATTTATAAATCTGGCTCTCATAGCATAGTCACACACACACAACTTCCTGTGTTATTGCTGTGCTGTGATGGATGGATTTATATAATAGTGTCAAAAACTCATATTGATTCATGAACGTTTTGCTACTTTTGCAATAACCAACCTCCACCTCACTTGCAACTGGAAAAAAGTTTGTCATAGATTTTTATTTATATAAAATAGCATGCACAGAAACACACAATCACACATCAGATTTTGGTGGTGGTATTTGAAGAATGAATGGGTATTCAAAGAACACATTCTCCGATGCTTTTCATAGCAACATAATATGAACACTGGCTGTTTCTATGATTTACAACGGGGGAGATTCAGTTTGCCTGAAAAACTGTTGTCTGGAATAAATATTATACTGGCTGTATACGCTGCATAGAAGATAACCCAAGGTGAATAATGACCAGTGGAGTGTGATACAAGTTAAGTAGTGTAGCCTTTGTTTCTTTGCTTTCTTTTGGAAACTAGCCTCCATATTTTTGTAGCACAAAATTTAGTATAACTATCTTTCCTGGGAATTTTATATGGCTCAAATTTTTATGTCCCTTCTTAAAAAAAGAGAGAGGGAAATATTTTTTATCAGTATTAATTGAATACCATTAGCTTTAGCTGTCCAAGTGTGGCAAATAGAGATATGCCAAAAGTTGTGGAAAATAATTCAGGCCGTCAGCAAATCACAGTGACTGCCAGTTTGCAGTTTGCAGACAATTTCTGGTACTGTCTCTCTCTTCCACTTGCTATTCACCATCTGAATGGTGTGCAACCTTAGCCATAAATTAAAGGAGTCTTTATGTGATAGGTCCTGTGAGGGGGACTTGTGTTTGACTGTTCCACATGTCATAAAGCAACCTGTACCTTCCATAAAAGAACAAATTGCAAAGAGGTGTATTTGAGAAAGGAATATAACCAAAGTGCTATTGGAAGTGATAGAATGCTATTAATGAGCAGACTATTTTCTGGCTGAATTTTCTTCTCCACTTTAATTACCATTTGTTTGGTTTGTCCTCCTCAGGGCACCTGAGAAGTGTACATATGACCATACACACAAGGCCCTCTTTGCAAATGCAGTTGCCAAAGCAACTTTTCACCTCTTGGCAGATGGGGAATGCAAGGTAACCTTGTTAGAAAGCCGAGAACCATTGCTGAAGCTCTAGAATAAGAAAGACGCCTTCACTCCTGAAGATCTTTAGCTGCCTCAGTATTCTGAATGTTTGGAAGATTGGCATTGCGTAAATAGGACCCAGTTCACACATTACTATTGTTATTTCTGAGTGTTATTATTTTATTTTAATGCCAAAATAGGCTTCTAAGCGGTTTACAAAATAAGAACAACCCAAGTTGCACAAACATTAAAATTTCAGTATCCATAATTAAAACAAACAGTAAAACAATACCATTAGAATTATACAGCAATTAAAAACAGAAGACCCTTAAAGGTCATGCTGCTGTACAGGTTGCTTTCTCCCCCCCCCCCCAGAATCACTTAAGTAATTAGAGGGTGATTATGATAATGAAAAATCTACCCTTAGTCAGGGAGAGTTTTGAGTGAGCAGAGGGGGGGGGCGCTTTTCCAGGTGAGGCTATTCTTGTGACCTCACGCTGCCTTTTCACTTACTTTTTCAGACGGTCCTATTCTTAAATTGCTTCTGTCAATAATAAATAAATAATAATAATAATAATAATAATAATAATAATAATAATAATAATAATAATTACTACTCTGGGCGACTTTCAATTGAGTGTTAAAAACAATACAGTATTAAATATTAAAAACTTGCCTAAACAGGGCTGCCTTCAGATGTCTTTTAAAGATAAGATAGCTGCTTATTTCCTTCAAATCTGCTCCACAGGGCAGGCGCCACTACCGAGAAGGCCCTCTGTCTGGTTCCCTGTAACCTCACTTCTCGCAATGAAGGAACCGCCAGAAGGCCCTCGGTGCTGGATCTCAGTGTCCGGGCTGAATGATGGGGGTGGAGATGCTCCTTCAGGTATACTGGACCGAGGCCGTTTAGGGCTTTAAAGGTCAGCACAACACTTTGAATCGTGCTTGGAAACGTACTGGGAGCCAATGCAGATCTCTCAGAACCGGTATTATGTGGTCCCGGCGGCCACTCCCAGTCACCAGTCTAGCTGCCGCATTCTGGATTAATTGCAGTTTCCAGGTCACCTTCAAAGGTAGCCCCACGTACAGCACATTGCAGTAGTCCAAGTGGGAGATAACTAGAGCATGCACCACTCTGGCGAGACAGTCTGCGGGCAGGTAGGGTCTCAGCCTGCGTACCAGGTGGAGTTGGTAGACAACTGCCCTGGATACAGAATTGACCTGCGCCTCCATGGACAGCTGTGAGTCCAAAATGACTCCCAGGCTGCGCACCTGGTCCTTCAGGGGCACAGTTACCCTATTCAGGACTAGGGAGTCCTCCACAGGGAGACTCCTTAAAACACAGAGAGTCCTTAAAACAAGATGTCATTCTTGAAATGGAGGCTGTCACAAATTAAAAAGACAATTTCCTCCCCCCAAAATCCTGAGGCTCAGCTTGGGGGGGTGGGGAGCAGTGCACTCATTTGCCACACACCGACTACTGAGCTGCTGGTACTATGCAATATTAAGAAAGCAGAAATAGATCTGAGTTGTTCCTATGCTTTTATTAAAGGAAGCTTGATCCAAAGCTGACTCTTCCTGATGACCTCACCTAGCGGGACAGAAGTTAGATCTTTCTACTCCAGAACTGGCTTGCCTTGTTGTGCTTGAGGTTGCACTCTGACAGAGAGATGGAGGAAAAGAAGGACCTCTGTCCTCAACCATGGCAACAACAGCAGCTCTTAACATGGTGGGTGGGTGCGTACACACACACACACACACACACACACACACACACACACACACACTGCTCAATTGTAAGTAGTACTCTAAGAACACAATTGAGTTTACTTAGCCTACCAGAGGATAGAAACAGTTGCCTGCTGAAGTGGTGTACTGTACTAATATTCCAACTAGAAGTTACTGCGCCTGCTACTTCTGCTGAGGATGAGGGTACGACTCTTTCTCTTCCTGCTTGCTGGTTGCAGAAGACAAGGAAAGAAATGGGAGATTAAGATGCAGTCGTACCTTGGTTGTCTAACACCCTGGAAATCGTTTTGGCTCCAGAACGCCGCAAACCCAGAAGTGATTGTTCTGGTTTGCAAACTTTCTTTTGAACCCGAACATCCGATGGGGTTTGCACGGCTTCTGATTGGCTGCAGGAAGTTCCTGCAGCCAATCAGAAGTCACGATTTGGTTTTCAAATGTTTTGGAAGTAGAATGGACTTCTGGAACGGATTCCGTTTGACTTCCAAGGTACGACTGTACAAGTGTTCCATTATTAGGAGTCTAGTCCTGCATAATGCATGCTAGAGAAAAGGACTAGTTTTCTCGCTCTCTGCGGCTTGAGGACTTGAGCAGTATTTTTAGATCACATTTCGGAATAAAGTCTAGATAATAAATCTGAGCCACAATTTTTCAGAAAATAATTTTCTGGCCAATTTTTGATAGTTTTTCTTTCTCAAGCTCCTCCCTGGACAGTTGGACTGAATTTGGTGAAATCCGAAATGGCCTCATCCATTTCACCATCAGTGAATGTTTTGGTGCTATTGTGGATCCAGTTTTAATATTGCTTTATATCCTTTAAACATTTTTGAAGGAAACTGTGGGCTTGATCTCTTGTGCTACTTCTTCTTTTTTTCCTCTGCTGCTTCCTTCATCCACCAATAGAAACTAACAGTAGGGTTTCATCCAACATCCAGTGAGCCCAATAAAACTCTATAGAAAATTTAGCTCTCCCACAATATTTGGCAAAATGCCTCTACACTAATTTAGCTACCCACAAAAAGTGTGGAGGTGTTTTTGGTGGGGCGGGGGCTAGCTCAGACTATAGCTGAATCTACACAGATATAAAAAATGCTATGAAAGTGTTATGAAAAAAACGCTATAAAAAGATATGTGCAATTTGCCATTGAGCTCTTCATCGCCACCTGGTGTCACATTTAATAACACACTTATAATGTCATAATTGCAACTATGTACAGTAGATCAACTTGTTTTTATATTTCACATGATCAAATTTATTTTCTGACTCCAAAATGTTTAATTCAGAACTGTTTAATTGGCTCTTTTGATTATATTGTGATTTGGCATTGTTATTAATGAAAAATTAATTAAAAAATATTTACAGGAAAAACATTTTATCTGAGAATTTGCAGTGTCTACCAATTGTCAGCAGACATATAATGGGGGGCGTTTGTACTCCTGGGGCATAGCTTGTGCTCATGTGTCTGAATTTGCTTTCTGAGAAATTCCAGCACTTCTCAATTGTGGGATTGAAGGTAGTGAGAGAGAGAAATGCATCCCTAAATAGGCTTGGGAAATCCTGGCATCTGCTAAAGAAACACAAATTGGGAAGAGTGCCCTCATAGTTGAGCAACCCCTAAATTATGCAGCTGTTCATTACCAGAATTATATATCTCCTGCTGCCCTTTTGCAAGGGAAGGGAGCAGTGCATGGAGTGAACAATTGCTGAATTATAGTGCGATAAGGCAGACCTCCTAAAGTGTCACATGCATGCAGAGGAAGATAAGAAAGGGCAGCTTAAGTTCTTGGCATTTTAAAGAAGGCAATCAAGAGCCCCTTTGAATTCTCTGCTTCACTTCTCTGCACTTCATCTACATTTTGTGCCAGACTGACAAAGCACCCCATTCATGTGTCAGCAATCTCCTCTGTAGACGCAGGGGTGTTAATAGCAAGCTGACTCGGCAGATGCTGCTGTTTGAAAACACAAATGCAGTGAGTTGCATGACCTTAATATTTGAGTAACGATTTGATGCTCCTTCTGGGCTAATGAAATACCGAGTCTGTGATGGTGGTGTGTGAGCAGGTCTCGTTGCTTGCACTGATTCTGAAAAAATATTAATAAGGAATCAGCTTCAGCCTTAGGTAGGCTGTTTAACCGGAGTTTCCTTTTCTGATGGCTGCTTCCCAGAACTGCAGAAGAGAAATATAAATATTTTACAAATTTTTGGGCCCAGTACATTATTCTAAGATTAATTAGGTATATTATGAGGGCAGGGAAAGGGCGAGAAGAAAGCTGTTGCCTGGAATGTGCTGCTGCTTCTTTTCTTGAAATGGAATTGCCCAACCGCAAGGGCATGATCCAGTCTTTCATGCATGTGCAGAGGTATGCACAACATCTGTTTCCTGTGAAGCCTTTCCATATCCCCAGTGGTGGTTTGCAGGGTGTACTGCCAATAGGCTGTGCATGCTACAAGATACCCAGGCATGATCAATAGCCCTTCTGCACCTCACTGAGGTATGCAGCAGCCTTGTATGCTCCCAACCTCTGTCAGCAGAAGGACATCAAAGAGGGAGCCAAGGGGGGGGGCTTTCCAGAGTGGGAGCAGCCACCCAAAAGCATTAGCACTAGAGCAGGGATCGACAAGGTTTACCTCGCCTGGGCTGGTTCACTCCAGCGGAGATCTCTCTGTGGGCCGGATTGTGCCTGCATGCATGCAATTTTCAGTGTTAGTGTCTGTGCAGATGCAATTTTCAGTGTCTGTGTCTGCGCACAGATTTCTGGTGCTGCGGAAGTGAGTCCTCGTGCCGCGCCGGTTTAGCACAGTGCGTGGGGACTCGCCGAGCAGGCGGCTTGCTTCGGGGGCAGCTCATGGGCCAGTTAAACAACCCCCGTGGGCTTCTTGTGGCCCATGGGCCTTAGGTTGCCGACCCCTGTACTAGAGCAAGGGGACTTCCCTGCATTTCCCTTCCATCCCTATTCCCATGTCATCCCCAAATCTCCTCTGGGTGGTTGTGGAACTCCCAGAATAGAGTTGCGGAGTTCATGGGGGAAAGAAGATGGCATCCAATTGTGCATGAAAAATCCTTTCTCCAACAGACTGTTCCCATTTGCGCTATGTTGAATACAACCCTTCTGGCCTTCCTTCTTGCATATACAGTATTGGATTTGGTAGCCATTCTGCTGGGGAAGCAGTGCTGCCTTTTCCTCTTTCTGCAACATAACTAGAGTATAGGACAGCTTTGCATTCTCCTCCTCCTTCCTGTAATAACTGGTGTCTGGTCTCCCCACCTCCTCTGACCCCCCCCCTTTTATATTAATATGTAAGCTGCTCAGAGAGCCTTTTCAGCTGAAGAATGGGGTAAAAATTCTTTAAATAAATATATGCTGCCCCTGAGCTTTAATTTCAAAGCATGGATTACAACCTAAAAGGAAACAATGCCTATTTCACCCACACTTATTCAGCAACCCTCTTCCTAGTACTCTACTCGATTTCCTGTTTTATATAATGTAACAAAGGTCTGTCTACTGGATAGCTTGACTAGATGCGCACTTCAATGTAGCTGCCCCAGGAAACAACCCAATGTGATATTTTGGAAGGATTCTGTGTCGAGGCGCAGATGATGAAATGAGGAACATGTAGGGGGAGCTTTCTCAACATGTCTCAAAGAAAGTCACCGACTACTGCGATTTTGAGTAGCCATAGTCACTCCCCTGTCTCAGGGAAAATACATATTTTCTATCTGCGCAGTCATGGGAAGAGCAACTATTGAATTTGTTCCTTCCTGAGCCCCATGATCTACCTGTTGTTGGAGTATTTTTCTCAAAGTTTGAAAAGAGCCCAATATATATTTTGAGGCTGTTGTCAGAATAAGCGTGCGGCGGATAAATGTGAATGCAGGCACAGTATGAATTCCTTAAATACTTGTTTGAAATCCAAGGCTTGCTGGAAAACGGAATTGACTCTATGGCTGCTGCTTTCTTTTAAATACAGCAAACGTGTTTAACATCTCTCCACAAATACACACCTAGACAAACGAGATCTGCTGTTCCCTTTGTAGGTGGACACAGACCTTAAGCTATTTCAAAGCAGGATATTAGGCATCATCCTCGGATTTACCTGCATAAAGGGTGGCTGAGAAATTTCCTAGGGTAAACTAGAAGGGCTTACTAACAATTTAGTAGTGTCTGAGAGATTGATCCCCTGTGCCTGCCCCACTCAGGGCTAGTTCTCATTTTGCATTGCTCCCTTCGGTGTTCAAACCCAAGAACACAGCAGGGGTTGTGTGCAAATGCCTCCAGAGAAGTGAGATATCCCTAGCCAATCTCTTTGGACTCCTCTTACATTATTTGAGGGTTCTGCCTAAGGAGGAACTAAAAAATTATATTTGAATTTTGGTTTAGGTTGCAACTGCATTGAATAATAATAATAATAATAATAATAATAATAATATCCCACTGGTTTCCCCAGCCACTCTGCAACCTTCTTCTCAAAAAAGGCATGTGTGTGTGTGGTAATATTTGGTACATAAACCTTTTAAATCCCCACGAGTGGCAATTGGGGCCCTTTGAAGGGACGTCTCCAGATTTTATATGAACGTCTTCTTTCAAATGACAAAAGCAGCACGTATTGGCTCACTCTCTGCTTAAAAATGATTAAGTAGCTTATAATTCTGGACTATTCACTGTTTATTGTGACAAAACTTCCTCTCCCCACCCCCCGGTCCCATCTCTTTTATTGTAGCACCCTGCTTGTGGTTAACGCTTAGCTGGAATGAAATATTCAACGCAGCAACAGAGAAATAATAATTTATTTGTCAGACAAATAAATGAGAGGCACAGTGGTATATAGTTACCAAGCTCTGGCCTGGCCTCCTGCCATTATGGCCAGCACTTATATTCCCTTAATCCAGCCCCCCTTTGCTTCTCCTGTGGCTGCCTCTGTTCAATCAGCCTGGTTGGATTTCCTATTGGCTGATTGCTATAATTAATTCTAAGAGATACACCCATATCCTTCTGTCCTTATATGGAACACAAAGAGCTATATATTGTTACATCTATAAATGACAAATAAGTAGTAATATATCTTACATGTGTCTCAACAAGGCATCTTAATTACCAGCTCACCTCTTGCCTTCCTTGCCCTCCAAAACAGATGGTTAATAATTTAAAATTTTATCTTGAACAGATGTCAGAGACCTTGGGTTCATATTCTCATGCATCATCAATGAAATATCTCCTTTTGGAGGTCTTTAAACAAAGGTCTGACAACCATTTGTCATGCGGGCTCGTTTTGGCGTCTCTTGTCTGACAAGGGGGGCTAAATACAACTATATGAAATCTAGCATTTCTTAAATCCTTTGCATAATTACATTTAAGACAATATATTTAATACATAACATAGGTAGCCTTTTAAAAGGAATAAGGCCTTTGTAAAGTAAAAAGGAACTCAGTAAAAAAACAGCTTCAAAAGAAGCCTCTCCAGTTTACAACCCCTCCTTCAGCCAGCTGCTTTTCCCATTAGAAAAAAAGACTTGCCAGCTAGATGCTTCCCCATTTGGTCTTGGCCTTTTAACCTTAGAAAGAAGATCTGGGTCATTTACTGGGAGGCACATTGATATTATTTTACTATTTACCAACTATTAATTATGTTTATCTCTGCCTTTTTTATCTTCTGTAACATGTAGGGTCAGTGTCCTGTAATTTCAGCTTTTACGACTTTGAGAATTGTTTTCTGCTATCAATCAAAAGGGGCCCTTGTCTAGGAGAATAAACATTACCAAGGTTGTAAACTGCTGGTCTTCTGCCTGGCTTGAATACTTTTGAAAATCTAAGCCCATTTAATTTAGGAACCTGATCAAGATATAAGCCAATATATGCCTTGATTAAAAATGCAGTCTATATTCAGATGCCACATTCCCCCCTTTCAAGCTCAAGGACCTTGCCACCAAGAGTCCTTGATAGCTTGAACTTCATCATATTCCTGAGTTAAAGCTCTGTATAGGGCCATGATATGAGGTAGAGTTTCATTCGAAATCATCTTGCTAATTGTACTTCTAAAACATGAAATGATACTTGGCATCATACATAAAACCATCACTACTACTGTCAAGAAAAACAAGCAAGACAATAGTATCCCTTTTAGGTAACCAATTGGTGAGCCATCCCATATCCCATCCTTCCCATGTTTGTACTGGGACATGTGCTATACTTTCCATCTTTGTGGCCAACACACGGATTGCCTCACCATTATCTGAAATGTTAAAGCAACAGGCATTCCCTGTCAAGTTCAAGACTCCACATAGGGCTCCCTGCTTGGCAAGTACATAATCCATTCCCATTTACAGCTGCAAAATGACGGCTCTACTTTCATCCAGCTGTTATGCAATGTCTCAAACTCTGGGCCGTTACATTGGTTACAAGTTCCACTACTGCTTGCAATCGAATTATTCTCTTTAGATTATAAATAGGATCCCGTGCCCCTTGTATGAGCTCACCAGGATTCCAGGAGACAGGATCATAATAGGCTATAATGCGCTCTGGTGGCCAATCATCAGTACCGCTCCAACTTTTGGGTACTTCCTCCTGCTATATGAGAAATATCAGCGTTTCTTCGTGTACGCTTGGCCAAATTAGTGGGCATAATCCACATTGGTGGTAATACCCCAGGAAACAAGTCCCACTCCATTTGGAAGGGAGTTTCTTGTATGCCCATTCTCCACATATCCACCACAACCATCGGGTCTGAGGGTTTTGGTATGTGGAGTGCATAAGGCAAAGTATCACAAGGGGTATAGAGTTCACAGTGCAGTATGTTAGATTGCCTTTTTCTGTCACAGTTATGTTTCATACCACTTTCCATGCATGAATAAAAGAAGGTGCACAGGGCAAGGCATTCCGAGTTCGATAGATAGTACCGTTTGCCCAGGTATTCTTAATATTATCCCAGGTATAGTGACAATGAGAAGAGCCTATCATGGTAGAATCAGCTGCATCTGATGATTTATGTACACAGAATTCCCCTTGTACAGGTATAACTCGTAATGGTTTAGTTGAGTTCCATCCGGGGAAATTCTGTATTTCTGTTTGGTGTGGCATTTCGCTTACCATACCAATGGCATCTAATGGTATCGGTAATAAGGGCATACCTCCCTCTGAATCATCTGGCCCAAGAGAGCAAACAAGGCAATTGGTCCTATTTGCAACATTGGCTACCATTTCAGCTAAACCTACCCACATATTGTGGTCATAGCGGAATCCATATTTAGCAAATTTGGTCAGATTCAAGGACCCTTCCCCTTCCCAAGGGATCAGGATTAATAATAAAATCATGTTGATGTCTAGCATATGCATTCCTTTCACAAAAGATTACCTTATTGTGATAGCAAATAAATATCAGTCCCAATATAATTCCCCCAGTGACAGAAATGGGGAACCACCAAGACCAAAACATATATCCCAAGGATCCCCAATGTGTAATATCTCTGATAATTGTTCCACAAGGGGGCAATCAATCAATTGTATAAGAGAATCTTTCCGCTCACAGTCTCTGGTTCAGACGCTCCTCAAGCTTCAGGCGTGCGCAGGTCAGCCAGCTTCCAGTGTTGTGGCTGCAGCAGGCCGGTCGTCTAATGTCGCCCGTGACCCAGCCCGTTCCCCGTAGGGCTAGATACAGGGGTTTTTGGAGAGAGTCAGTTTTAAAGGATTAGAGGGGTCACCTTTGCACGTCCAACTGCCTTCGGACTTCTTCAAACGGGAGTGATGAATCCAGGGGGGTCACCTCAGCTACCTTCACCGCTGTTGGAGTAGAGAGCAAGACGGTGTAAGGTCCACGCCACTTAGGTGCAAGTGGATCACGTTTCCACTCTTTCACCCATATGCTATGCCAGCCTGGAGCTGATGAATCGGCACGGCAATGCTGCACGGCGTGCGCTCGAGGGCCCACCTGTTAAGATAAAAACAAACAAACCAACACGGGAGAGAGACAAAAACACGGGAGAGAGATTGCACTTGTCCCTGTGTTGCATGGTCTCCTATTTGTTTGAGGTCAGTTGGAATATCCTGAATAAAGGAGGGCGGCCTCCCATACAGGAGCTCAAAAGGTGACAACTTAAGTCTTTTTGTGGGTGTGCACCAAACACGAAACAGTGTTATGGGTAACACGTCTACCCTCCTGAGACTTTAGACATATTAGTGGGCTTCTGGCATGCCCTGCAGATACCTTGCACAAGCATCTGGCAGTAGGTGTTAAGCCTGGCCAGGTGAATTGCATTGTTTGGATCCCAATTAGGATCTTCCAAGGGAAAGTTGTCCTGGAGATGACGGTCAATATTATAAATATTTCCCACTCTGGCCTGCTCACGCAAATATATCTGTGCCTTTTCAATTATGTCTCTCCTTTCCTCAGTGGTGAACAGAGTATTCAGGAGCTGGCGGCAATCTGTCCAAGTAGGACTATGAGTATTTACTATTGAAGTCACCAAGTCCATCATAGCCCGAGGTTTTTCTGCGAAAGATAGGGTGTTTTCCAATTCATCAGAACCGTAGTTGTGAATGGAATGTACTGGAGGATCGAAGTTCAAGGTGGCCGTCGTCCGGGTTGCCCATTAACCAGCACAGGCTCCTCAAGTGCATCAAATACTCTTCTAAGAGGGGCTACGACGTGACCTTTCTCTTCGCTTTGCTCTAGGGGCCTCAAATCATAGGGGATGGTATTTGTCCCAAGGCGTTCTTTTAGCAGCTTTATACGCCTGGCTGTATTGCTTGTTGACCGATTAAGGTCTCCCTGTAACTTCTGTAATAATTCTCTAGGACTTGGATATACAGGGGTTTGGGGTAGGCAATCAGTTATTCCACTAAAAGAGACTGTAGATGGAGTTCTACTGGGACTCACAGGTGGAATAACCACTTCTGCTTGGGCTTTGTTATAGGACTCCAATGCCTCCTGAAGATATTTATCATAATCTATCAAGGGATCAAGTTCTGTGACTCCACCCCCATTATTCATTCCACTTTCTTGCCTTGGGGTTACAACTGGTGGAGGGTTTGAATTAGGCTCCCTTCGATGTGGGATAGCATAGGGTGGAGATGGAAGCAGCTCTTCCTCTGGTCCCTCAAAAATGGGTTTGAGTTTATTTGGCAAGATTCCTTTCCTAGCTTCGGCTTTTACAGCCAATAATTTGCATCGTTGGACTTTGCATTCCCTTATCCATGGAGGATTTTTATTTAATGTGCTCAGCCAGGAATCTATATATGAAAATTGTTCTGGGCACCCTCCAGTTTCTTTGGCGATGTTAGGCCAAAGTTTGCTTACTAAATTTATATCAAAGGTTCCTTGAGATGGCCATCCAGTATTTTGTTTCGGCCACTCTAGTTCACATAACGTTCTCAGGCGCTCTGGCGTCATTTTGACTCCATATGCCCCTGAGAAGGCTTTCTTAAAATTATTTAACATACATTTAAAAGGTGTATTTCCCCCCTTTGAACCCCCAACTCCCATTGTATGGCCCTGTGAAGTATCCACTCAGTCACTCACACACACACCTTACTGGGAAACGAAGTAGTACTCACTCCACACTTAGGTCAGCTACACATTGCTCTGTACTTTCTCACACATACAATGCGCCAGATACTTCACCACACACTCTACCTCCCATTCTTCCCTTTTCCCCCACCAGACCACCATCTGATGTACCCAGCCACCTAGCGTACTCAGTTCCCCTTTACTGAGACGCAGAAGTTTGATCAGGACTTCTCTTCCTCCCAATTAATTGGAGGGCCAAAACCCCTTAGTGCACTTACCCTTAGCTGGTTCCCTGTTTATTTCTCTGGTTCCCCCCGGTCCGTCGCCGTCAGTGGGCAGGGTATCAGACAGACGAGACTGCTGCGTTCCCCTGGAAAAAATTTTTCCAGTGCGCGCTGGGTAGGCAATCAGTTGTCCTCTCTCTTGTACCCCGTCCAGTAAGGCGAAGGGGCTGCGTTCCAGCAGACCACTTATCCGAGTCGCAGGCACCATAAAATGTAGCACCCTGCTTGTGGTTAACGCTTAGCTGGAATGAAATATTCAACGCAGCAACAGAGAAATAATAATTTATTTGTCAGACAAATAAATGAGAGGCACAGTGGTATATAGTTACCAAGCTCTGGCCTGGCCTCCTGCCATTATGGCCAGCACTTATATTCCCTTAATCCAGCCCCCCTTTGCTTCTCCTGTGGCTGCCTCTGTTCAATCAGCCTGGTTGGATTTCCTATTGGCTGATTGCTATAATTAATTCTAAGAGATACACCCATATCCTTCTGTCCTTATATGGAACACAAAGAGCTATATATTGTTACATCTATAAATGACAAATAAGTAGTAATATATCTTACATGTGTCTCAACAAGGCATCTTAATTACCAGCTCACCTCTTGCCTTCCTTGCCCTCCAAAACAGATGGTTAATAATTTAAAATTTTATCTTGAACAGATGTCAGAGACCTTGGGTTCATATTCTCATGCATCATCAATGAAATATCTCCTTTTGGAGGTCTTTAAACAAAGGTCTGACAACCATTTGTCATGCGGGCTCGTTTTGGCGTCTCTTGTCTGACAAGGGGGGCTAAATACAACTATATGAAATCTAGCATTTCTTAAATCCTTTGCATAATTACATTTAAGACAATATATTTAATACATAACATAGGTAGCCTTTTAAAAGGAATAAGGCCTTTGTAAAGTAAAAAGGAACTCAGTAAAAAAACAGCTTCAAAAGAAGCCTCTCCAGTTTACAACCCCTCCTTCAGCCAGCTGCTTTTCCCATTAGAAAAAAAGACTTGCCAGCTAGATGCTTCCCCATTTGGTCTTGGCCTTTTAACCTTAGAAAGAAGATCTGGGTCATTTACTGGGAGGCACATTGATATTATTTTACTATTTACCAACTATTAATTATGTTTATCTCTGCCTTTTTTATCTTCTGTAACATGTAGGGTCAGTGTCCTGTAATTTCAGCTTTTACGACTTTGAGAATTGTTTTCTGCTATCAATCAAAAGGGGCCCTTGTCTAGGAGAATAAACATTACCAAGGTTGTAAACTGCTGGTCTTCTGCCTGGCTTGAATACTTTTGAAAATCTAAGCCCATTTAATTTAGGAACCTGATCAAGATATAAGCCAATATATGCCTTGATTAAAAATGCAGTCTATATTCAGATGCCACATTATCATTTCAGAGTTTTGTTCAGGCAACGAGAACAAAATAGAGTATCTTCACTGTGCATGGTACTTTTTGTGAAAACTGCCTGATCCCCCAGGAGCCTGGGATGCCTGGGGGCTCCCAGCCCATAATTTCTAACACACTTATCTCTGTATTTGCTTTATGTGGCGTAAGATGAGTCAAAGTCAGGCCTGTGTGCTATAGATAACTCCTTTTTAAATACCAGAGAAGGGAAAACCTCTGATTTGGCCTCAAATTGTCAACTGCAAATAAAGAGAGCTATGTTTATACTCCTCTTATTGGACATCAGCTTCCTCTGTCTCTTGCTACGTCTTCAGTTTCATAGCTCAAACTTCAGCATTGCCTGACAGCTGAGGTTTCGTTAAGCAGATTTTAAAGCTCACTTAGTATTGTTTTGCTTGGCCATAGTCTTCTTTTACATAAACAAAGCTAATGATTAATGTCAAATAGCTAAAAGTGAAAATACCTGAAAGGCATCAGCTTCCCACCCCCACCCCCTGCCATCATAAATTAGTTTTCTGTAGCAGCTGTTTTTGCTGAAGTTCGTCTCTCTCTCTCTCTCTCTCTCTCTCTCTGTGTGTGTGTGTCTTGGCCCTTTGCCTTGTTTGTAAATATCCAATATGTTCAAGCATCTCTGGTGGGCAGTGCCCTCTGCTGCAGGACCCGCTGAGCAGGCGCTTGTGCTGGCTGATGCCTCCAGCTTCCTTAATCAGTTATGGCGTTTGAGCAGCATGAAGCCACCAGCGCTTCCCACATCCGTCTTTCCCCCCTGTACTTAATCTGAAATCCCACAAGCATTTCCAAAGCCCACAAGCATTTCCAAAGCCACAACAGTGTCTTTCTCAAGTATTAACCTTCTTACTATATTGCAATTAACTGTTGACTGAATACTAGGTGCAGAAACGAGGACACAGAACTTAAACATTTGGGCAAGGAACTATTGTAAGAAGGTTCACAGTGGAACCCCTTATGATCAAAACTTTATAAATCTATTTTACTTGGCTTTAGACACATAGTGAGATGCCCACAACTGTTGGGAATCATAATTAATGGCTTTGAAATAATGCTTTCTGAGTTTCCAAAGCACACCATATTCCTTATCTCCTTCGTGCTTTCTTCTCTGCAAAGTGGGACAATATTATTATACCCATAATTCAGATGGAGACATTACAGAGACGGACAGATCTTGATTTGCCTAAGGCAAGCTAGTGAATTTTTGGAAGAAACAGGACTTGGAGGTTTCTCTTAGTTATATAGGATGTAAGCTGAATAGCAAGGTCACACCTTGATTTTCCAGGGACAGTCTCAGAATTACAAAAGTCACCCTGGCTTCTGATTTGAGATAAGAATGTCCCTGTTTGCCCTGCCAGTGCCAACCTTGGGGAAGAGGATGAACTGGCGCTTGTCCCAAGCAGCTGCAGTGGTGGCTACTAGGGAGCACCCCATGTTCATGGTGGCCACTGCCAGCCTCCTCCCTTGGGCAGCTGGTGGTAGCTGCTGGAGAATGGGCAAGGAGGAGGAGGGGCTGCTGCCATTGAAGTCCACATGGCACGTCGGCTCGGAGGGGAAGGCAGAGGGCATGGCTGCTCTGTGCAGGAAAAAGGGGGAGTGGAATGCATGGAGTCATGAGGTGTTTTTTTTTTTTTTTTTAAAGATGCTTTGTGCATCCATGTCTAATTTTGCCCTTTTCTTAGATTCATTTATTGGTGTGTGTTTTTCATTTTTTAAACCTACCAAAGAATCAAATCAAATCAGATCTGGATGAAGGGATTTTCTCAGGAGAGTGGGGTGCATGTGTGTTGTGTCCTATTAGTTCAGACACTCCACATGTCTCTATTTTCCAGGGACATCCCAGATTTACAGAAGCCGTCCCGGTTTCTGATTTGATACCAGAATGTAGCGGATGTGCCTATTTTCATGGGAGAAATGTTGGAGGATATGGAGTTATCCGACTCCTGAGCCATCTGAAGGCAGCCCTGTGTAGGGAAGTTTTTAATGCTTAATGTTTTAGCATGTTTTTATATATGTTGGAAGCTGCCCAGAGTGGCAACCCAATCAGATGGGTGAGGTATAAATAGTAAAATTCTTATTCTTATTATGGAATAGGATGTCCCTATTTTCAGCAGAGGGTATGTTGGTGTCATGATGGTGGGACTTGCCCTTCCTCTGATAGAGCAAGTGGGGAGGCCATTTTGCTGAACATTTTCCAGGGCCTACAATTCCCTAACAGTTCAAGAGCTGCTCAAAAAAGAAAAATTCCTCTCAAAATTGACAGGAATTTTTTCCCCTAGAGAAATTTCAGCTCAGTTGGATGTTCCCTGCTGGATTTCCCCTAACATTTTTTACTCAAGTCCTTCTTTCCCCTAATTGTCTTCTCTGACTCATTGCATGAGGAACCAGGCAGCAGTTCCATCATATCCTTTCTGCAGGAGTCTTTTTTAAAAATGCTATCTTCTTACAAAAGCAATGATAATAGGGGTTGCTTTCAAACCCACTCTTGAAAGGCCTATGTGGTTTCCTTGAGCTTTCTTATTCATATGTGAGCTAAGGGAATTCAGGTTTTCTTTGACATATTGCTGCCAAATACTTACTAAGTTTGTTGTTTGTTTGTTTGTTTGCCCCTAATTGTTTCAGAAGTGTTTAATTAGCACTGAAAATAATGCACATTTAATGTGTGGAAGGAATGTGTTTCTTTGTTCAGAATGCCATTTAATATTTCCAACTGCAAGTGCTTTCAAGAAAGCCTTTCTTATGGCCTTTAATCTTTCAGTCACCACCCATCTTCCAATGTCAGCAAATGGGATAGAAAAAGAACCTGACTGCTGCTTTGTTTTTCTCTTAGTAGAGGGCAAACAGTGATATTTCTATCCAGTGCATTCATCTCTGAGCAGCTGAAAATATACAGGGTTTTTATTGATTAGAACATACAGGTTGAACCAAGACATTGAAACCTGAAAGGAAATCATGTATAATGCTGCCTCTTCCTTCCAGTTTTAAGGTTGAAATTCCACTCTACACCTTCCAAACATCAAAGGACTCCTCCATCTCATCAACCTCTGAATCCAAATTAGGAATTTCAATGGGGGGGGGAATGACTGACAGTGGAATGAGATTACATAAAATGGTGCTATTGTATTTGCCTTCAGAACTGCAATGTCTTCCCAAGACTGATTACTCTACAGGGCTTTATCCTGCTTGAAAAAAATTGGCATGTTGTCCAAACTGTTTCAACTTCCTTGAAATTCTCAAGTATTTCTCCTATGTGGAAACTGCAGATTTGCTTCCCATGACACATCAGGCAAATACAGTGGTACCTCTGGTTAAGAACTTAATTCGTTCTGGAGGTCCGTTGTTAACCTGAAACTGTTCTGAACCTGAAGCACCACTTTAGCTAATGGGGCCTCCTGCTGCCGCCAGAGCACGGTTTCTGTTGTCATCCTGAAGAAAAGTTCTTAACCCGAGGTACTATTTCTAGGTTTGGAGAGTCTGTACCTGAAGCGTCTGTAACCTGAGGTACCACTGTACTGTACACAGAATGCCTTCTTGAAATTCCCACACTATTTGTGGGCAGCCAGATTTGGGGCAGCCATTTCGCCTAAGTTGTTAAGGGGGAAGACAAATCCTCCAGCAGTTTCTTAGCATTGGGGCTCACCATTAGCAACGGACAGCCTTTTCCCCCTCTCAAACAAGGCTTCTCTCTCTCTCTCTCTCTCTCTCTCTCTCTCTCTCTCTCTCTCTCTCTAGCAATTTGTGATAATGAAGTTCTGCACCACACATTCATCTGAGAAGTGAAAATCAGGACAGTTTTATCAGAATTAACACAGATGGGATATTTGTGTAATGTACGATGCAGTGTGTGCCACATTTCCCTGACACAAACCTACTCCTTCAAAAATAAAAAACCAGAATCCTATGGTCACTGGGAAAGCATCCATAGGATATATTGGGTGTCCCACTCTGTGACACCAGAAAGCAAGCCCACACATTGCAGAGAGATTTTGGGTGCCTCCCTTCTTGCAACCAAAGAAAGCTTCAGCTCCCTGATGTTGGTGATGTTGGTTCTTTGCATTGGTATGGTTGAAAAAGATTCAAAACCATCAAAGCTACCCAGCACACTCCAAATCTCTCTCTTTCTCTCTCTCATCCCCTGCCCATTTCCCCACAGTGGTTAGAGGAGTGCAACAGTGACCCTCCCCTCTTAATTCTGCCCTGTCATTGAAAGCCTAACCAGAGTTTGTATAACATGGTTCAACCATATTTAGGATTGCAGCCAGTTTTGCAACACCTTAAACTCTACAACATGTATTATTGCATAAACTTCATTGAAAAAACTTGTTTTCTTCTTATTCTTTAAAGTGCTACAAGATTATTTTGTTTGCTTGCTTTTGCTGTAACACTAACAGATGAACCCGGCTGCCTCCAGGGCTTTTTTTCTAAGGGTAATCAAGGGTACGCAGTGCCTGCAACTTTTTTTTCCTAGAAAAAAAGTACTGCCCACTACTATGTTTGGAAAAGCGGTCTTTGAAAAATAAGTAGATGTTGCTGATATCATCATCAGTACAGTCATACCTCAGGTTACAGATGCTTCAGGTTGCACATTTTCAGGTTGCACACTGTGCCGAACCCAGAAGTACCAAAATGGGTTACTTCTGGGTTTTGGTGCTTGCACAGAAGCGCTAAATCATATTTTGTGCATGCGCAGAAGCACCGAATTGCGACCCACTCGTATGCAGATGAGGCACTGCAGGTTGCGAACGCTGCGGGTTGCGAACATGCCTCCCATACAGATCACATTTACAACTTGAGCGTCCAATGTATTTCAAAAAGCCCCAGCAACCACATGACTGCCAGATAATGAAGTGATCCTTACGCTAGTCTGGCCTGTTCCAATGTTGTTTTACTTACTGGGTGCACCTGAGATATTTCTATCCTCTTAAGAGTTTTTAGGGTCAGAATCAGGAATGTCTGTTCTTACTGTAATTTTATATACACTGTGATATAAAGAACTTCATCATATACGTAAAAAGAGAGTTAGATTAGGGGGTGTTGAGGTACATATAATTTATGGGAGCCCTTTAAAAAAAAATCAAACTGTTACTGTTATTGCAGGCCAAATGTCATGCTGTTTTATAGCTGGAAAGAAATACTGAGCTAAAATAACAAGAAATAAAAGTCTAAGTGTATAGAGACTGACTTCAGCTCATAATAATAGGAATTTCTAAATTTAACTCTATAATGGTCCCTTAACAATGATGTCCAACAGATCATTTTAGTGTATTCATCACTGATTGCGTATGATTAGGTCTAAATCATTTTGAGGCTCTGGAAGTTGATGATTAATCCATTAATTCTGCCAGTGAATGGATAATCATCAGTTTAAATTTGGCAATTAATTTTTTCACAACTTCACTTTTAGATTAGTCTGTCTCTTAAGGGTGACATTGTTGGCATAAGACAAAGAGCTATTTGAAGGGGGCACAAGTTTGGAATTAAAAAAATATTATTATTATTTTAAAGATTTGTATAATCACACTATTGTGAACAGTAGGCAGCGGGAAATATCTGTAAAACATAACTAGCATCTTGATTTTTTAAATATAACATGGAGCTTGTATGAAACATAAATTACTGCTTAAAATCCATAGAAAGTATCTCCTGTTTTCCCAAATTGCATTTCCAAACGTTTTTCTCAACTGTTTCTTTCTTTGTAGTCATCTGGAAAACAGGTTTCATCAAGTTAAAATTGGTTTAGTTCATGGTTTCTGAGGTTTTATGTATGCTATCCACTGTTGTTTTTTCAAGGTAAATATATATGAGAACAGTGTAATAGGAAATGCTGACTCACTGCTTATGGGGAAATCTCAATGTGATTTTTAAAAAGTAGCAGGTCTGGCTGATGCTTCAATTGCCAACTTATTGCAGTTGAAACAGCTTGGCCTATGGAGCTCTTTGAGGACCTAAATATTGGGTGGTATTCAACTAACATTTATGCAGAGTAGTTGCATTGAAATCAATGGACCTAACATAGCGGGCAATCCTACGGCAAGATCCACTGGGGTGAGCAGTTTAGGATTCAGGAGATCTCCAGTTGAGCCAGCTGTGATCTGATAAATGTAGCAATAAATCCAGGTTTGCCCCATCTTGTACATTCATGGTTTCCTTTACAAATCTTATTTAAAAACCGCCCAGTCCTTTTGGGTTAGGTAAGAATGTGCCTTTGGTTCTCATTCTAATCACATTTCATTGGAAGCAAGTCCCATTAAAATCTATGAGATTTTTTTTTGGCACTTGTTTGCCTTCATTGGCAGTAGGTGCAAATGAAGTCATTCACACAAGTGTTCACCTCAAATTAATTACCAGATGCTTCATGTGTAATTTAAACTCATGCTTGGTAGCTACCCTATGGTTGCTAAGAACCTGCAGTGCACTTCATCCACTGAGCACTGTGACCAAATCAAAAATATGAAGGGTGAGAAATAAAGATAGTCAGAGAACATCAAAGGGGTTCTTAAGGCATGTTTCACGGTTGGAAAAAGAGAGAGTTCAACCAGAAGATCCATGGCTCTCTGCACATCAGGACTGAAAATGTGAAGATAAAAGAGTGTTCATCAGGACAGCAGTAGGAAACTGTTAGTTTTCAAGGTGGGAAAATATGTGTACTAATATAGAAGTTTTTGCATGTAACTTTTTAAAGGTATGAGTAGTCCTGTTCTAGTCAGTGGAACTATTCATAATCATAAAGCCACTGAGGTGCACAGGTGTTTGAGGGAATTAGAGATGCTGATGAACTCAGTGGAGGTAGCACTGCCTTCCTTGACATTGATGTAATGTCATCCATTCAGCAGGGCTGGATTTTAGCTCCCTTGAAGCATTTTAAAATAGAAAATAGCTGAAGTATATCCAATGTCTCAATAAAACTCCTGAAATGCAATTTTGGCTGGAAAGAAAGAGACAATCCTTTTTTTTTTAAGAAAAGAGAGTTGAAAGTGATACGACTAAAGCAATGTTGCCCTTGGTTTAGTCACACATTCCTTTGTCTCACTGTCATCTTTGGTAAAACAGGTTTAGCAGGTTTTTAAAATTATTCACTGAAGGGAACTGTGCATGTAGAACACGATGTTTATTGCCCTCATTACACTCTATTTTGGATCTTGTCTTTGTGACAATTTCCCTGCCCTTTTCCTAATCTTACTTTCACTACATTTCTGTGAGATAGACTAGTTTGAGAAGGAGTGGCTTGCCCACGGCCACACAGCCAGTTTTATTAGCTAAGTGGGGATCTGAATTTGAACTTGGGCCTGTCCAGTCCTTGTCTAGCACTATTAAATAGTATATTACATTGGCACTTGCCAGAGTCAACTTAAGTGAAGTTGCTGCCTGGTGAGCCTACAATAAGAACTGTGGTTGGTGTGAGGCAAGGAAGACCAGAACATTCTGTGTCCGTTTTTTGATCTTGGTATTGCAGTCTGGGAATTTCCTGCGGGTACTACTTGCATAGGTCAGGTGTCAAGTTCATTTCTTGAAGTTTGAACTACAATACAACTACTATGTAGAGTCCATCTTTCTTTCTTTCTTTCTTTCTTTCTTTCTTCTTTTCTTTTCCTTTTTCTTTTCGGGAGTGTGATTTAAACCCATGAGCCAGTTGGCAATCACAGAACAATTTCCCATGACTTAAATCCTTTCTTCACCTCACTCCCTTGAAGCAGAAATGTATGCTGTCCACCATATAACAGCAGAGTACCCAACATAGTTGGGGGGGGAGAGATTTTATGTTGGGGTCTCTGAAGGCCAGGGAAAATCACCTGGCTGGACCAGGGATTAGCCAACCTGCCTTAAAGAATGATTCTGAGATGTGGGGGAGCAGAATAATATGCTAATCTTATGGGCCTAGAAAGTGTTGGATCCCTAGACAGCATCTTAAAATGCAGAGAAATCACCTTGCCAACAAAGGTCTGTATAGTCAAAGCCATGGTTTTCCCAGTAGTGGTGTATGAAAGTGAGAGCTGGACCATAAAGAAGGCTGAACACTGAAGAATTGATGCTTTTGAATTATGGTGCTGGAGGAGACTCTTGAGAGTCCCATGGACTGCAGGAAGATCAAACCTATCCGTTCTGACGGAAATCAGCACTGAGTGCTCACTGGAAGGACAGATCCTGAAGCTGAGGCTCCAATACTTTGGCCACCTCATGAGAAGAGAAGACTCCCTGGAAAAGACCCTGATGTTGGGAAAGATGGAGGGCACAAGGAGAAGGGGACGACAGAGGACAAGATGGTTGCACAGTGTTCTCGAAGCTACCAGCATGAGTTTGACCAAACTGCAGTGGAAGACAGGACGGCCTGGCATGCTCTGGTCCATGGGGTCATGAAGAGTCAGACACGACTAAATGACTAAACAACAACAACAGAAAGTGTTGGATCTCTTCCTCAATGGATCCTCTTCCTCCATGGATCTCTTCCTCTATGGATCAGAGAGAGATCCAACGTTGGATTTCTGCTGCTGTGACAACTTCTGCAGCTTTTGTCGTACTGATGTTGAAATCTGTATACATACTGCAGGAAGTTGGCTTTAACAAATTGATACACTTTAAATATATGTGAAATAACATGGAAATTTACACAACAGGTGATTGTTGCTTTTTAGAACATCTTAGGACAAATGAATGTCTAAGCAACATATGCAACAAAATCTATCATACTTATTTTATAATTTAAGAAAATAGCAAAGATCACTTAGTCTATCCCAGATGCAGTGATTTTTTTCTAGAAAAATAGGTGTCGGTACTCACCATGAAATTGCTACAGCAAGCACCACCCTTTTTAACAGCAACAAAAAAGGTGCAGGTATTGCATACCCATGGGTACCTGCTGAAAAAAAGCACTGCCCAGATGTAAGGTGATCAGTTCTATCTTCTTGATCAGCTTAAAGCTGCAGGCATCCACAGTAGCTTTCAGGGCAAATGCAATTGAGACGTGCAAGGTGTTCACACCATGGCAGTCCAGGGGTGCAAAGTGGTAGTGATTCCAATACTTGTGTAGTGTGGAAGGTATGGTTAGGCAACAACTGGACTATAGTAGTTTCTGCAGACACTGACACCTGCATGTCTATTACCCAAAAGCTTCTAGATCAGGTCCACCATCCCTCAGACCTTGTGGGGGGGCCGGACTACATTTTGAAAAAAAGATGAACAAATTCCTATGCCCCACAAATAACCCAGAGATGCATTTTAAAGAAAAGCACACATTCTACTCATGTAAAAACACGCTGATTCCTGGACCGTCCGCGGGCTGGATTGAGAAGGAATTTGGGCCGCATCCAGCCCCCGGGTCTTAGGTTGCCTTCTTCCTCTTTGGCGAACACTTGTAGCTGAGTATGTTTGTCATCCATAATCACGGTTTTAACAAGGAGTCTGTAAGTGACTGCCCTGTTCTAGAGAGTGAACAGGGACCCACCATCCTGCCCCCTTAACTTTTCCAGTCAGTGAAGGAAGTATGGCACCACTTCCATCTGCAGCATTCAGAAATATTCAGTACGTCTATTGGATGACCAAATAGTTCTCAGTGTTTAGTCTAGATTGTTCTGCATTTCTCTCAGCAAAAAGCATAAGCAAACTCAATAAATTTCTATTCATTTTATCTCCCTAGCAGCTGGCTAAAACATCTCAACTAAATAACAGAAAATATGTGTTAATAAAGTGGATATTAATCCAGTGCTGTGGGTGCTCTGCTTTTATTAGCAAATATGTCAAATGCAGAAGGTTCATTTCAATCCCTTGCATAAATTTTTTAAAAATTTATTTGGAAAAGATGGGGAATGCGACAAAAATGCTAATTTGGAAAAGACAGAATTAGTTGTGGTAATGTTCTCCTCAGCAGTAGCTTCAGCAGTTAAAAAGATGGATGAGGTCCACGCCGTGAAATAGAAGGTACGGATTTACAAAGATGTGCTGGTATCTGTTCTTTTTGAGCTATAAAGTCTGTCTAAATAACCATGTTCTCCCGGGGAGAGAATCTGCTGCTTTGGCTGCCTGTGTGTTGTATTTGGACCATCTCCATCTCCAAATGTTGACGTTTCGTCTGTGACCGAAGAATAAAATCTGTGGGAGAGATGTGTAAAACTGTAATCCCCATTTATTTGCTAACAAAAGGTTTTGCAGAATCCTGCTTGGTTTCTCCTCCGCCACTTTTTCCAAGGTGACTGCCTGCTTCTAGAACATGACACTGATATTCCGCCCGTGAACTAAACTTCTTTTCATAGTGGTATTTTTAATTTGGAGTATGGAAAAAGTGCTAGTGGATTTGCCCTCAGCCTTTGCCTCTCATGCATATTAATCATGCACAACGACATAGGATGGGACCTAGAATAAATATTAATAATAACAATGAAGTTGAAGAAGAGGTGGCAGGATTAGACTCAGAGGCCTCCCCTCCCTAAGTTCTGCTGTGTCAAGCTGCCACAACTTGTGACCCTCCAAGTTGCATTAAGCCCACCAGTCATTTACTAAGAATTACGCACACACCCCATGATTTTCTGCAGATCTTGGGCTTTCCTGGACCTCGGCCAACATAAATGCCTCACCCCGGCTCAGTTGGTGGAACTTAAACAAATGGAATTAAAGGCAGCATAAGTCCCGAAATGAGGCCTGGTGGGGGCAGGACAGGGATAAACTGCCACATATTCTAATCTCCATTCATCTTGACCACGTGACCCAGGGCCCGATCCTCAAAGCACAGGTCGACACTCATCTGCCAGCTCAGCCAGCAGCCACCTCTCTCAAAAGCTTCCAAACAGAGTTTGGAATACAGGCAAACTCTCAGCTTAAGATGGGCTTACATTCTGGGGATAGCACGTAAAGCCAAAAACGTGTCTAGTCAAAACACACTGGGTTCAACGACAGGTGGGATTGCCAAAGTCTTTTTCCCTCAGATGCCTGTCCTCTTTCATATGCCAAGTGCATAAAGCTGAATGTGTAGCCAGTCATTTGAACCCTGGGGCAAGTAGGCGGAGCTTGAGAGGGGAGGGGGGGAGCAGGCTTCACTCTAGTCCAGGGGTCGGCAAGGTTTACCTCGCCTGGGCCGGTTCACTCCCATGGAGATTGCTCTGTGGGCCAGATTGCATCTGTGCAGACGCGATTTTCGGCATCTGCGCATGTGCGATTTCCAGTGCCGCAAAGCAAGTCCATGCTTCATGGTGTGCCGGTTTAGTGCAGCACGTGGGGACTCACCGAGTGGGTTGCTCGATTTGGGGGTGGATCATGGGCCATTTAAACGACCCCTGTGGGCCGCTTGTGGCCCATGAGCCGCAGGTTGTCGACCCCTGCTCTAGTCCGCCCTCAGCCTATAAAAGCTGGCTGTGCCCAACAGCAGTCAGCCAAAGAACATCCTTCCCACCCTATTTAGTTATGCTATGATTATGTCTTCCAACCTTTTCCTTCCTAGGTTTATGTGTTATTGGCTTTGCTGTGGTTCTATACTGGTTCCCATATTTGGAGCTGGGAAGGAATATGCCTGCAAACAGACTGGCCCTGTTGGAGGTTTTGCCTTCTGCATAGCAATAGTCACAGCTTTGGCAGATAAAGGCAATGGAATCCTTAGTCTAACATCTCATGGGGGTGAAGTGGTGCCTAACCCCCACCTCAGAGCAAGGCACCCCATTAGAGGGGTCTAGTTGGAGGTCTGTGCCCAAAATCCAAGGCATGCAGATGGACTTAGGAGGGCCCTACATGAAGACCTGCATCTCGCAGAGGACCCATGTCATGCTTCAGCCATCCACCCGCGAGTCTCAAAGGGATTTACACCCAAAGCCTGAGCCAACCAAGATCTGGACTCAATAAAGTTGTGGCCAGTTTTTAAATCCCAGCACGTTGTCCTTGTCTAGTTTGCTAACCTTTTCAGACTAGGCGTTGCTTCAGGTCACTGCTAGTGGGTCCCCAATATCCACCATCACACCACCTCCACTTTTAATTTGAATATCACCTTCCTATATTGCTGAACACAAGGTTGCTTAGAAGCTAAAGGAATACAAATCTAATCCAATACAAATAGGTCATAATAATAAAAAACGACTTTTGCTACCTTCCGGTCACAGCTGTATGGAATTATACGGCTGTTTGTATCCAGGATGTGCTATTTTTTTGAGTGGGATTTATTTGGGGGCAGGAGAGAGCTGGTAATGTTGAGGTCTTGACTCTTCCTGAGTCAAAGGATAATTATCCAGCCTTTGAGCAAAAGGCCTTTGAAGCAGGAGGTGGAAATGCGGTCGGTCAGCTTGCCAGAAGCTACTCACTAATTGCGGCAGTGAGTTAATCAATGGAATAAGAGTTTAGCTTCTGGGTATAATAAAATGAGATAAAAGACCACTCAGAATTTCCACCATTAGGAAAGAGCAGGCACTTGACTGGCACAGATTATTCTCTTGTCTTCCACCTGCCTGCTTTTGAGGCAACATGAATGTGAGGCTGCCTGACAGCTATTAACAGAATAAAAACACAACAACAAAAGGCATTATTTTTGAGCACAATCAGATATAAATATTTACAAAGGCAATTTTAAGGAGTTCTTGCTTATGTTCGACTGTGTTTGCCTTCAAAATATTTAAATTTGGAGACAGATGGCTTGTACAGTTTTATCAGCACTTGCGTCATTATATATTCAAGCAGCCAAGACTGATAACCAGATTTATTCTGGATTGTTTGGAGAACAAATAATTTGGGGGTGGGTGGGGGAAAGATGATGTTGGGAGGGGAGGAGAATTCAATGAAATACTTCAGCGTGTGGGAGGAAAAAAAACTCGATACAGAGATCTCAGTGACGTTTTTATGAAGAAAAGGGAAACAAATTAATGTAATTATAAAATTAAAAGCAGCAGGAACAGCTTTAAAGTGGTGTCATTGTATGTGGTGATGAAACAACTTCAGAAAATTGGGAGAAAGCCATTGTTTGGTGACAGTGCAGGGAAGAAATAATTACCATTAAGTCAACATTATGCTTTCTTCTTTGTGCAAAGGAATTAAAAAAACAAAGCCAAAAAACCAAGGCTGTGTGCATTCCAGAAAGCATCCTTTCTCATCTTACTTAGTCCACTCATGATCATAATTTCTCACTTCATCTTACAGTGCCGACCAGGAACAGATTTGAGATGGAAGGGGCAGTGTAATTAGAGCAGAAAGGATGAACTCACCCTGGATGGGAAGATGCCAGTTGCAAAGCGTCTCCTTTTGCATCAAGGAGGCTTTAGCTTTTGGTCTCTGGTATCACTAGTTAAAAAGTCTTTGGTACAGTAGAGACACTGGGAAAACTCTTGCTTGAGACTGCCAGCTGGAGTAGCTTGCAACGGGCAAGACTGACCAGTTCTCTGCCTTAGTCCATGGCAGGTTCATATGTGCATGGCTTTGCTCTTTCCTCCAACGAGGCTTGTGTCTGAGTAACCGTGAAACAAGTTTGGTTGCCAAAAGGCCCTTGCAGTGTTGCTGATGGTTCATTGTTATGTTCCAGGGTAGAGACTGTGTGTGTGTGTGTGTGTGTGTGTGTGTGTGAGAGAGAGAGAGAGAGAGAGAGAGAGAGAACCTGTTTCTCTTGGCTGTAGCTCCTAGAAATTTATGAAATAAAGCCTAGAACAGGCATGCCCAAACTTGGCCCTCCAGCTATTTTGGGACTACAATTCCCATCATCCCTAGCTAACAGGACCAGTGGTCAGGGATGATGGGAATTGTAGTCCCAAAACAGCTGGAGGGCCAAGTTTGGCCATGCCTGGCCTAGATAACATGACCAACACATTCTGTATCCTGTGGATCTGTATTGTAACGTGGGCAGAATCAATACTCGTTTGGAAACCAGGATAAACTTGATGATTCACAGCTTAATGTATGACTTGACTCTATTTGGAAGACTGAAATGATTTTTTAAAGAAAATCTGTGGTGGTTTATTCAGATGGACAAGTTATCACTTTATGGATACTTGAGTGCTTAGCCTTTAGTTCTGCGTGCTCTAGCAGCCTCCTTTGTAACAGTCTCTCTCTCACACACTAAAAAGCGTCCTCCTCACCCCCTCAGAAAAGCAGCAGCGCATGGGGTGGATAGGGAGCCATCAGTCCTCTATTTGATGGTGTCCTTGATTTGAAACAGTTGCTGGGTCCAGTCAGGTTTAAGGCTGAAGAGGGACCTGGAAATTGTGCGATGGGTCAGTGTGTCTGGCTGTTAACCAGAATGTTGGTAATTCAACCCCCCCCCCCCCGCCCCCCGGGAAGGTTGTGAGCAGTATTGCTGCATCACAGGTCATGGGACTCAATGGCCCTTCCAACTCCACAATTCTGTGATTCTATTATTCTGTGAAATTCAGCATCTGGACAGTAGATCAAACAAGTACACAGGCCAGTCTTCCCCACTATGGCAAGATATACTAATTTCTTTTGAAATTACAGTCATTGTTTCTCAATATGCATCTATAGATAGAAATTATCTCATGCAAACCTGTGCCAGACCCTCAAAGTGTCCCTATTTTCCAGGGACATCCCTGATTTAGAGAAATCATCCCGGTTTCTGATTTGATCCCGGAATGTCCCCCTTTCCTTTAGGATGGCCCTGATTTCATTGGAGAAATGTTGGAGGGTATGGAGTTATCTGCCTCCAGAGCTATCTGAAGGCAATCCTGTATAGGGAAGGGTGTTTTTTTTTTAATGTTTAATGTTTTATTATGTTTTTATATATGTTGGAAGCTGCCCCGAGTGGCTGGGGCAACCCAGTAAGTATGGGGTATAAATAGAAAAATTATCATTATGGAATGGGATGTCCCTATTTTAATTGGAGAAACCTTGGAGGACATGTCTTTGTGATATGTGTCACCTCCAAAAGGAGGAAATACAAGTGGCAACCTTAGGCTGGTGAATGGTGCTTTACTTTCTAATGGGACTCATATAAGCAAATATACCCCCTTATTATACCAAGTGCTTCAATTTTCAACTAAAATATTACTATATTTCACCCACCCACCCCATTCCAGAGATGATGCACACACAATATTTTGAAGGTTTCCCCTTCCCTCAATAACTGTAGCAATGGGGGGTGGGGACTGAAAATTCCCCATCTGCCACTAGAGAGGGTTGCTGCTGTGAAACATTTCTGTTGCATAAGGCTAGGCAATGCACAGTTAGCACTAACCAGAGTTAACACTGATGCAGCGTTAGCAAAAGAAATGTTTCTGATATTGGCTGGATGTCCCCAGTATTGTAATTGACGGGGGAGCAGGGAGTGAAGAAAAATATACATCTACTTAAAATGGGTTGCTCCAGGCACATCCCTGAGAATATGTGCAGATAATGCATTTCATCACCAAGAATATGCATTTAAATCGCTCTTCTGACAAACAGTTCCAAAGCCCCATATAAACTTTACCAACTTATCAGCTAGCAAAGCTTGCATAAACCCTACACCAAAATTAAGTGCCTTAGATCTCGGGAGCTGTTACTGAGGAAAGCAAACTAAATGAGAAATAAATCTCTCAAGAGACTAATTTGACATGGCTTAAAGGGCCACAAGCATATTTTCATTCTGACTTAAAAACGGCTTATTACTCATTTAAAGCCCAAACGAAAATAGATGTTAGTTGTGTTTGAACTTGAGTTTAGTTTGTTTAGCTTCTGGATGAGGTCATGAAACATGCAAGTTTGGTGCTGAGGATTTCCATTCATTCCACTGAAAGCTTCGAAATGGAGCCGTGTCTATTTCACGAAATGTGTCAGTTTATCATGAACGAGGGCGATGGGCTTTCTTCCTCCTCCTCCTCCTCCTCTTCTTCCCTCTTTATTGTGCATTGAAAGATTTAATCCCTGCCAAACTATTCCCTTTTGGGTCAGCAAGATAGGATTGTATTATTGTTCAGGCAGAAAAAAATGAGAAAACCTAATTAAAAGCAAATTGCTGTTGTCAGCAGAAAAGAAAATAATCAGCGTTTAACCTATAGATTAACCTTTTGAAATGTTAACAATATGCTGGAAATACTCCCTTTTACTAGCTGCTTCCCCCCTCCCTCTGTGAAATACCTGTGTCAGATTATAGCAGGGAGGACTCAAAGACACAAGGAAAGGCCAGGGAGGAGTTATAACATAAAGAATTTTTTTTTCCATTAAAATTCAGGGATTCAAATGTAAAGCTCAGGATTTTAGACCTTCTTTTAAAAAATAAGTGAAACTTCCAGACCCAAATTTTTGTATGTTTTTAATGCCATTTCCTTTAATTTGTTTTTGTGGGAGGCAGGTTATTAGGTTGTTTTTGTTTTACTATGCATTTTGTATTTTTGTCTTGTGAATTGCCCTGGGATCTTTGGATGAAGGGTGGTATACAAATTTAATAAATAATAGTGATAATTATAATAATTTATTTCAGGCTATACCTACTTGTCTTCTTGGGTTTAACACAAGTGAATTTAATAAAAAATAAATTTATTTTACCTCCCTTATTCGATTAGGTTGCTTCTGCCATTCTGGGCAGCTTTTAAAACTAAACATCACACATTAAAGGCTTCCCAAAACAGGGCTGCCTTCAGATGAAAAGTCGTCATTGTTTATTTCCTTGACATCTGATAGAGGGCGTTCCACAGGGTGGGTGCCACTGCCAAGAAGGCCCTCTGCCTGGTTCCTTGTAACCTCACTTCTCATAGTGAGGGAACCACTAAAAGGCCTTCAGAGCTGGACCTCAGTGTTTGGGCTGAATGATGGGTGTGGTGTGGAAATGCTCCTTCAGGAATACAAGGCTGAGGTCAGCACCGACACTTTGAACTGTGCTCGGAAGCGCAAAATGAGGCACATGAAGCCAGGACTCTTTCCCCCCCTTAAACACGCTTGGTGCTGTCGGATTACCCTCAGTTGAACATCTGTTGATATGCTCATTGTGTAATGCTGTACAGAAGGTTCTGCAAACCAGAATCACCAAGGAGTGCATCTGTATGCAAATCCCCAGGGACTTTTTGCCAGTCTTTAGTGAAGAAGCTCATTTGAAGTTGTACCTAAGTCATACTTGAGAGCAGACCCAATGTTGTCTTAACTAACTTAAGCGCATTGATTTTAATGGGGCTATTCTTAGTATGATTAGGTCAAAAACGACTGCTGGCTTCCCTTGAAATTACTTGTCTGTTTCCCTCAATAAAAAGGCCAAATTTGCTCTAGTATAAAACTGGTAGCAGCTTACAGAATGTAGGGACTCTCCCCCCCCCCCGCCCAATTTCTGCCAGCCAATCCTCCTGGTTTCCATACTTGGGATTCCATAAAGTCATTTCCCCCCTCTTTTTTTGCTGATGTGACAGTGATCAGATGCTCTTTCTGAGTTTTCGTCTTCTCTGCTTTGAGTTGCCCTTTAAAGCACTTTTGACTACAGCCTTCCTGACTATCAGTTAACTTTGTGCTCCAAATAAATCAGTAATTTCCTTCCTATCACCTTCCTGTCACTTGATTTTAATCAAGAAACAATTGACTGTCTGTACACACGGTAATGAAAGCAACTTTGTTTCTTTAGGAACAAGAGAAAGAATAGCCTTAAAGAAATTGCCTTTGCTGTTGGTAATTTGCAACTGAAATATATATATTTAGAATCTTGTGAGTGAGTTGATTGATAACACTGAAAAATACAGAGCTAAGTCAGTTTCGATGGTGCCTATTTGCATTCCTTGGTTTCTCACCATATCCACACTGGTCAGATCAATAACTCATCCGCAGTTTGACTCCACTGAGAAACATGTAGAGAAAAGGCGTGGGTCTGCACTGGTGGTAATGTGTGTCAGAACTTATTATGTGAATTTGTTGGCTGGCTGGCATTTCCTGCTTGAGTTTGAAAAAAATGCAACAAGGCTTTTACATTATGTTCCCACTTGAGAGGCTTTGAATTTATTTATTTTAAAAGGTAGAGTACCTATTATGTGTACCCTTTGCACACACATGGGCTTGGCACAGAACGTGTGGAGGTTGGGGGAGCTTGTAGCTTTGATATTAAAAAAAAAGTCTGTAGCTGAAACACATTATCTGTCAGATCTACTTACATTAGATTCACGCTTTGAACATACAGGCCACAGCCATTCTGGACACGTCCAATTGACACGTGATTGTTGACATGTGGGTCCTTTTGACAGAATATGGTTCTATCTAACCGTCCTAAGCAAGAAATTCAGGATGGATTGGGATGTGGGAGAAACTGTGTTCTGCTCGCATTTTCATGCAAATCTACACAATTCACGCTTTCTAAAACAACGCTCACACCAATATGCAGCTATTATTAAAAAACGGACTTGTACAGTGACCTCTCTAACTAATAAAAAGAAATGCATTTTTTTAAATAAAAAAACACTTCTCTGTTTTCATGCTTCCAGAAAATCTTTCCATTAAGTAGGTCAGATAAATGGACTGAGACACTGTTAGTGGGCGGTTCCCTAGACTGGGTGGATGGTAGGCTGCCTGATCTTGATGTGGTTACACTCCCTCTGAAACCGCAAATGTGTAGCTTAAGGGTAAGCCAGGAACCCTTGCTGTCATGACTGCCTGACCTGCCAATGCAGAGTGTTGCTGCTAGTTCCCAAAAGGGGGAGAAGTGATAGACAGGGAGCCCAGGAAAGTGAGGGCACCTTGGCAGGCAGATCGGATTGGCTCCACCTGCCACGCCTGTGCTACATTGAGCTCCTCGCCCTCTCAGGAACTGGCAAGAGCCTTCAGCATTGGAAAGCAGGGTGAGGAACTTCACCCTCCCTGTTTTGTCTCACATGGTTTAGTTGGTGTTTTGAGGGCCTTCGTGGTTTATTGTTGAAGAACTGGACAAAGCATAGTATAAAAAAATTCATATGGATTTTTTTTGTGTGTGCAGCTGTTATAATTGTAAGTTGCTTGCACAGCTTATGAATTGTTGCTGGTGTTAATTACCCACCTTATACCCCTGTGGTCCTAGTCAGGTGAATAGATTAGTCAGGCAGGCAGGCAATATATGTATATATTTAAATGAATAAGTAACACTTTTTATTAAAAGAAAGAAAAAATCTAACCACCCCTTTTCTCTCTTTCTTCTACTCCCTACCCCTTCTGTCTGCTTCCTGTGCCCACATCTTGCCACAGATGGACCTCTTGGCCCTCGAGGATTAGCTGAAGCTACGGAGATGTGCACTCAAGAATGCCTGGTCCTGGGTCACTCAGACAACTGTTGGATGCCTCCCTCTTTGGGTTCGTACCAGCAGCCAAAGTCTCCACTCTCCACCTTTGCACCTCAGAAGGAATGGGTTAAGAAAGACAAACTGGTGAATGGCCACACGTTGACCAGAACCTGGAAAGAAGACAGCAACAGAAACCAGTTCAGTGACCGAAAGCAGTTTGGCTCGGGGGAAGGCCATTTCAACCCTGGCAATCCCATGGCTGACATTCCTTTGGCTAACTTGAAATCCTATAAACAAGCATCAGGAGCAGTGGAGAGTCCGAAGGAGAACCAGCTATAAGGAAAGGCTTCTTTGGAGCAGTGACTTTAGCCTAGTTAGACTTGCTAATACTGTGTGTGTGTGTGTGTGTGTGTGTGTGTGTGTGTGTGTGTGTGTCAGAGCTTTATGTACTGAGTAGACCTCTAGAACTATGCGTCACATAGCAGAGATATGCATAACTTTGTGGTAGCTCCATGGAACTGCAACACAAAAGAGCATTTCTACTAGTTGTGTGGTTTTGTTAAATAGAAATAATCAAACTCTTACAGAGAATCTCTCCAGTTTGCAAAATATCTTAATTTTTTCAATTTGCTTGGGATAACGGGTGGGGGTTTGTTTATGTTCCTTTGTTTTTTTGACCCTGGACTTGCTGCTGCAAATAGTAGAAGATTCACATGGAGAGAGCGAAAAAGAAAGAGAGAATGTGTGAGAGAGAGACGGTGGATTGCAATTCTTAGAAAGCATATCCAATTAGAAAATTGTGTTATTGTTACCATTGATCTTGTGCTGGGACTGCTATACTTGACATCTTTACTGAAACAAAACAACTAAAATTGCAAACATTAAACCTACTGTGCTATTAACAACGTTAGTGGACACTTGTTAAGTCAATCAGTGTTCAAGTACTTGTAAATAGAATCAATTATTATTAATAACTTTTGTGTACTTATAACGGTCACCTAAAAAAAATACTGTAGCATAATTCTGTGTTTCACAGTTACTTTTTTCTACTTTATTTCATTTGCTTCCTGTTGTTTTTTATTATTATTTTGTTTCTTTTGGTGATGGTGTTTCTGTGTTGGTAGTCTGTCTGACACACAATGTTCCAAGGAGCTCAAAACACTTGTGTTAAAAACTGAGGAAAAGAGGGAGGGGAGGGAAATATTTTATTTTACTATTAATATGACAAAAATTTGCCAATAAAATTATTGCCAATTCTGAAATAACACTTGAAGTAAGGGCTTTGAGATTTTAGCCACTATTTTTTGTTTTGTTTTTCTGATTTGCAAAGCAAAGGGGAGAAAAAGAGAACACAAACCATGACAGCAGCTGAATGGACATTATTGGCTGCAATCATGCTAGAGAGTGATACTAGTCAAAATTAGGTGGAGGGTAAGGGGAACAATCTGCTGAGTGGTTCCAATATACAAGCCCCATCGAACTGAATGGGAGATCCCTAAGTGCCCATTCATATCAATGGAGCTTGTGCGGGAACATTTCTTGAGTTATTTTGTACCCAGTAAATCCATATCTAACAATTGCTTTTTAAAACAATTGGGCTGTGTGTGTCTATACCTAAGACAGTTTGTATTGCTCAAATGGCAGCGGTTGTGTTGATCTTCATCTGCATTGATGTTGTAGTAACACAAGTGTTTTTAGATCATAGCCACAAAATATTTAATGTGTCGTGCCTTCATGATGTAACCAAGCATTCTCCTGGTAGGCTAGTTGGGGGAAATGAAAGGGTTCAATCTCTAATTCTTGCTGTTTAACTGTTTGTTACCATAGTTGGTCAATGCCTGGCAGGTACCAGTGTTGTGTCACTTGAATCAAACCAGCAAAGTGACTCCTAATGTTAATAAGATCTCAGTTGCACGTCTAATAAATCCTAATCTGAACATTCTTAGGCGTTTTTTTCTTAAGGCATGACAGACAATTTAAACAAATAGCATGCAACATGGGCGGGGGGGAGTCCTTAAAGTACAAAAGAAAAATTTATCTTATTCCACAGTTAAACATCAGTCTTAAAATAAACACACAGAAAAATAAAGGTAGCTAATATTGATGGTTAATTTGTTCTTACCAAAACTAACCGAAGTTATTTTGTATATAGCAGTTCACATTTTCTTTCCTCCACAATATACAAGCATAAAATGGGTTAGGGGTGCATTGCTTATTGCAGTACTTATGTCAGTTTGTGAGGGGTGTTTGATGACTTTGACCGAATAAATATCTAAACAGTTATCCTTGTTACTGCTTTGCCAGTTCAACGTTATTTACAGTTATTCAGCTCTTGCAATAAATGTTCTGAATTCCTGATTGTCTTGTGGGAGTTCTTGGCCTGATGCCTTCTTAAGATTTTCCTTATTAAAGGAAAGGGGGAGGGGAATCACTGTGGCACAGCCAAAGGAAACAAGCAGGAAGGGGAGAAATCTTGACCTTAAGTGTGGCAGCTAAAGAAAATGATGGCAATGGCTCAAGCTATAGGGGAAGGCAATATTTAAAAAGATGTAACAGGCAGAAGTTGCTGACCAGGATGAACTGAGCCTGTTTGGCTTTGCCAGAACATTGTGGGTGTCAAAGGGCAGTAATGGGTACTGTGGACTTGACTGCCTTCTCAGTCCTCCCTTCGTTCCCAATCTCCTTTTTCCATTTGAACGTTCTGCCTGCCTCTCTTTTGATGTGCCTGGAGGCGTTACTGCAGGCAACCTGTGAGTGTTGGTGAGGGGGAAATCAGAGATGGCGCTCCATTCATCCATTTCTAAATCCCTCCTCCCAACAAATTATGGGTCACTTTATCCATAGTCGAATTGCATGGTAGGGAGGTGTGAAACATTTCCGCTCCCTGTCAGAATTTTCATGAACTTTATAAATATTATGTTAACTTTCTAGAAATTTCCACAGATGTCTCCCCTGGTCGATTTCAGGTATAAAATTGGTGGCAATTTAGAGACACATTGCGCACCACCCACCTGCCCCCTATCACAACAGAAATCCTTTTAGCTTCTCTTGAAATTCATACACATATTTTGCCTGAGCAGAGCCTTCAAATTACTATTTTTGTTAGGTTTTCCACCCTCTTTATTACCTTTCTACAGCTGCCAGGCTTCTGAAACAATATTGGGGCTAATGCCACACTACTGACTAAAGGATGCTTTTGTTATCTGACATGAATTATTATCTGATTCTTGGCAATCTGTTATTAAATTGTTTTCCTTCTACATATCATGTTCATTTGATTGTCCCTTACGCTCAGAAGTGGAATACTTTGAGACCCTAGTACCATATGCTGAGGAACATCAATAAGCCAGGAGAAAAATATAAAAATTTGATCATAGTTTGGTTGTCTATTATATGTGAGCACACACGGGCACAAAAAATCAAACACATGGTGACAATTAATGTTGGTAGAACAAAGTCATATGGCAGTGTGTGCTCTGGTGATTTCTCCCATGTTTTCCCTTGACAGCATCTAAGAGTAGGAACAATGTTACCCATATTAGTACATGCATTTGTATGATGATTGTACTGATCACTCGATCACATAATACCATCAACTGATCATAAAAAAAGAATGGGCATACCTGACACCGATGGAACGGGATGACAAATAGAAAGTACTCTTCAATGCAATGGCTTTTCAAATCCTAAGTCATTTTTGCAGCTGGATACACACAGAACTGTTGTGGGAACTTGGCTGGCTGACAAGACTTGGAGCTAGAACACAATAATGTCTATTAATAAGCATCACCACTATCACTGAGTGAATACAGTTGCGTATGTGTGGGATTTATTGTGAATAAAGACTCAGGTATGTGTATTCATGGGGGAAATTGGTTTAAAGAAGGTTTTGAAGGGAGAGACACCTGGTTCTGTACAGGACTTTGGGAAAGCAGTTGTTGGGAGTTGGTGTTGTTGTTTGAGAATGAGTCTACACAAACAGCAGAACATGTGGAAGACTAATTCTGAGTGCAGGGACAACTGCATACCCACAATTCCCTGCACATAGAAATGTAGCTATCAGGGAGACATCTAACTTAGGTCTTCCTTCATATCAGGTGTTATCTACACTTAGCCAGCTTTCTTTGTACTATATACTATATACTTTGTTCTTTGTACTATATCAGCATTCAAACTCTGAAGTCCAGGAACAGTTTCATTGTATTATCTATGATTTTGGCCCCCTGAAACCACACTTTTTCTCCATTCAGGCCCAAGAATCACTCAAGAGAATCAGGATGAGTAATGTTGCAAACCAACTCACATACTGAATGGAAGATGAAAGAGAATATTTTCTTCTTTTAAATAAACCATTCAGTTTACTTGGAAGGTTGTTTGCTGGTAATCTTAAACCTTGAGAAGAGCTTCTGAATAAATTCTGTTCATTAAGAAAAAGCATTTAGAGATCAGCTTTAATATGGGAGGACGCCAAGAACTTGATCTAAATCCAATTAAAGGCAGTGGGAATTGTGCCACGGACTTCAACAGGATCTGCAGTTGGCCCTCTATACGTGTTCGGTGAATACACCTTCATTTCCAGCCAATAGGCTGGCGCAGTCCCTCTGGCATCCTGACACTGCTGGGTAAATCCCATATATCTCTAAATAAGCCCTTAGTTTACATCCTGACAGGAATTCAACAATGTGGCAGAGAAAGGGCAGTGTTCCTCCCCCGGCAGAGGATGAACATGCAGATCAGCCCAAGGGACCATTCAAATGCTTGTTAGGATCACATGAACCAGAGCCAGGCATTAAGGGGTGATTAACAGTGAGCCTGCTTGGCTGTATCTGGAGGCTTTGCTCCTGTCACTTCCAGGAGCTGCCTCTCAGCAGGGGAACACAAGGGCCTTTTCCTCCCCTCAGAAGTCTGCAGAATTTTGCAAACTAACAGGAAAATAGAAACCGTAATAGACTTTTTTGTGGTTAGGGAAGCCCAGTCAGATGGGTGGGGTATATTATTATTATTATTATTATTATTATTATTATTATTATTATTATTTACTTTCTCCTACTGAAAAAGATAACAGTAACATAAATCAATAAATAACAAGTCAACTCCATTTTATTTTGTCAAGAGTATAAGTTTTTACTTCTCCCTCATGTATGCAAACTGATAAAGTATGCAAGTATGCATACTTTACTTTCCCCTCAAGTATGCAAACTCTGACAAAGCCATTTCCTGTTCCCGGGGAGATGACATTGCAGGCTGGGCACAAGCCCGACCCACGCACAGGGGAGGGGATAGCCCTGGCACCACTGGAGTCCTCGGCTGCATCATCCCTTGTACGGAACAATGTGGTCGATCCGGGGGCATGGCTTGGGCTATTTAAATTGCCCGCGGTCGGGGATTTGCCCCCTTTTGCTTCCTGCTTGTGCAGTCCTCACTTTGCTCCACCCACTGGGTGCCATTGCTCCACCCTCCACTGGTACGTTGCTCCAGAAGGTTGCCCATGTAGAAATGTCACCCTCAGGCTGAGGGAAGGCAGAGAAGTCAGAAGGAGGCAAAGTCAGAGTGAATGACCGACAGAGCCAATGAAGAATAGCTTTGTCCTCATCTTCCTACTGAGGGCAACACTGAGACTAAGCAGGAGGTAGCCGACAGGAAGGGCCACCACCTGGGTTGGTTGTAGAAGAAGGCAGGCAGCCTGAGGTTGGTGGAGCAGCCCTTATCTTTGCTGAAAAGCACCCCACAGTGCAACTGCGGAGGTATCCTTCTCTAAGTGGCTGTTCTGCTCCTCACATTACAATTGCTGTCTGAGCAGCTTTCCTCCACGAGGGAATCCAGACCCACAATCACAAGGTAAATCTAGATCTGGCATGGGAGGAAGAAGAACTGCTACTGTGAATTTCTGTGTGGAAACTTCTGGCAAGGAAGGGACAGTACCCCCCTCTTGTACCCCTCCACCTTCTCTTCTCCAAAACACCCTCCCCATTGCAAACCTTACATTCAGCTACACTGTGATGTGGACTTGCCTGGATGCCACAGGAAACAAAGAATCCCCTGCAGAAAAGTGAACAGACTCGTAGAGGAGCTGCACTTCACTTGGTCCTTTCTTCACCAGCTCGCTTGATTTCCATGCTGACCATGGAGGAAGTTAAGCTCCACAGTCAGAAGGGAAAGACAGAGGAACTTAAGAATCCATGAGTCCTGGATCAGGCCAATGGCATCCCGTTTCCACAGTGACTAAGCAGATGCCCATGGGAAGCCTTCAAGCAAGAGAAGTCTCCCTACCTATAATCCTCCTTCCTGCTTCAGTGTTGTAGCCACTGATAGCTTTGTCCTCCATGAGTTTGTCCAATCATCTTTTAAAGGCATCCAAAGAGAAACAAAGAGATCCACCTTACCTCTTCTTTCCCACTGCATTTCCATGCTGGCCACAGAGGAAGGCTAGACTGTTCCACTGTATACGGGAGGGAAACCAAGTGGGGCAATAGATGCTTCATCTGCTGGCACATTTGGTAGAAACTTTTTTTAAAAAAAAGAAGAAGAAGAAAACATTGCAAGGAATTTTTTTCTAATCATTTATACAAGTTGTATGGTTCTTCATTTGCGAATGATCCAGCTCATACCGCAACTCACCGCTAATATTTTGCTGTCTCATTGTAATGATTTTATTGAAATGTGTTCTTTTTCATTTTATGGCATGCCTTTGGCTGTTAATTTTTGTAAGGGACTTTTTTGTAGCGAAGAACTCTGCCAGAATAACAACTACTACAACTTGAGGGCATGAATGACTTGTGACCCAGCACACACAAAGGGCAAATATTACATTCAAATCTAGTGTAATGTATTGCTCACCCCTCAAAGGTGAAACACAAATGAGCAGAACTTTGTGTGGTATACAGGCGACTCCCCATTTGAGCACGTTCAGCACACTCGTTTTTGGCATTGCAAGGGGCGGGGCTGTGGCAGAATGGGGTGGGCACATGGATGTACCGCTGATGCACATTTGGAATGTGAAACCTGCATAAATTGGGAGTTCCCTATATGCATTCCTTTGATTTGGTACGTCTAAAATATTGTCTGAGTACAATTAACATTGTATGCATTTAGCATTAGAACATTTTTCAGTTTAAGAAAGAATGGGGAACCTGGGCTTCTCTTGATGTTGCTGGACTCCCAACTTCTATCACTCCAGCCGACACAACCAATTTTATTTAATTAAGTTTGTATCCTGCCTTTCCTCCCAAAAGAGCCCAGGGTGCCAAGCATCAATATGCTTTAAAATAAAATAAAAACTAAAACATTTTTAAAAAAATTAAAAACCATCCTAAAATATTTGAAAGCAACGCATACCCTAACAGAGCTACTAATTTCAAGGTTGCCGTGGCCAAGATGTATCAGGAACATCTTTAGATTTCTCCAGAAAGTCAGTGACAAGGGAGACAGACATATCTCACCAGGGAGAGCATTTCACAAATGGGAATTCACCAATGAACAGGCCTTGTCACAAGTCCACACCAACCAAGCAGCAACCAGAGGCAGCACCACCACCAAGACCTCCCTTGCCAACTGTGGCAATCAATCATGGAATTTGAAGTCCATTGACATGTGGAGGCAGACTCCTCATCATTGCCTCCACCTCCCAATTTTCAAAGGACATTTTACATTGTTAAATACCAGTTTTATTCCCTAATGTTTGTGTTAACTGTGCACTCCTTCATCTTCAAAGAACTTCAAGTACAGTTTTGTGAAACATTTTTCTGACCTGTGGATTTAAATTTTAAAAGAGCGTGGTTTATTTTGCTTTGTATAGGTTGGCTTCTTTTTGTACAGGTTGTATAGATTGGATTCTTTTTATAGTACAAAGTTCTTTGTATGTGCGTTCTTTCTAAAGGGAATATTCCAGGCCTGAGATTTTGAATGCTTAATCTTGGGATCCTAGGACAGTTCTCCTATCTGTATTTGAGGTTATCACTATATTATTGATGGGGACCATGCATAATTAACGGACCACCGTGTGGCATTATATTCCCAAGAGCCAAATGAAAAGGGACAGGAGACAGCAGCAGAGAGACAATTGTTTTATCCCCAGAACAAAACTTGCACAGTGGCAGAAAAGCAAACGGCATGTCTGTTTTGTCAGCCCCAGACTCTATAATGAGGCTGACTGCAGTTCAGCAACACTCTGCATCTGTGGCTCTTTGAAATTTAATTTGTAAGGCTCTTTCGAGCCCAGAGTAACTCCTGGTCACAGGACTTCAGTGATCCTTGTCTGATGAACCTAGATGTGGAAGCAAGTCACTTTAAGGATATTTGAATCTGCCTTAAGGTCAAAAACCCTATCAACTTTCTCCCAAATCCCACAAGCAGGAACCCCAGTCCTACCATGACTTTCACCTTGGGAAAATGTGGGAACTAAAGTTTTGCTTAAACTACTTTATCAGAAGATTTTCATAATAATATACAACATTACAAATCTGTATCACCCTTCCCAAACTATTTTAAACAGTGAAACCCTATATAGATAGGGTTGCCTTTTTAAAAACAAAACAAAACAAAACAAAGCCAAGCCAAACCTTTCTTCTTTTTGCAAGCTGCTAGACATGGCAAATCCGGCAGGCAGGCAGGCAGGGCGTAGAAGCAACGCTGAGCACTTCACACCTTGGGGAGTGCAAGCTTAAGAGCGGGTGGGGGGCGAGGATGATAATCAATTGGAGAAAATGGAGAGAGAGAGAGAGAGAGAGAGAGAGAGAGAGAGAGAGAGTCGTTCTAAAGGGCATAGCTGTCAACCTTCCCTTTTTTGCGGGAAATTCCCTTATTCCAGCGCCGTTTCCTGCTGCTATCCTGGATTATTAGATATCCCGTAGACTGTCCCCGGGGCAGGTGAGGCTGCTGATCCCTTATTTTCAAGGCTGCTGATCCCTTACAGTTGTACCTCCGGTTAAGTACTTAATTCGTTCAGGAGGTCCCTTCTTAACCTGAAACTGTTATTAACCTGAAGCACCACTTTAGCTAAGGGGGCCTCCTCCTGCTGCTGTGCTGCCATTGCACGATTTCTGTTCTCATCCTGAAGCAAAGTTCCTAACCCAAGGTACTATTTCTGGGTTAGCGGAGTCTGTAACCTGAAGGGTCTGTAACCCGAGGTACCACTGTATTTTCAAATCTGAAAGTTGACAGCTATGTCTAAAGGGGCAGGGGAGGATTTCTAACCACCTTCCCACCATCCTGAAGCGCTGCCTCCAAAACAGCTGCAGAATCTTTTCCTGCCCCAAATGCAACTCACAAGGGAAACTGTTACCGTAAGTTGTGGGTGAACATATCAGACGACACAGTGATTCTTCAAACAGCTCTTGTTTATTCAGAGACAGAACATAACTGAACTGAAGGGTTCAGTCAGCCTGCTTATATAGAGCTCCAGTACAACGTTACTGTAGCAACTTTCTAAAACTATCCAATCACTGAACGTCACTTTCGATCCCTTATTTGCATAACTATCTACAGTATCCCCCTGCTGGCCCAGGGTGAGAACTTCAGTACATAACAGAAACATCCCGCCTTTCCTCTACCTTGAAATCTTGCAATAGCCAAAGGAATGAAAGGGAACCAGAAAGGGGGGGGGGGCTTTCCCTGACCTTACAGGAGAGCCAGGCCTCAGCTGATCTGCCCCATCTCAGCATGCACCATAGAGAAAGGAAAAGGGTTAGAGCGATCCTTGCATGCACACTTTGTGGTTCTGCTTGCCAAGCAAGTCTTTGTCCAGAGAGCAGGTGCGTCCATGTTGTTGTTGTTGAGTCGTTTAGTCATGTCTGACTCTTTGTCACCCCATGGACCAGAGCATGCCAGGCAATCCTGTCTTCTACTGCCTCCCACAGTCCATAGGTGCATCCATAGATATAGGGAAAAGGTAAAAGTGATACCTGCGCACCTGCACTTCCTGGTTCAGTTTGCAAAAACTGAGACATTTTGCCTATTTTTTAAAAAAATCCTCCCAGATGGTGATTTGACCCTTGGAATCCCGGACACGTCCAGGATAAACTGGACATAAGGAAACCCTAAAAGTACTTGAACAGGGAGCTTCCTATAGAGGTGAGTGGGAGGAGGAAGCCACTGCAGGCCTGATGGAGTAAGCCTGGCTCTTTGCTCTAAAGCTCTTCCTGTTTGAGTTCACCTGAAGTACCTAAGTTTCACAATATAAGGTTGAATCCTGTTATGTACCAAGCTTGGATCCTAGAACAATAGGCAGGTAGGGTCCTTTCACACAACCTTTTTTTACGGCCAAACATACCAGAAGTGGGAACCATTTCTCTAAAAAGCCATTAATGAAATTGGTGTGAAAAGCAGACCTGTTTTGAATATATATTCCCATGTGCCTACTCATAACACCAACATTTACTGCCTGGAGGAACATGAGGACTTTAGCCGTGGAATTCTTCTCATTTTGGGTACAACTCACCATCGGTGTGGAAAGCTAAACCTCCCTCTTTCTCTAACAATAATAATATGGAAGACTTGTGCAAATGAGAATGAAGAGGAACACAAACTTTGGCAAAAGGAATGCAGACTGACAGCAAGTGATGCAGAACCTGAGGGGAATTTGAGGAGCACGTTGCTAAAACATAAAGCCCAACAACAACAAAAATGCTTAAATAAAGATGATCCTAGCAGCGGGAAAAGTGCTGTTGCACTCGGGTCCTGCAAGCAGGTTTCCCTTGAGCATCTGGGTTAGCCATTGTGAGAAAAGACTTCTGAACTAGATGGGCCACTGGCTTGATCCAGGAGGCAAAGGAGGACAGGTTTAATAACTCTGTAGAATATACAAGACACACCTGCTGAAATCCCCCCTACTGCACAAGTATTTGAGGTGTGCTGGCCTGTTAAGCATCTGACTATCTTTTTGTGCAGCCCTGCACTGCAGAACGCTTAAGCCAGCCAATCTTCAGAGCCCAGTCATTTCAACATCTTACTTACCAGAATCTTGAGATTATTTGTTGCTTAACTGCCCATTCATAAAATATTATCTGACCATTACTGAGGCTGAAATTGGCAAGCTTACAAATCATATGCATGCATGAACACTGATTTAATTGGTATATGTTTCCTTAAAAAAACCCCAAAGTAAATGAATTTGTCTGCATTCTTAATATGTCAAGTGTCTATGGAGAGTGCTAAGCTTGCTGTTCCAGAGGGGGAGCATCCAGGACAAAACATCTCTTTGTTCCTGAACAACTGTGCAATTAACCATTCAGTCTGACACTGACACTCAAGTAGGACAATCACTTCAACAGGAACATTGGCAACAGCATAAAGCCTCCAAGAATTCCTTTTCAGAGTAAAAGCTCTTAAGCCCCTGCTTTGATATTCTGGACCAACAAACCAGCAAAGCAGCGAAATGAAGTGAGCTTGGCTGTGGGCTGCTGTGTTTGTATTAATTCTCCGAAAGACAGGGAGACACCATTTGTTTTCAGTTTCTGCAACTGCTAAGACTTTGAAAGTGCAATTATGTCATCATGGTAGAGGCAGTTCCTGAGGGAAGTGGTACTTCCCAGCAAGATGGCTATATTTCCAAATGTTGGATGGGGCCAAAGGCAAAAAAATGGACGTAGCTAAATTATCTCTCTCAGTAACTCAAACACCCATTCCTGCTTTCTCTTACCCTCTCCACCCTTTGTTTCTTCGATATTTTCTCATTTTCTCTTCCTTTTTTGTCTCCCCAGCTGTCCGCTGTCCTCAGCCATTGGATTTTTATGATTAGTTCATATTGGTGCCAACAGAATTTTTTCCTAAGCTTAATTGCCTCTTGTGGGGCAATGGGGGGGGGGGGAGGCACAGGGCACATGAAGAGGAAGTTTAACTCTTTCCTCCCCAACTGAAACCCCACCACTAATTGTCGCCACTCAGCAATTAGGCTTTGAAGAAAAGGCTCCCATTAGCAGCAATAAAACATTTTTTTTCAAAGGTTCATTGCCAAACAAGGGCTGTTTGTTTGTTTGTTTTTGTGGAGGTGGGGGTAATGCAGTGCATAGACAAGTAAAGCTTCTCAGCTACCACTCCCTGAAAATCCTTGACAAGCAGCAATTGGGCTGTGATGGGGATGGATGAGGTTTTTTCATGTCTCCTAAATCTAATTGCAGATGGGGCAATTTGCAGAGGGAGACTGCAGTCTGAAGGAAGGAGAGGCTTAACCATTCCCTCCCACTCTCTTAAAAATGATCCTTAGGCTTAGAAAATTACTGCCAACACCATCATTTTGATATTTTATCATCAGCATACAACAATTTAAAATACAATATTAAAATCAGTTAAAACAAGCTACAATCAAGAGAATAGGGTAGGTTTAAAATATCTCAGGTGTCAAAAGCCAATGTGAGTTTTCTTCAGCATATGACAAAAACTACATAATTTAAGTGTCAAACACATAGCTAAGGGGCTGCCACAGAGAATGTCCACTGCAGAAGGTAGCCTACTAAGAGCTACCCTCCCCCACTCTTAACACCTGAAAGGTTTAGTAGGGAAGGAGGCAGTATTTCAGATATTTGGGGCCTCTTATGTACTGAAGTTCTCACCATGGGCCAGCAGGGGGATACTGTAGATAGTTATGCAAATGAAGGATCGAAAAGTGACGTTCAGTGATTGGATAGTTTTGGAAAATGGCAACAGTTGCATTGTTCTGGAGCTCTATATAAGCAGGCTGACTGAGCTCCTCAGACTAGTTCTGTTCTGACATCTGAATAAAGAAGAGCTGTTTAAAGAATCGCTATGTCGTCTGACATGTTCACCCACAACTTAACAGGGCCCATGCCCCAACACTAGTGTGAGCAGCTTAAATTGGGCCAAGAAATGAGCGAGCATCCAGAATGGGACCTATGCAAAGCATCAGGCTCAGGAGCAATCACCCTTCTTCCGCAATTGGATGTTGGAAGCCTGCATAACTCCAAGATGAACATAGTCATGTATGGGAGACCAGCCCAGGTGCTCATAAAGTCCCCTTTTCTGTGGCCTGCCTGCCTGGTGTTCAAAAATGGGGATGTTGTCATGTACGTGGCAGGCCTCTGAACATGCCTCCACTGGTAAGGTAACAAAATTGTGGGTGGCATGCTGTATGGTGAATCATGCGGAAAAAGAAGTGTGCATGTGCGGAAAGGGTGGGGGAGTGCAATACATTCCTTGTTGTGTCACACCATGCGTCCTGTTGTGGATGAAATTTAGCACAACATGATCAGAAAGGCACAGGGGGATGTCACAAGAGGTGCTGCGGTGTACAATGAACGTTAGAAATCAGGACGGAAGTGCTAGTAAAACTCATGCAATAAACCCCATGTCTGAATGTAGCCTGAGAGTTGATTGTACGGTGTTATTTTTATTTACGGTATATATTTTACTGATAATACCATCACCCTTTGGTTTCAATACTATTTAATACACGGTCACCTTCCTCTGAATTTAGGACATGATCTAGCACCTCTTCAAATACAGGTCAGGCCAAGCAAAGAGGTTACTGGTGTCCTGGGGGGTGGGGGTGGGGACTGCCTCATGACATCTCCCCTGGGCTTTAACTGAAAAAAGTTCACTTTTAAAAATGAACACCTGTCAAGGGCACAGTACAGAAACACCCCCAACTTCTTATCCATACAGGAAGCTTTAGCCAGGGACATCATTTAAAGAAATGCAGGCACCCAGGAATGGTGCAGAATGAAGTAAAGGACATTCACAAAATCTCTCAGCTGCCTCAAAAGTAAAGCACAACAGAAGTAAAAACCACCCAGAATAATGTCATTGAAATTTTCTTGCCCCTTTGATGATTTTCAAATGCAACACCCTGCCCCCACTAATTAATGGATGGTCGGGAAAAATAGAGTGATTCTGGGTGTGTGTGTGTGTGTGTGTGTGTGTGTGCATCAGCAACACAGAGAGATGCGCTTCATTCTCCCTCATCTGCTTTTAATGAACTTGATTTTGCACATCAAGGCTATTTTTATAATTGTTTTGATTTACAATTCTTTTTCAAGGAAGTTGTTTGTGCAGCTTGCCTGCCTGAGGTTGCTTTTGATATGGTTCTTCCCCCCACCCCACCCCACCCCACCCCAATGAGTTGTTTGATTTATTTCATGGTGGGCTTTATTCCCTATGTAACATTTTGACATTGAGTCTTGCAAAGAGGAGATTGACACTGGATAGGTTTAAAACATTTTTGAAGACTTCAAGGAAGCAACATTTCAGATGTTCGGTTGAATCACTTTTGTTTTGAGTGCTGGAAGGCGCTTTAAAAAGCAGGGGGCATAACACATTTGAGTTTAATTTTTACAACTCAGTTTTCAGAGTATTTTATTAACTTTGTTCATATTCACAGATTTGGAAGGCTTCCTCCCTAAACCTATATATGCTGAGAATGTTCTGGCCAAGACTACATACTTCACAGGCTCCATTTCAACAATGTGGTTGTTCCTATGGCTGTTCTGCTACATTGGCCAAAGAGGTGAGCCATGCAGATATGGCTTGTCCAAGAGTATCTACAACACAGTTGGGTAGCACTGAATGTAATCCAGTTTTTGGGGGCTGGGCTCTGAACTCATGGCTTATCATTGGAATAATTGCTGATTTTCCTCAGAAAGGGCCATGATTGATATGGCAATTAAAACATTAGTCTAGCCATCCCGGAACTGCCCATAAACAAAGCAGGTCTCAGGAATCTCAGTGGGTGTTTATGTCAGATGATGTGGTTAAATTCAAGGTGATGCCCACTTCCTTTGTGGGTGCATTAACATTATGGTTGCTAGCCATGAAACCAGCAGTGTCTGAGCACTCACTTGTGCATAAGTCCTTCTTCCCAAGTGTGAGTTGTTTAGTTGTGTCCGACTCTTCGTGACCCCATGGACCAGAGCACGCCAGGCACTCCTGTCTTCCACTGCCTCCCATACTTTGGTCAAACTCAGGCTGGTAGCTTCGAGAACACTGTCCAACCATCTCGTCCTCTGTCGCCCCTTCTCCTTGTGCCCTCAATCTTTCCCAACATCAGGGTCTTTCCCAGGGAATCTTCTCTTCTCATGAGGTGGCCAAAGTATTGGAGCTTCAGCTTCAGGAGCTGTCCTTCCAGTGAGCACTCAGGGCTGATTTCCTTCAGAATGGAGAGGTTTGATCTTCTTGCAGTCCATGGATCTCAAGAGTCTCCTCCAGCACTATAATTCAAAAGCATCAATTCTTCAGCAATCAGCCTTCTGTATTGTCCAGCTCTCACTTCCATACATCACTACTGGGGAAACCATAGATTTAACTATACAGACCCTTGTCAGCAAGTGTGACTACTATCACTTTATCCCTTGTTCAAAATTTCTCTATGTTGTGGTCACAGTCACAGTGCTGCCCTTCCCTGTGCAGAGGCTAAGGTGTTTGCTAAGGAGCAAACTTGACAAGACAATGCTCTGGGATAAAAATGCCCACAACTTTATTGATTTCAGATGTAAGTGGGATTTGTTTTGCCCCCTCAGGTGCCCAGGATTGGGCAGTTTGAATTAGTGTATTTGGTGGGCAATCCCACCCTGCAATGTGGCCAGTCAGGTGGTCTGCAATGGTTGGCTGCATACTTGAGTTCTGGCATCTGGGAATGGTGGTCATCCCACGAGGGGCTGCTACCACTACCCACCCAGAATAGGATAAGCAGCCACTATGAGCTTACTAGGTGGTCAAGCCATTGCCCTTCAGCTAGGGAGGGACTATTCTGTCAATTTTGGCTATCTCAGTTTTTCATTTTTCCATTCATAAATTCAGTTCTCTACATTTCTGCACCAATTCATGATGTTTTTAAAGTAAAAAACTCTTGAAACTCCATCAGCAGATTTACAAGCATATTTATTTCCTAAGGGAAATAAGCATTCATATGCACACTTCAAAATGCATGCAGATCTATGCACTCTTGAACACATTACTTGGGCTGGAGAACTGCACTGCAAAGAAATGCAGTTTTTGAACCACAGTGGCATTTTGCTTGGTTGGTTGTTTTAGGAAGTGCAGCTTGGATAAGTTAATATTTGAATATGAACTGAATTTCTCCTAAATTCCTGCTTTCAGCCTCAACCATACATCTGCAATATGGGCATAACAACAGCCTACATCACTGGACCTATGTATGGATTCTTGTGAAAACTTGTGTTGAGGTAGGAAACCTTTAAATGTTGTTGGACTGCAATTCCCATTAGCCCTAGGCAGGAGGGCTAATGGTCAGGAACCTTTGCAGGGCTATATTTTTCCCACCCATGATTTATATTAAGTGGCTGGAATAGTCTAAAATGCTAAGTATTGTTATACATCTTTGGTTACCATATAGCAGCGACCTTCATCCTTAAGCTTTCTGCTGTGATGGCTTGTGAACCATCAGGTATGACTTAGTTTTTTAATGGCATTTAAAATGGAGTGGTATTTTAAAATGAATTGTATTATTATTATTATTATTATTATTATATTTTATGTATTTGAAAGTCTTTTCATACTTACAAGAACAATTTAAATAAATAATTATGTATTTCACCCTAATTGTCTTTTACTGGTTCTTTCTGCCATTTTAGATGCTATGATATATATTATTTTCCTTTACTTCATATCCCACCTTCCTTGTGCTTACCTGTTCCAACCGTGAGTAACTGTAGAAAACATGACAGTAAATGAAAACACCCTGCACTTAAAATGATTGATTCTTTTCTATTGAATTATCACAGAATATTTGCGTCACTCAAGCAAACAGAACACCTCAGCTCATTTTCTGGTGATTACAAATCAGTTTAACTGCCATTCATAGAATCATAGAGTTGGAAGAGACCACAAGGGCCATCAAGTCCAACCCCCTGCCAAGCAGGAAACACCATCAGAGCACTCCTGACATATGGTTGTCAAGCCTCTGCTTAAAGACCTCCAAAGTAGGAGACTCCACCACACTCCTTGGCAGCAAATTCATCTGTCGAACAGCTCTTACTGTCAGGAAGTTCTTCCTAATGTTTAGGTGGAATCTTCTTTCTTGTAGTTTGGATCCATTGCTCCGTGTCCGCTTCTCTGGAGCAGCAGAAAACAACCTTTCTCCCTCCTCTATGTGACATCCTTTTATATATTTGAACATGGCTATCATATCACCCCTTAACCTCCTCTTCTCCAGGCTAAACATGCCCTTCCTCATAAGGCATCGTTTCCAGGCCTTTGACCATTTTGGTTGCCCTCCTCTGGACACGTTCCAGTTTGTCAGTGTCCTTCTTGAATTGTGGTGCCCAGAACTGGACACAGTACTCCAGGTGAGGTCTGACCAGAGCAGAATACAGTGGCACTATTACTTCCCTTGATCTAGATGCTATACTCCTATTGATGCTGCCCAGAATTGCATTGGCTTTTTTAGCTGCCGCGTCACACTGTTGGCTCATGTCAAGTTTGTGGTCAACCAAGACTCCTAGATCCTTTTCACATGTACTGCTCTCAAGCTAGGTGTCACCCATCTTGTATTTGCGCCTCTCATTTTTTTTGCCCAAGTGCATTTCTCCCTGTTAAAATTCATCTTGTTTGTTTTTGCCCAGTTCTCTAATCTGTCAAGGTCGTTTTGAAGTGTGATCCTGTCCTCTGGGGTGTTAGCCACCCCTCCCAGTTTGGTGTCATCTGCAAATTTGATCAGGATGCCCTTGAGTCCATCATCCAAGTCGTTGATAAAGATGTTGAATAAGACCGGGCCCAAGACAGAACCCTGTGGCACCCCACTAGTCACTCTTCTCCAGGATGAAGAGGAACCATTGATGAGCACCCTTTGGGTGCGGTCAGTCAGCCAGTTACAAATCCACTGAGTGGTAGCATAGTCAAGACCACATTTTACCAGCTTCTTTACAAGAATATCATGGGGCACCTTGTCAAATGCCTTGTTGAAATCAAGGTAGGCTACATCCACTGCGTTCCCTTCATCTACCAGGCTTGTAATTCTGTCAAAAAATGAGATCAGGTTAGTCTGACATGACTTATTTTTCAGAAATCCATGCTGACTATTGGTGATCACAGCATTCCTTTCTAGGTGCTCACAGACTGTTTGCTTAATGATCTGCTCCAGAATCTTCCCTGGTATTGATGTCAGACTGACTGGGCGATAATTATTTGGGTCCTCTCTTTTCCCCTTTTTGAAAATAGGGACAACATTTGCCCTCCTCCAGTCTGCCGGGACTTCGCCTGTTCTCCAGGAATTCTCAAAGATGACTGCCAGTGGTTCTGAGATCACATCTGCCAGTTCTTTTAATACTCTTGGATGCAGTTCATCTGGCCCTGGAGACTTGAATACATCTAAACTAGCCAAGTATTCTTGTACTATCTCCTTAGTTATTCTGGGCTGTCTTTCCTTTGCTGAATCATTTGCTTCAAATTCTTCAGGTCGGGCATTGTTTTCTTTATCGAAGAAGACTGAGGCAAAGAAGGCATTGAGGAGTTCAGCCCCTTCTGTGTCCCCTGTTTGCATTTCACCATCTTCTCCTCTGAGTGACCTCACTGTTTCTTTGTTATTCCTTTTGCTACGAACATACCCATAAAAGCCTTTTTTGTTGCTTTTAACCTCTCTAGCAAGCCTGAGTTCATTCTGTGCTTTAGCTTTTCTGACTTTGTGTCTACACGTGTTGGCTATTTGTTTGAATTCCTCTTTGGTGGTTTCCCCCCTTTTCCATTTTTTGTACACATCCTTTTTTAATCTTAACTCAGTTAAAAGTTCTTTAGCTAGCCACCCTGGCTTCTTTAGGCACCTTCCATGTTTCCGTCTCATTGGTATTGCCTGACGTTGTGCTTTTACTATCTCCCTCTTAACAAACTCCCAGCCATCATGAACTCCCTTTCCTTTTAGTATTACTGTCCATGGGATCTCACCCAGCACTTCCCTAAGTTTTATGAAGTCGGCTTTCTTAAAGTCAAGAAATTGAGTCCTAGTATCCTTGGCTGCTCCTTTCCGCTGTATAGTAAACTTCAGAAGAGCATGATCACTCGCGCCTAATGATCCTTCCACTTCTACCCCACTAACCAGGTCATCAACATTGGTTAGGACCAGATCTAAAATGACTGTTCCTCTTGTTGCTTCTCCCACTTTCTGGACAATGAAGTTGTCTGCAAGGCCAGTGAGGAATCTGTTTGACCTTATGCTCTTGGCTGAGTTTGACATCCAACAAATATCCGGGTAATTGAAGTCCCCCATTACTACTATCTCCCTTCCTTTTGCATGCTTGGCCATCTGTTCCAGGAAGGCATCATCTATGTCCTCCGTTTGGCTTGGGGATCTATAGTAAACTCCTACAATGAGGTCACTGTTATTCTTCTCTCCCTTAATTTTGACCCAAATGCTCTCACTTTGGCTTTGAGGTTCTAAATCTTGGATATATTATTATACACAGGGTAGTAGCTTTACCTCAGATATATTTGTCAGCATCGCCCTAGAGCCAGTGTACCGACTGGACTCATGCACCTCAACCCCGACTGGGCTAGGCGAGCTGGGTAGCACCGCCAGAGACCTCCTTTCTCACAGGAACAGGTCACAGTGCTGTGGACTCACAGCTTAGAGCTGAGAGCACCGGATTCACTGTCTCAATAATACAGTCGTTGCGCAGCAGAGTTTTGCAGAGTCTTGCAGAGTATAAACCACTCGGAGAGCAGCTCTGTAAAATATCTTCCTTTTATTCTGTAAGTACAACTATGATACAAAACTATATACAGAGCTGAATATTCTAAGCATAAATCAATGCTACACTGAGAGTCTGCAGCTGCTCTTAGCAGCAATCTTATCTCTAGGATCTCCAACACTCTCACTCTCTCCGATACACTGACTGACTGACTCTCTCTCACACACACAGATATGTTGCTGGGCAGAATAAGTAAATAGGCAGGACACGCCTCCTCTTCTCTGTGGAGAGTCAGCAGAGACCATCAGGAGATGGTCAGGAGATTCTTGGGTATGGGAGGGGTGAAATCTCCTCATCCTCCCCCATTTCATCCGACCATTTCAAGAATCTTTAACATAACTGCAATTTGCACACACACTTCAAAAGTTGTTCTCTGCTTACAACCTTGGTTAACATATCTGCAGGTATCTCTCTCCTGGCATATAACACACAAAAGAATAAGCAGCTTCTAGAAAAATCTTCACACACATTTCTTCCTCTCAAATGCAAATTGACATTTCTAATTAGGCAGATTTGAACAAATCACTTTCAGAACTCAAATACACGCTTTCCTTCAAATATCAGGTAAGGAAATAAATAAAGCATTTTGTGCTACTACTCTCAGCACACTTCGTGCTAGGTTTGAAAACTCCACCAGAGTTGCTCGTGACCGCAGTCTTTGCAAACTCTTCAGAAAACCTTTTCGGCGGTACACCCTTGGTTGTTCTCTCGGACCTGCGCAGAACTCTTTGATCCTCTTGTTCTGGTGCTTCCTCCTCTTTAGGAGAATGGGGAGCTAAAGTATATGAAGCTGCTAAGTCTGAGTCAGCGTCAGACTCACCTGAGGCTTTTGGGCTCTGATAATCTGTGCCATCATCTGGAACTACATTGGCATCAGAGTTATCACCACCAACAACACTTGCCTCTCTCTTAACTTTCTTTGCCCCTTTTGCGCCATCATCACAAATGGGATGGCACTGAAAAACGCCAACTCTGTCCCATTGTGGATTGTCATCAATACTCCTGGTCAGCCTTATGGTTTTCGTGTCTGTGATCAGAACACGATAAGACCCTTTCTCATATCCTAGGAAAACACCATGTTCTCCACGCTTGCTCAGTTTGTCACCCTGCGAGGTGTGCACCCAAACCTCTGAACCAAAAATTTTAAAATAAGGATTTGGTTTATCTGCTAAAGAAGAACACTATCCTCTTTAGGTGGGAATTCCCACAGGGACTGTCTTTTGATTACAAGGGAAAGAAGGTGAAAATAAAGACGATACAAGATAAAGAGAGATTCTTGGAAAGATACCGAGAGGACTTACAGAGGGGAACTGTGGACCCAATTGCAGAACAGAGGAGAGCAATAGATATCCTGAACCTATCGTTTGGACACAACCCACCACCATCAGAGGAAGAGCAACAACTTGGAGCTGTTGGAGGAGTACCAGGAAAATAACAAGATGGCCCTGCAATTCCTTAGTTGGAATTGTAATGGGCTCAACATGCCTTTGAGGAGACGACAAGTTTTTCACATTTTGAACAGAGAACAACTGGATTTGATATGTTTACAAGAAACTCATATAACCAGAGCTCACAGGAGACTACTTATAAACAAAAGATTAGGACAAGAATTTATCTCATCGGACAAAGTTAAAAAAAGAGGAGTTGTGATTTATGTAAAAGAAAAGTGGGCCCCAAAAATGATGTTTAAAGATGAACAAGGAAGATATCTGGCAGTTGAGATACAAGTACAAGGAGAAAAATTTCTGATAGTTGGAATTTACGCACCAAACGAAGGCAAGGCAGAATTCTTCAAGAAACTTCATGAAACTCTGATGGACTATTTGGATTACAATATGATAATTATGGGAGACATGAATGGTGTGGTTTCTACTAACATGGACAAGGCACAAAGACTGACAATCTCCAAGGAAGGGAGACTTCCGAAGACCTTCTTTGAAATGACTGAAAATATGGACTTAATAGACATATGGAGAACAAGGAACCCTCTTGAGAGAGAGGGAACTTTTTTCTCCCAAGCAATGATGACCTGGACCAGAATTGATCAAATTTGGATTACTAGTGGGATGGCTCCAAAGATTAAGAAGGTAGAAATCTGCCCAAAAACTTGCTCCGACCATAACGCCGTGAAGATGGAAATGAAACTTACAACAACTGGTCAATTTAGATGGAGGATGAATGACACCCTGTTTCGAGATAAGGAGATCCACATGAAGGCCCAAAAAACTTTAAAGGACTATTTTGAAATAAATCTAAAGGCCGATGTGGAAAAAAGAGTGATCTGGGACGCAAGCAAAGCTGTAATGCGAGGTTTTCTGATTCAACAAAATTCAATAAAGAAGAGAAAACAGAATGAGAAAAAGGAAAAGATCTTGGAAAAGATAAAGGAAGGAGAGAAAAAATTAAGAGCAAAGCCAAAGTCCCAGGAGATTTTGAGAGAGATTAAGCTATATCAAACACAATATATGGAATTGATGAACCAAGAGATTGAATGGAAGATAAAGCAAATGAAACAAAAGTCATTTGAATCAGCAGACAAATGTGGCAAACTCTTGGCATGGCAATTGAAGAAAAGGCAGAAACTAAATACAGTTACAAGCCTAGAAGTGGACGGAAAGAGTATATCCAAACTTAATGAGATTAGAAATTGCTTTTTGAGTTATTTCAAAAAACTTTATTCTCAAGGACCACAAAATGAAGGAGATATAAATTTCTTAATAAATATGGATTACAAAAAATCTCTCACCAAAGTAAGGTGGATCTGAACCAGAGAATAACAGAACAAGAGATAGAGGGTGCCATTCAGAACATGCAATTGGGCAAATCTCCAGGGCCAGACGGATTGACTTCCAGATATTACAAATCTTTGAAGGAATGGTTGATTCAACCGTTAAAGGAAGTCTGTAACGAGATCCTGGAGGGAAAAAAGGCACCTGAATCGTGGAAAGAAGCGTATATATCACTCATAACAGAGACTGAAAAGACTCAGCTGAAGAACTACCGCCCAATATCATTACTTAATGTGGATTACAAAATTTTTGCAGACATTTTGGCAAAAAGATTTAAAAAAGTGTTGATGGAGAAGATTCATAAGGACCAAGCAGGCTTTCTCCCAAAAAGGCACCTATCAGACAATGTAAGGAATATAATAGACATTTTGGAAAAGTTAGAGGTGAATATAAACACTAAAGCAGTGCTGATTTTTGTGGACGCGGAGAAAGCCTTTGACAATATTTCTTGGAGCTTTTTGAAAAAGAATCTTCATGGGATGGGGGTAGGGCAAGGATTTGAGAATGGTATGGGTGCGATATACTCTGAACAAAAAGCTAAGTTGATTGTAAATAATGCAATAACTGAGGAACTTAAGATAGAAAAAGGAACACGACAGGGGTGCCCAATTTCCCCATTGCTTTTTATTTCGGTTCTGGAGGTGTTGCTAAATATGATTAGAAATGACCAGCAAGTTAAAGGTGTAAAGGTCGGAGCTAAACATTACAAGCTAAGGGCATTTGCAGATGACCTAGTATTGACTTTGCAAGAGCCAAACACTAGCACGAAAAGGGTGTTAGAAATAATTCAACAATTTGGCCAGGTAGCTGGATTTAAACTGAATAAACAAAAAACTAAAGTCTTGGGAAAAAATTTAACAGATATGGAGAAGGAGGAATTTCAAGAGGAGACAGGTCTGACGGTGGTTAAGAAGGTGAAATACCTAGGGGTTTATTTGACATCTAAAAATCTGAACTTGTATAAGGACAACTATGAAAAATGTTGGTCAGAAATTAAAAAAGATCTAGAAATATGGTCAAATCTGAAATTGTCAATGTTAGGCCGAATTGCAGTTATTAAGATGAATGTATTGCCTAGAATGTTATTCTTGTTTCAAACCTTGCAGATCCTTGACAAGATGGACTGTTTCAAGAGGTGGCAGAAAGACATTTCGAAATTTGTCTGGCAGGGCAAAAAGCCCAGAATAAAATTTAAAGTACTTACAGATGCAAAAGAAAGAGGGGGATTTGCCCTGCCAGACTTAAAACTGTACTATGAAGCAGCAGCTTTCTGCTGGTTGAAAGAATGGATGCTCCTCGAGAATACAGATATCTTGGATTTAGAAGGTTTTGATAATATGTTTGGTTGGCATGCATATCTATGGTATGACAAAATCAAAGTGCATAGGGCCTTTAAAAATCATATTGTCAGAAAAGCGTTATTTAATGTCTGGATAAGATATAAAGACCTGTTGGAAAACAAAACCCCTAGATGGGTATCACCCTTGGAGGCTAAGGCACTGAAGAAAATTAATATGGAGGTTGGATGGCCAAAGTATTGGGAGATTTTGGAACAAGATGGAGACAAATTGAAATTACAGAGCCATGAGAAAATGAAACCTAAAGTACAAGATTGGCTCCATTATTATCAAATAATGGAGGTTTATAAACAAGACAGGAAAATTGGCTTCCAGGTGGAAAAATCAAAATTAGAGACTGAATTGTTAGAACCCAATACTAAGAATTTGTCAAGAATGTATAATTTGCTGTTGAAATGGAATACACAAGATGAAACGGTTAAATCAGCCATGATTAAGTGGGCACAGGACATTGGTCATAACATTATGTTTGCTGACTGGGAAAGGTTGTGGAACACCGGTATCAAATTTACGGCATGTAATGCCTTAAAGGAAAATATTATGAAAATGATTTATAGGTGGTACATGACCCCAGTCAAGCTAGCAAAAATTTACCATTTGCCTGATAATAAATGTTGGAAATGTAGAGAAACTGAAGGTACTTTCTACCACCTTTGGTGGACATGCCCGAAGATTAAGGCTTTCTGGGAAATGATATATAATGAAATGAAAAAGGTACTTAAATGTACTTTCCCTAAGAAACCAGAGGCCTTTCTCTTGGGCATTGTCGGCCAACTGGTGTCAAAGAAAGACAGAACTTTCTTTATGTATGCAACAACAGCAGCAAGAATACTTATCGCAAAGTATTGGAAGACACAAGATCTACCCACCTTGGAAGAATGGCAGATGAAAGTGATGGACTATATGTCATTGGCCGAGATGACTGGCAGAATCCGTGATCAGGGAAAAGAGACGGCCGAAGAAGAATGGAAGAAATTTAAAACCTATCTTAAGGACTATTATAAACTTGATGAATGTTAGAATGTCAAGGTTTTCAGAAAGAAAGGGTTACAGCGATATAAGACTAGATTAAAGAAAAGACTAAGATGACAGAGGTTGGACAGAAATATTTAGAAGTTGCTAAAAAAATTTGGACATTGGGATGCAGAAAGGGGAGGTACGGGGGAGTCTCAGAAAAGAGTTTTATGAAAAAAATGTTTTGAAACTATACGTGTTTATATGTCTGTTTATATGTTTGTTTGTTTTTAAAAATTTTTGTAAAACCAATAAAAATTTTATATATAAAAAAATTTAAAATGCTTTACACATGGCTTTCTTCCGTGAAGCATCTCATATGGGGTGCAATTTACACTAGACTGGTACCTCCTGTTATACACATGACAGAAAAACGAAAGAGCTTCAGCCCAATAGGGATTGGGCAGCCCCGAATCATGTAACAGCGTTCTGATTCCTTGCTGCAGGGTCTGGTTCACTCTCTCACATAAACCATTCTGCCAGGGTGATCTGGGCATGGCAGTCCTATGCTCAATGCCCTGTTCAGAAAGAAAACTCTCAAACTCTTCTGAACAAAACTCTCCACCCCTGTCTGTGAAAAGAAAATGTACATTCTCATTATGTACATTTCTGAGCCATTTACAAAACTGGCGAAACTTGGTAAAGGCTTCAGACTTTTTCTGCAGCATATAGACCCAAACATATTTTGAATAGGAGTCTATCAGAACCATGAAAAACCTTGAATTGCCTCTAGAGAGCGCTAGAGGCCCCACTAAGTCTGCATGAATGACTTCATATGGTTTCTTGGCCTCTCTCCCAGACTCTGTACCTTTGGGAGCTTGCCTTGCCTTACTCTCAGCACAAGAAACACATTTCATGTGGTAGGGACATTCTTTCAACTTCATACCCTGAACCATATCAGGCATTTTTGCCACAGCCTGGAAATTCAGATGAGCATAAATACGGTGATAATAATGAATACATTGGTCATGCAACTTCTCATTCTTATCTACAGACAAATTGCAACACTCTTTTCTCAGTTGCTTCTGCAGTGCCTGTACCTGAAACAAAAGGCAATTGGTACAATCCATTTACACATTTTGCATACAAAATGAGCTTGCCATCTCTAAGAATTTCACAGCGAGATTTAGCAAACACCACCTTAAACCCTTGACGATCAAGCTGGGAAACACTCAACAAATTGTCCTGAATATCAGGCGCATACAGGACATTCTTAATAGTTGCATTCAGGCTCTTTAAGAACACAGTTCCCTGAGCCACACTCGTGAAGTCCAGCATGCAGCGTCCGTTCCACCGTCCGGCAATCAGCAACAGAAACCTCTGGCAACTGGGACGCCTGGGACGCCTGGGATGACTGGAACAACGCCAGGTCAGACGACTGGAACAACGACTGGGCCCACAACCGATGTCAGCATCGCCCTAGAGCCAGTGTACCAACTGGACTCATGCACCTCAACCCCGACTGGGCTAGGCGAGCTGGGTAGCACCGCCAGAGACCTCCTTTCTCACAGGAACAGGTCACAGTGCTGTGGACTCACAGCTTAGAGCTGAGAGCACCGGATTCACTGTCTCAATAATACAGTCGTTGCGCAGCAGAGTTTTGCAGAGTCTTGCAGAGTATAAACCACTCGGAGAGCAGCTCTGTAAAATATCTTCCTTTTATTCTGTAACTACAACTATGATACAAAACTATATACAGAGCTGAATATTCTAAGCATAAATCAATGCTACACTGAGAGTCTGCAGCTGCTCTTAGCAGCAATCTTATCTCTAGGATCTCCAACACTCTCACTCTCTCCGATACACTGACTGACTGACTCTCTCTCTCACACACAGATATGTTGCTGGGCAGAATAAGTAAATAGGCAGGACACGCCTCCTCTTCTCTGTGGAGAGTCAGCAGAGACCATCAGGAGATGGTCAGGAGATTCTTGGGTATGGGAGGGGTGAAATCTCCTCAATATTGTGCAATCTATTTAGAAAAGCATGTAATATGCATGTTCTCTCTTAGCAGAGTTAGTATGTTTAATTTAAATCAGTCAAGAAGGACTGGAAAGGTGAAAGAGAAGAAAAAGTATCTCAACTATATAAATTTAGAAGAGAAGTAAATAATACATCTTGTCATTTAAAGGTAAAGGGACCGCTGACCATTAGGTCCAGTTGTGGCTGACTCTGGGGTTGCGGCACTCATCTCGCTTTATTGGCCAAGGGAGCTGGCGTTTGTCCGCAGACAGCTTCCGGGTCATGTGGCCAGCATGACTAAGCCGCTTCTGGCGAACCAGAGCAGCACACGGAAACGCCGTTTACTTTCCCGCCAGAGTGATACCTATTTATCTACTTGCAATTTGTCGTGCTTTCGAACTGCTAGGTTGGCAGGAGCAGGGACCGAGCAACGGGAGCTCACCCCGTCACGGGGATTCGAACCCCCACCTTCTGATCAGCAAGTCCTAGGCTCTGTGGTTTAACCCACAGCGCCACCCTTTATCTTGTCATTTAGTGAGACTCAAATGCGTATATACCCCATCGCTGAGTATGATGTAAAATCAGTTGTGTAGGGTGGAACACCCACAATTTGCCACCTACCGGTAATTTGTAAGCAGCAAATTGGGATCATTGTTTCAGGGAATGCAATTTTATCCTGACATGATTTCAGAGGGTGGAAGAGGCTTACAATGAGATTTCCTTCCTTCCTTCCTTCCTTCCTTCCTTCCTTCCTTCCTTCCTTCCTTCTTCTGTAGCATGGCATCAGAGCAGTGTTCTGACAGCATCTTTCCCAAAGGCATTGTGGGAAGGATGGTGGTGGCCAGAGAAATGAAGGCAAGAGAGAAAATTGAACTATAGATAAATATAGAGGAACGTTTCACAAGGATTTCATCCAAGGATGTGCATAAAACCATTGTATAGTAAACAGTAAAATGCCTTCATTATTCACTTATACCAACACATTTCCCCCCTGCAAATGCCCAAGGACAATGTACATTGTCTCCCCATCAGACTGCCATTCCTCTTTTATTTTAGTCAGCTGTATTCAGATAAACACTACATTAGGAGTCATGTAGCAGCTTTTTCCAGCCCGTGCAATATTCTCATGTGCTCTGAGAATAAGGAATCCATATTGTTTGTGTCTTTTTCGAGGAAGGAATAGGTTTTGATGTCATAAGCCAATATTCCTGCTAACCCAAATGGAAGCTGCCAGATGCAAACCACAGTGTGGCTGCCGTTATCTGAAATCAGTTTGCAGGGTCGGGGTGGGGGGGGGTGAGACAGCAATAGCGTTCATGCAGAAGTTAAGGAAGCCTATCTTGTCCCTTTAGATTCCTCACAAAAGGCTCTTGAAAATAAAAACAACGGCTGAAGGAGGGGCAGGGGTGGTGAGGGGTGGAGGCAGAGGCTGCCTCCTCATGGATGAGGCTTATTATCTGTATTTGAAATGGCACCAGGATTTGAAGTTAGTCTCCTTGTCAGGTCAAGAGCTGTGTGAGTCTTTCTGCATCTCAGTCATTTCAACTGTATGGCATCGCAGAGAAAAGAAGCAGGAAGGCCAGTCTCCTGGCAGTCACGCAGAGAAGGCTCCGCAGGCAGACTTCTGGAGTTCCTCCAGTCATTACACACTTGGAAAGGGCTCTCCACAAAGGTATTTTGTGCATGAATAGTCTGGAGGAATAGCTTTCTGGACCAACTGGTGTGTAGCTAATTCTAAAAAGTCAGTTTACCATAACAATTATTTTATGGGCTGAGGAGCAGATCTCATTAAAGTGCGAAGGGAATCGTAAATTAGAACAGAGGCAAACACATTAATATGTTGAATGCGACCTCCTCATAACAGGAATGTTACAAATGGCAACAAGAAAACACATTCATCTTATTCCTGTAGGCGCCCCTCCCCTATTATTAAAATTAATGGCGAATGCCAATTTTGGGGGGCTTGTTTTCAGTTTGATTGCGTGTGAGGCCACATAGCAATTATTAAGAGGCTGTACTACAGTTGCTACTTTTGCATTCTGTGTCTTGGCCTCTGTTCATCTCACAAGAAAGCCGTTGACCTAAGGTCCTTCCCTCGCACTGCTTGTTCCTGATTCCGTGCATTTTAGCATGTGAACACAGGCCACAAGCTCTGGAACTGTATCTATTTACTTCAACTGGCTCCTAAAATTCCTATAGCTATGTCTAAATTGGGACTTAAAGCTTTTCTCTTTTATTTCTCCATTAACTGTGATTCCTTATAAATTGCTTCCTTTTAGTAAATTCACACCACACGACTAGCTTACAACTGCATTAAAATCTCTTGGATCCCCACATTTGGATTGTTGAAATAATGCTACCACTTGCTAGAAGACTATAGACTATTTTCATTTGCTAAAATGAATAGGTTGTTTTAACTGCTTAGAGGTTCTATTTGCAATTAAGAGGTATACCAATAAAATAAAATAAACATAACTTTTAAAACAATTATTGGAAGATGGATGTCTCTAGGCTGTTGGGCTTGGGCCAGGGAAATCTGAATTCTGTGCTCAGAAAGACTATTAGAGAGATGGAATAGGTACCAAAAATGGCAAATAAGCTGAGCAAGGGTTTCCTAGGAGGAGACTGTGAAATGTATTGAGCTTATCTATTTATTTACACTTAGGCAAAAAGTTGACTAAAGAGAGGGTGCAATCAATGTCTTTTTTTCACAAAATTTTTATTGGTTTTTCACCTTTTATATAGACAAAATACACACAAAAAAGACAAAAGACAAAAACATGTATAATTTCAGAAAATCCTACTTTCCTAACCCTGTTCCCTGACTTCCCCCCACCCCCCTCATGCATCCCAATTCCCAAAATTGTGTCAGCAAATTGGTATTTCTCCTCTTAACCATCTTAATATTATCTCTTTAAGGAAAAAAAAAGTTTTTTCTAAGTTGGACTCTAATTCCCTTCCATCAATTTCCCATTTTATCTTAGATAAAGGTCATATTAACTAAACCCAAAGGTCTTGAGTGTTTTTAAAATTCCAATCTTCCCTCCCTCCCATCCCCGGTTTTCGTCCCTTCCCAATACATGTCCAAAATATCCGTTCTTAGCCTGGGTTCCTCACGTCCGAGGCTTTCAAGTCTCTTTCAGTCCCTTTCCGCCGGTCTTGTTGGTAATCCTTTATGTCGGTCATCGGATCTCGGAAGCGTTCTATCACCATCAACCCATATTCTCTTCCCACAAGGGCATTTGGAAACAGCAGCTGGGAAATTTCCACAAGGCCTGCATCTTCAGAGTCAGAGTCAGGGTGGAGGCCCCAATCATATTTCTTTATTTTAAGTTCCTGTATTCCATAAACTTCCGGGACCTCCTCCTTCGTCTTTTGCATCTTTCGCAGATTTGTGGTAGATATAATCCAAAAGTCTCCTTGCTTATGTTCCACAGATGTCAGCTTCTGGTCGGTGCTTTCCAACTTTACTTTCTCTTTTTCTTGTTTAGTCTCTTCCACTTCTTTAGATATCATTTCCGATTCAGCTGTGGATTCTTTCTCATTCAGGTCCTCAATACATTCAGCAGAGCTGCTTGTTCCAGAAGTCAAGGTCATGAGTTGTTTATTCATAGCCAGATTCTGCTCTTGTAAGATTCCCACCAAATGAAACATTCTTTCGATTTCCACTAGTAACTTTCCATCCACAGCCATTGTAATTTCAGAGAGTTCCCCCTAGAGGGAATCTGGTTACTTGGTGATCTTTTCTCCAACAATCCTCTAACTTATTATTATTACTTTGTTTCCAACAATTTTAGTTCAATTGTATCTCATTTTAGTCCAAAGGGATCTTAAGTAACAGTTTTTCCACTCTAAGCTGTCCGTTTGACAGCTTTGACAGCTGTCAAACTCCGTACCTCTTGCACAAGCTCAAAAACAGGACGCTCCCGGGCCCGGGGGGGGGTTGTTTACAACAAAAAGAAAGCTTCCAAAACTCCACTCTCCAGCTCAATTATTTTTTTTTGCCAAATCTTGGAAGTTAATGTCTTTTTTAACTCACCCCTCAAAGGGTAGGCTCTCCAGCTTAGTTCTTATATCCTTGCTTTAGATCGTCTGCAAAAAGGGGGGGTGCGGACTTCCTTTTAGCACCCCCCCAGTCGTCTCAAATTCACGGGATAATATTCTTAAAGTCCAATTCCGTCTTACTCACGGGTTATTCTTTTCAGTCCGAATTTCAAGGAAGGAAGTCAGCGCTCTCCAGTCATGGCTTGCGGCTTCGCTCAACCGAGGTAGCGATCGACTCTCAGCGCCACGCCACCCTCCGTATCCTCTCCGCAGCCTTTAAAAAGGCTCTTCGTGGGTCGGGGGGCGCTTAAGACGCCCGCCGAGTCTTCAGTCCGCAGGCTTCAGCGCCTGCGGTTTTTAATGGTCCCCGCGTCGCCCGCGCGGCAAGACCCGTCCTCAGTTGAGCCGATTCCCTCCGCAGCTCGGAGGGAATCCGCCATTTCCAGATCGCGTCAACCCGGAAGTCCGGGTGCAATCAATGTCCATAAAATTACAACTTGAAGAAACTAGCAAGGGGCATATCTCGCCTCTCCCCACTGAATCAACCAATGAAATTAATTGTCAGAAGTTCAGGACAGAGAAAATGTGAAGTGCATTATTAATTTATGAATTTCTATACAAAATATGTGGTGATGGCCTGTAGGTTAGGTGGCTTTCAAAAGAAAAAGAAAAAAGATGAGAGCTCTTTCAAAGCCTTTATGGGTTGAGTGAAACCTTCACATCCATAGGTAGCATACCTGAGATTAGCAGATGCTGTAAACAAATAACATGCAAGGATTTTAGCTCTGCTTCTGCACTCTTCCTGCTGAAAACAGAATGTAGGAGTCAACGGACTTTGATTTGACCCAACAAAGTCACTATTTTCTTATTTGTTTCCTTCTGGATGCAAAAAGAACCTGGTTGTCTTTTCAAAGTATTGAGGTATTCTGCTGTTATTCATGCTTAGAATATATTTGATAACTTTTAGTGCATGTTCAAAATAACAAAATATTGCGTGGCAATCATTTCCAACACAGTTAAAAAAACAAAGTCTCTTTCAACCAGTCCTCCCCTCCTTCCCTCTCCATGTAACATGTTATCTCTAGCTTTTTCTTCTTCTGGAAGAGTATTTTCTTTTCTTAATTGTAAGAAGCAAATGAAGCCTGACTTCTATTTTGCTTCCTTCCTCAACAGTGATCATGCTTCCTGACCCCGGTTACCAGCAGAGACACTGCGGAGCGAGGCTGTCACTGCTTTCCGAATGGTGTGCTGGCACTGGAGTTATTGTCTTAGCAGCAGGGGGGTTCCCCTGACTTGGGGGAAGATCACAAGCCAGCCCCTTCATCTGGCAGATTTGAAGGAAGCAACTAAAAACTACCGCTGTGATTTTGTACCACAGCTGATTCAGACAGCAGAATGCAAATTTACAGGGCTTCAACGATCACTTTTTGTTCCAGCCAAATGCTTGCAACAATCGGTTCTCCTCTTTTTCACTGCGCTCTCTGATGCCTTAGCATTAAGTTTTCTATTCTCCTTTGTATGCAAATATGTTGATTCAATAAATTTATAATGCAGGTGTCACACAAAGCATTAGGAGATGCATAAAAACAAGCCCGCTTGCTTTCTAATGACATTTTTGCTTTCAAGGCAAGGTATTCCCTGAACATCTAATGCAGAGTTTCAAATATCCTTTATTGGATCCCACTCCACCATTTGGGGGTCTTCAAGTTCTGGGCCCCAATCATTAAAGATCACCTCTTCCCATATGCACCTGTCTGGACACTGCGTTTGCCATACAAGGCTATCTGTTCCTGTTGGCCCATCTCCAAAAAAGCATGGAGGGTGAAGATCAGAGAACAGGCATTCTCTTTAATAGCATCCAGTCTCTGGAATGGCAGTACAAATCTTGCTATCATTTTGGCACAGGTGTCATGAACTGGCTGGACACAGAGGAATGGTGGGAAGCACCAGCTGGGGACCCTGGAAGGGAAGAAGGCTCAGAGCCCAAGAATTCGTGGTAGGATGATGATGAGAGGTCAGAGGGAGAAGCCGGGGGGGGGGAGTGGCCTTGGAAGCTGAAGAGGTAACGATTTTAGTGAGCAGTGAGAGTCTGTGGCAGAGAGAAGTCCAGAATCAAAGACAGAAGCAGAGGAGAAGGGCGACCAAAAGGCAGGGGTGAGTCAGGCTGGTGAAGAAGCCTGGGTGTCTTCCCTTTCTGCTGTGACAAGCTTCCCTCCCCCTGTTCTCGAAGGACTAGGAGAGGTATAAAACAAGAGAAGCAAAGACAGGTTCACTGGCATAGTCTCAGTTTGCTAGGCAAGGCTCTGCAGCAGGAGGAGACTGAGGGAGCTGTGGAAGGTGGGGACCTTCAGCTCCACAACTGCCTCATAGGGGCAAGACCTACTAAGGAGATTTGTTGTACTCATTAGGCTTGGCACTCCTAAGCAGACCTTGTTTCTTCAAATAAAAAGTTAACTTCACATACTCTGTGTGGTTTATTGCCGATCCACTTCTGACACCAGGAAAAAATGTTTTCTCTTCTCCACAGAATATGGGTAGCTTAAATATATTGTAACTGTTACTCAATCTGGACTTTAGGGTGTGTGTTTTATAACTGGTAATATTCAGTGGGCTCACAAGTTCTACCAACTTTACATCCATGATTGCAACCTTATGCAGATGGTGGGCGGGGCAGGGGGAGAGAGAATGAATGAATGAATGAATGAGGGGAGAGATCTGCTGTTCTTCAATCTCCATTTATTTATTTCCTACCTACCCCCACACCCAGCAGGTTTTCCTCGCTTAGCATCCCAGAGGCCACAAGGAAGGTCACAGTTCCTGGGTCCTCCCGTGACCTTCTCAGAGCCCAGTAAGCAGCCCCCCACCACACGGAATGTGTGAGTCCTGATTTTGTGTGATTTTGTCTTTGCTCCCAGACCCAAAGTGGCAGGCCAACTGTACTAACATTGTGCATTGCTTGATGTGCTTTTTACAAATTAAGTTTTATTGTATCATATTAAGATGCTATAGCCATTTGGAGTCTCCAAGAAAGGAACCTAATTAGGCTTGCCATGAGGCCCACCAAGCCAGGTCCATCTGCCCTGTATGATGTCAGTTGGAGGCCAGGTAAAAACCTGGCTCAGTCGGATAGCAGCCAGAGGATTCTCAGTGCCTACAAAGTCATCTGCAAAGCACTGTGCAAGACAGTGACTAGAAAGGCTTATCTTCCACAGAGTTTTGAAAAGACAAGAAAGGTTATCAGCTATCATAGTACCACCAGATGACTGACAGGTGGGTGACTCCACCCACCTGTCAAAGGTCACTCACAAGGGCTGAGAGAGATATCTGTCTGGCGCAGTGGCCCGACCCGGTTTCCTATAACAGTGTAGCACACCAACCAGCTAACGGATGCCCTACACATTTCCACCTCCTTATCCCCTTTCCTATTTCTTTTCTTTGGCTTCTTTCTCCTCTCCTTGTCCCTCCCCAGAGCAGGGAAAAGACATCCACAAAATAGCAGGGTGTGCTCTCTGATCTTTTAGCGAAGGTGGTAACAGCAACGGCAGGGCCTGGGCCTAGACCTGTCTCCAGGAACCAACTGGGCTCTTTGATTGGCTCCCATGGTGGAGCCCAGTTCCTCCTGCTCCTCATGTGAATCTTGCTGTGCAGTGGCAGTGCACACTTTATAACCACGTACATCACAAAACATAGCCATAGCCATAAACAAAATTAACCCATAAACAGCAAAGCTTTACATAACATAAAAATAAGCAGAAAAGCCCCCCAGGAGGAAAAAAAACCCCATCCATGTCATCTCTTTGTCTCACAGAAGAGCATGGCTACCCAATAATCATCACAACATAGAACTTAATAACTGGGCAGAAGATGAAAGGTCAGAGAGAAGGACATGGTAAACGTGCAGGCAGACTTTTATTACTGAACATTCTAGAATGATTTATAGTTTGCATTGTATCCAGCCTTGAGCCCACTTTGCTTATTTACGCTGCAGGGATAACTGTGGAACACTACGGCTTTGCTGCATTTCTTATAGTCTACATGCCATCAGCCAGACATTTTTTTTGCAAATATTCATATAACAACCGCAATGTAAAGAACTCATCTACTGTTGCCTGACCTCTAAAAATTAGAGATGTCTCAAATATCTGTGAGTTCACAATCATAATGCAAAAGTGTATATTCATTTCTCTTGAGTGGTTTGAGAAATGCTATCATTAATGTTTCTGTAAGTTGCTTCAGGTCACTTTTTGTGAAAAGGATTACTACTACTACTACTACTACTACTACTACTAATAATAATAATATGAAAAAGGAGTGTTTGGATGCACACTTAAGCCAATAGCATATGTGATGCACAACAACAGTTCCGCTTTGATTTAAAAAGATCCTATGCTTCGAATGGGAGCATCGTACACAATTAAGCCAACTATTACTACTACTGTAGGGTTGCCATATTTTGAAGAGCAAAAAAGCGGATAGCTAATGCACGGACCACCCCACTCCCATCCCCACCATGAAATAACACAGTCTGTTATTTCACAGTACATAAACATATACGAGAAAGTAAAGAAGGATACTTGCGCGCACACACACACACTTCCTGGTTCTGTTTGCAAAACCCCAGACATGTTGCCGATTTTTAAAAAATCCTCCCAGATGGTGATTTTGCCCTTGGAATCCCATACATGTCCAAGATAAACTGGACATAAGGCAACCCTATAAAACTACTATTTCAAAAAATAAATAAATTCAAAGCTGCATTGTAAAAATAGACTAAATTCATTGAAGTGTTTCAAACATGACAGATGACAGCTCTACATGCAAAAATGCATTTTGCTGTATTTTTGTGCCACAAGAATAAATGATGATGATGATGATGATGATGATGATGATGATGATATTTATACCCCACCCATCTGGCTGGGTTTACCCAGCCACTTTGGGCAGCTTCCAGCACATATGAAAACATAATAAAACATGAAACATTAACATTACACAGCTACCTTCAGATGTTTTCAAAAAGTTGTGTAGTTCTTTACCCCCTTGGCATCTGAAGGGAGGGTGTTCCACAGGGAGGGAGCCAGCACCAAGAAGGCTCTCTGCCTGGTTCCCTGTAATTTTGCTTCTCGCAGGGAGGAAACCAGCAGAAAACCCTCTGAGCTGGACCTCAGCTGGCTGAATGTTACATTTGGGACTGCAAATTGAAAAAACTATACATAGTTTTTTGATTGGAATTCATTTAGAGGGCATTAGTCACAAATGCCTTCCTGGTCAACTAGTGTAACTGCCAAGTGCCCTTTAAGAATATATTTTGGTATTGACATGATACAGCATTGTAGAAAGGAGCTTTATGCTGCTTAAGGCACACACAAAAAAACCCAAGTCCTGTGGAATTTCTCCTCAGCCCCCAGGCCTTGCTCTGCTGGAGAACAGAGATGTCTGCCTCCCACCCCAAGCCAGGCTGCCACTAGGGGTGAAGTGGGATTCAATTGCCTGTCTGTTCAGCCCCTGTACAGGAAACAGAGAAAGGCGCCATCTTGTCCTTTGCCTCAGGCAGCAAAGTATATTGGTCTGGCCCTGTTTCATGTCAGAAACCCCACAGCTCTCATCATTTACGTTCTTGTTATTGTGTCATCCTTTTTTTGCTGATGCCAACGTTACCATGGGCACCTAGCAACATATTAATTCGCTGTCGTCTGATTAATAATTCACTTCATTGTGAGTTCAATAACGAGTTCAGAAGAACATGGTCAATAAATAATAGATGGCATTCTTTCTCTCCCCAACTTGGCTTTAATTAAATTACATTCATTATAACAATACAATAACAAGAGAGCGAGTTCAATAACCCATTTTAACAGTTTCTCCTAGAAAGAAAGATTTGCTAAATCGTATAGTCTATGGTTTAAACAGTTGACGCGGTAACAAGCTGGCTTTTTTGAAAAAAGAAAGAATAAAACTCAGACCAGCTGATATTCTTTTATAATAAGAGGTAACAGGTGTTCCCTGTAACATTGCTGTGTTGCTGCAGGATAAAGTTTACCTTATTCAAACACTCCAGAGAGGCATGCTCTTCATTTATCTGCAATCATATTTTTGTATCACCCTTTCTCCAAGGAGTTCACAGTTATCCCATTTTATGCTCACAAACATCCTTTGGGGTTTAGCCCGGCTGACAGAAATAGGGACATCAAGGCCATCCAGATAGTTCCTTGACTAGGGCTGCAATCGTAACTCCCAGTTACCCAGGAGTAAGCCTGTTTATGTCAAAGGACTTATTTCTGAATAGACATGGTTTGAGTAGAGATTTGAGTAGTGATTTAAACCCCAGGGTCCCCAGTCACGGTCCAGCGTTCTCTTCATTACACCACAAGTCGAAAAAGCTTTAGATGCTCACAAATACTTTCAGGATAACACAAATCTTAGACTCTGTCCCTCACTCTGTAGTCTTTAACATACTGTTCACTCTTAGGCTGTCTCAGGATTTGCTGTACTCTCTCACTATCTTCAAGATCTTCCCATAGCTCCTTAAGTACAGAATTCATATTATTTTTTGAGACAACTATTGGATGCTCAGTTTATTATTATTCTAATAAGCCTGAATTATTTTCCTACTGGTCCAAATGCCCAACCCTTGTTTAGCCTCCCCCTGCCCTGGTTTGCTGAATTCAGACATGCTCCCACACCCATGCACTGCATTTTAGAGATTGCCGTAATACACAGGTGTCTTATCCTAGGGTCTCATCCTTTCCCTGGCATGTTGAGTCGATGATGAGGGAACATGGTCCCTCCCAATCTTCAATGTATTATGTTTGTGCAGGTTGATACAACTTGTGCCAGGTCATATCAAATTCATCCCACAAGGAGTCGAATAATCCTCCAGCTTTTTGCTGCCAGCATGGGGTTGCAAAAATCGAGGTGGCATCAGTATGTATCTTATGGGCTGCATTCAGTTGTAGTACACAAGTTGTGCAGGCCTGTCATATGCATAGATGGCCAAATGGTTGAGCAATAAAGATTCTGCTGTCCCTCTTCAGCAGTTGTCCAATAAATGCAAGGAGGCAGACCCCAAAATTCACTGCTGGATTGCAAATATTTTCATAATCCTGCACCAACCCTAGCAGAACTAAAACATGTCAAAAAACGATGCGATACACAAGTACGCCCTCAGTATACAGGCACAGCCTTCATGAGTGGATTCCTCTAACTCCAAATTGCAAAGTCCCGAGAGTTAGAAGGCATATTTCTTAAAATTGTAGGCAAATGGAAAAACACATTGCTATTGAGATCAGTGTGTTTCCACATAATAAAACACATGCTGCAATTTGATCCCCTTTAGGCAAACAGCACAGGAAAGCAAAGGCAAGCTTTTTCTTGCATCACTGCTATACTTTATTGCTGTGGTAAAATACCTCAGGGAGGTATTAAATGTTGATGTCATTCTCTTTCTAATTTCAGTGTGAGAAATACCCTGAGAAAAACTGTGTTTATACAGGGTGCAGAATGTAGACAAGAGTTTATTTTTAAAAGCCCACAAGGAGATATGAGTGTATGCATCTTATTTCTCTCTATCAGCTGGGTTCTTCCCTTTAGCTTACATATACTGGCAGAAAATGAGTTGTGAAATGCAAGGTGTTATAGTTTGAGATGCCATTATCCCCTGCCCTCTGGTGTAGAAAGTGTCAGCTTAACCTCTGCATATCAACATGCTCCGCCATTGTCTGGTTTTAGAACTTTATGCCTTTTTGCTTATTCTTATAGAATACCTCAACTAGGGAAAATGTGAAATGCCCGCATAGGCAGAATTTGTAAGTTTTGTTTGTTTGTTTTAAATAACCTTGCTTTTCAAGGGACAGAAAAATAAATTGGTTATGACTGATGGTGAGTTTTAACATTTAACTTTACAGACATCCTTCCTATTATTTGATCTCAGGTTAATTGTTTGGGCTTTTTAAAACAATAATCATTAAAATAATAAAATACAGCTGCAAAATTCACCAATAACAAAGTTAACAAAACAGCAGTAAGGAACAGCAATGTAGGAGGAGGGAATACAACCCCTAACCAAAACTCTGGGGTAAATTTGTGTGTCACAACTGGGAGATCATTCCTCCACCTGAGAATCACAATCTCACACAGGGAGCCACCCCTTAAGCCACAGAAGGGGTGGCAATGCCCAAGGGATCTCTCTTGCTGACCTTAATACCAGACAGTTTGATGTGTGGGATGAGGTGCTCCTTCAGTTAATTTGGACCCAATTTTTCCCCCAAGACTGTATATCTTCTCATTGGAGTCAGCTCATACATTCAGCTATAAATCGGCAGATACCTGAAATTCATGTAATTAACTCAGATGAAACAGCATAAACTTATATGACAGCATCACAAGGGTGCATGAGAACTACAGATGTTTTCACTCTCATTGCCACTAACCCACCTGCTGTGGGAGAGATCTCTCTCAGTGTCTTCTGCTCTTCTGTATTATCTTGATTTACTCTTGTTTTGCATCCAAGATCTTCATCTCAGCATGGTTATTTTATATCCTCTGCTAGGTTACACTTGGCATCCATTCTAATGCTATCTTCCAAGAATGTCAAATTTCCCCTTAGTTACACTCCTGGTGTATTGCCATCTGTTGCTCTTGATCTCCTCACTCATGTGCATTTCTTTTCCATTCAGTCAAATGCTTTTAATTTGAAGTCCCAGCAGGACTCATGCATAATCCTTGTGCTGTCCTTATGTCCAAGGATGAACATAGGGCTATGTATCAGAGTGAAACGCCACCACTGCTGAAACTAGAAAGGATTTGTTTTTTTCTTAAGTAAGTAGGACTATGCATGTAGATACAGAACATTCTGATAGTGCCACAGTGTATAAGATTCAGGTCCCTGTTTAGCACTCACCACCCAAATTTCAACAACAGGGAAGGAAGAGTGAGTAAGGGACAAGCACAAATAGGTATCCTTCATCGTACCATATATTGTTTTAACAGTATAATTAGCAACAACATCTGTTTGTATTTAAAATAATTCTAGGAGCAAAAGGATTTTCATCAGGGCCAACCACAGTTTTGATTAACCACCTCCCAGCAACAATTAACGTCGGGGGTGTGTGTGGGATCATTAGCACCAAAGGGAACGTTTCTGTGCCCCTTCCCAATGTTAACTCCTGTGTGTGGTGTGGAGAGTTCTGTCCCTTTAGCTAATCATGCTATTTAAGTGCTGATTTTAGCCTTAGTTGCAGCTTGAGAGAACTAAGTGCTAAGGCAAAGGAAAGTGAGTTTTGAGGAAGGATTTGAAAGAAGAGAGCGAGAAGCAGCTTGCAGATGCTGTAGGCATAAGGAAATAGAAAGGGAGAAATAGAAAGGGAGAAAGGACAGAGAGGTTTAAAGAAGCAGGTGTCGTGACCCTGGGGTCTGACTCTCCACTTTGAGGGCTAAGGCCATGGACTTGGAGGAAGTACCAGAACAAGAGAGGGAGTTGCCCTCAAAATCACCACCAGATGTGCCTCATAAGGCTCAGTTCAACTGGAGGGTGATAGAGGCGGAAAATCAAAAGTCACATGAAGAGCTATAGTGCAAGACAAGGACAGAAACAGGAAGATACACATAATTATACTTAAACTTGTATGTTATAAAGGTTCACTGAGAAGGACAATACCTCTTCTGAGATATGCATATGATTGTGACAAGCATACAGCTAGCGTAGAACAAATTAAGGAGTGAATTAAGCCCTGAGGTTCCTGCGTATGAATCCTTTGGAGAGCAATGTGCTTTAAATTGGATATTAGATTTAAAAATAGAAGCAAGAATTGATAACTCAAAGGGCATTTTTATTTTTGTGGAGGACCACTTATCTTTCAGTGAAGTGATCAGTATAATAAGAGAATAGTGGCCACACTTAAAAAATAACAAAGAACAAAGTTATGTTTTAGGCCATAGTAACAACCTGTTAAGCTTGGCAATTTGGGGACCAGTCTTATAACAAGATTCAACTGGATGACAGCTTAACTCCCTCATTGTTGGCTCAGCTGAAGATATGCTGGTATATCTCTCCCATCCCGTCTCAGCTGGAAATCAGCCAGCTGAGCTGAGCCAACAGATCTTGTTGTTTGTTGTTTAGTCGTTTAGTCATGTCCGACTCTTCGTGACCCCATGGACCAGAGCACGCCAGGCACTCCTGTCCTCCACTGCCTCCCGCAGTTTGATCAAACTCATGCTGGTAGCTTCAAGAACACCATCTAACCATCTCATTCTCTGTCGTCCCCTTCTCCTTGTGCCCTCCATCTTTCCCAACATCAGGGTCTTTTCCAGGGAGTCTTCTCTTCTCATGAGGTGGCCAAAGTATTGGAGCCTCAGCTTCACGATCTGTCCTTCCAGTGAGCACTCAGGGCTGATTTCCTTCAGAATGGAGAGGTTTGATCTCCTTGCAGTCCATGGGACTCTCAAGAGTCTCCTCCAGCACCATAATTCAAAAGCATCAATTCTTCGGCGATCAGCCTTCTTTATGGTCCAGCTCTCACTTCCATACATCACTACTGGGAAAACCATGGCTTTTACTCTCCCCAAATCTAAATAATACATCAATCCCGGTCCTTTTGTACGCAGATGATGCGGCACTTATTTCCTTCTCTTGTGTGGGTCTAAGAAAACTTTTACGAGCTCTTACAGAGTATTGCGAAGCTGAACACCTAATAATAAACTACACCAAATCAAAAATTATGGTGTTCTCCAAGAGAAAACTCCGACATAAATGGAAAATTAATAACCAACCTATTGAGCAAGTAACATCTTTTAGATATCTTGGAATAATTTTCGATGAGAAGGGGTCTTGGTGCCATCAGATTAAGAATTCCATTGTAAATGCGCAAAGATCTTCCAGAGCTATCATAAGATTCTTTTATAGAAAAGGAGGTCAATATGTTCCCGCTGCCTCCCAGGTCTTTGTTGCAAAAATACTTCCACAATTGACCTATGGCACCCAGATATTTAATTGTCAAAAACTCAAGTCCCTGGAATCTGTACAAACTAAATTTTATCGTTCCCTACTAGGGTTACCTACCTGTGTCTCTAACACTGCCGTTAGGCTGGAGGTTGGCCAACTCCCTATTAATGCCAGGATATGGATCCTGAAGATTCATTTCTGGCTAAAACTCATATTTTTCCCAGTGGGAGTGGCTCCATTGACTCTACTAGACCCGTTCCAGTCTAAATGGAGATTGTCGCTCTATGAAAAACTGAGGGGCCTGGGGCTTTCCTCACAAGAACTTATAGCCTCAGGCTTTGAAAAGGCTAAAATGATGGTGAGCCAGCGAATAGGAGATGTAGAGCTTCAGGACCATATGAGCAAGATAGATAAATATCCAGCTATCCAAGATTATGGAAAAGGGTTTAACCTAACCCCATATTTGATGGACCTACAAATCGCAAAATATAGGCGGGCGTTTACCCTTACTAGATTTGATGTATTGCCATCTGCCTTACTAAAGGGCAGATACGAGGGCACACCCTATGCTGAACGAGTTTGCCCATGTGGTCTGAAGGAGGTGGAAACGGCTTCACATGTGTTGTTACACTGCGACCTTTACGGGGATATCAGGTTACTGTTTATCTCCCCTATCGTTCAGAAATTTCCAGGTCGATCTGAATCTCAGCGGCTGAAAATCCTACTAGGAGACAAAAACCCAGAAGTAACATTGAAAGTGGCCAAGTTTTCTGCGGCCGCGATCAAGCGGAGGGCATTAGCTGTAAAAAAGTAAAAGATCTGACCCCTGGATAAGCCCCCCCTTTTTTTAAGCCCATACATATACTGTAGTGCATACATGAGTATGTATATGTGTGTGTGTGTATATGTGCATTGTTTTTATGTATAATTTTACAACTTTTAACTGACACCACCATTCCCTTGTAAATTATTGCTGCCTTTTATGTTTTGTTTTTTTCCCCCCCTTTCTTCTGGTCTATGACCGTAATAAATTTATTCATTCATTCATTCATTCATGGCTTTTACTATACGGACCTTTGTTGGCAAGGTGATGTCTCTGCTTTTTAAGATGTTGTCTAGGTTTGCCATCGCCTTTCTCCCAAGGAGCAGGCGTCTTTTAATTTCGTGACTGCTGTCACCATCTGCAGTGATCATGGAGCCCAAGAAAGTAAAATCTCTCACTGCCTCCATTTCTTCCCCTTCTATTTGCCAGAAGGTGATGGGACCAGTGGCCATGATCTTCGTTTTTTTGATGTTGAGCTTCAGACCATATTTTGCGCTCTCCTCTTTCACCCTCATTAAAAGGTCCTTTAATTCCTCTTCACTTTCTGCCATCAAGGTTGTGTCATCTGCATATCTGAGGTTGTTGATATTTCTTCCGACAATCTTAATTCCGGCTTGGGATTCATCCAGCCCAGCCTTTCACATGATGAATTCTGCATATAAGTTAAATAAGCAGGGAGACAATATACAGCCTTGCCGTACTCCTTTCCCAATTTGGAACCAATCAGTTGTTCCATATCCAGTTCTAACTGTAGCTTCTTGTCCCACATAGAGATTTCTCAGGAGACAGATGAGGTGATCAGGCACTCCCATTTCTTTAAGAGCTTGCCATAGTTTGCTGTGGTCAACACAGTCAAAGGCTTTTGCATAGTCAATGAAGCAGAAGTAGATGTCTTTCTGGAACTCTCTAGCTTTCTCCATAATCCAGCGCATGTTTGCAATTTGGTCTCTGGTTCCTCTGCCTCTTCTAAATCCAGCTTGCACTTCTGGGAGTTCTCGGTCCACATACTGCTTGAGCCTTCCTTGTAGAATTTTAAGCATAACCTTGCTAGCATGTGAAATGAGTGAAATTGTGCGGTAGTTGGAGCATTCTTTGGCACTGCCTTTCTTTGGGATTGGGATGTAGACTGATCTTCTCCAATCCTCTGGCCACTGCTGAGTTTTCCAAACTTGCTGGCATATTGAGTGTAGCACCTTAACAGCATCATCTTTTAAAATTTTAAACAGTTCAGCTGGAATACCATCACTTCCACTGGCCTTGTTATTTGCAGTGCTTTCTAAGGCCCATTTGACTTCACTCTCCAGGATGTCTGGCTCAAGGTCAGCAACCACACTACCTGGGGTGTACGAGACATCCATATCTTTCTGGCAACAGATCTTAAGAGGGCATAATTCCTGAAAAGGGGGCACAGTGTGACGGGACTAGATCCTGTGCATTCAGCTTGTCATGTGCCCTGACCAAAGATTGGTGCAACTCAAAATCTATTTTAAAGGCTTGTTTTCCCTCTGCTGGGACGCAGGTGGTGCTGTGGGTTAAACCACAGAGCCTAGGACTTGCCGATCAGAAGGTTGGTGATTCGAATCCCCGCGACGGGGTGAGCTCCCGTTGCTCGGTCCCAGCTCCTTCCAACCTAGCAGTTTGAAAGCACGTCAAAGTGCAAGTAGATAAATAGGTACCACTCCGGTGGGAAGGTAAACGGCGTTTCCGTGCGCTGCTCTGGTTCACCAGAAGCAGCTTAGTCATGCTGGCCACATGACCTGGAAGCTGTACGCCAGCTCCCTCGGCCAATAAAGCGAGATGAGCTCCACAACCCCAGAGTCGGCCACGACTGGACCTAACGGTCAGGGATCCCTTTACCTTTACCTTTCCCCTCTGCTAGGCTTAGGCCAGCTCAGCCGGCAATAGTTCTGCTCCCGAGTTTCAATCTGGTATAACTCAACCCCATCTTAACTGGATTATGAGTCAATAATCTTGTACTTAATGATTTTTATATGCCCCCATAAGTCTTAGAGAAGACTTGCACAACCTGTGGTCCACCTAGTGGCCTGGAACTAGCCCCATGCAGCTCATCACCACCTTATATCTTGTGCTGAGGTCCTAAAATACACACTACACAATGCATGGCTAAAGAGCTGCGTTTGGCTTGGAAAGTAGGTAATATAGATTGTGGCAATCTATAGGCGACACTCTGCTTCATTAGAACAAGAATTGACTGAACATGGGAAGGATATACATTGGTTCAGGTATAGTGGAAGATAAGTCAAATTTGCAAGGTAAGATTTCAAGCCAGCTATTACACACACAAATATTGTAAAGAACTGGATATGAACCACACATTTGTCAGTCTTTCATAAACAACTACTCCTTCAGTTTTCTGCGTCCTGCAACAATCTGGCTTTGGACTTAAAATTCTGCATCTGATAAGGAGTCTTTTTATAACCAAGCTGTTTAAGCCATTGTCCTTCTGCATGCTCAAACTGCTTTTTGAACTGTGTATATAATTTTGCCAGATGTTTTCTGTTTTCAGAAATGTGTGACAAATAGATATGACTGGCTGGACATCACAAACCTTCAGGCTAATCATTCACAGCAAGGATGACCAACTGGTGGCTCAGAGAACTGATCCTCTCCTCCTAGGCAAATGTATCTGGATCCAGTCACCCTATCAAATCTTAACCAAGGTATAGGGAAAGCCCTAAGCACAGTTTCAATCATGAATTGGAGGGACAGGGAGGCATTTTCAAGTTGGAGGGATAGAGATGTTCCACATTTCATTTCTTTAGGGTTTTTTCCCCATTCAGTTTATGTGTGTATGTCTCACATATGTCCTATAACTGCACATATGTATATTAAGATGTGTGCAGGTGCTCCATAACATGATCATCAGTTGTGCAGCCAAGCACATTTGTGGCTCCAAGTCCAGTTGTAGGTGAATAGGGTGGCTACAGTGAAGAATTTGGCCCTCCCTGATACAAGTTTCCTCTTCTGTCAGGGTAGATATTTCCAGCCTAATGACTCTCCCTCTCCCTCTTTGAGGCCAGTATCAGAGAGGTCTCCAGAACTGCAAAAACATTGTCAAACCTGACAGCCAAACAGATCAGTTCAGACTGAAGTAATCTCACCTTCCAAGTTTAGCAAGAAAAGCTTGTGCTGTTTATTTTTCTATGAATAAACACTTGTCATCCTCGCCCCCATTTGTCAATCCGGCACTTCTTTCTAAATACTAAATTCCATTTTGCAAATGGGTAAAGCCCCTAGTATGACAGGATATGCATTTCCTTTTATTGAGGGGGAAAATAGGTAGTTCATTCAGCGGAAACAATTTGAAAACATGTTTTTAAATTACTTGCTAGAATACATGTCTTCTTGCAGGAGATTACTCTAGCTCACGCCCCAGGAAACAGAATTCTCAAACACCATAAACTTAAGAATTGAAGGGGGTGATCCAGACCACCGCTCTCAGGGCGACATGTGATTCTCCACTCTCTTTGGCTCCTGTCTCCCATCAACTGTGGCAGAAGGAGGCAGGAAGACACAGACAGCACAGACCTCATTACACCATGAACTTTTGTTCATTGTTTCGTTTGTTTTGCTTCCCCCTGGCTGATCCTGAAGCAGTGGCTCATTTCTCACTAAGGTAAGATTTGTCCAAACTGCCCGAAATGTGGCTTGTACTTTCTCCATGTTGAGTCCCATACCCTGACTAATATCAGGCAGATGCATTGTAAATGGCAAGATATAGATTTAAATATATAGTTTTTCTTCTTGGAGAGATTTCTGCTGTTTGTTCTTTCCCTATACTGTAACAGACATAGCCCTCTTGAAGATATAGGGGTCTTGCTTTTCTTTTTGTGAAAATCTATTTAATCTTTGGAAATGCATTAGATTTTAATTTGCCCACTTAGGTAAATATTAAGTGTAAGTTATTTTGCAATGTGTACGGTAATCAGTACCCCTTTTACTCTTTCAGGTGGAGCCTTTTCTCTAGACAAAATGGCTGCTTCCAGGATGAGGACAAAACTGCTACTCAGCAAATGGTTTCAGTAGAGACCTTGGCTGTACATACATTACCATCTTAAAAGGCAGCATTTCATTTTTTCTCACTGCTTTTCAAGTCAAATATGCCTGGTGCACAAAGGTAAATATGTACAGTATTGAAGTCCATACCGGTGGGCAGAGAGTAGACAGTGATGTCTTCACCTGAGGGAATTGTCTGGTTAGTTTCTCCATCCTGTCTCTGCCCCCAGAAATCCAGAATATCCTGGGATTCAATGCACCTTGAATATGGGTACTATGCCCAAGTTGGACAGGATAGCTCTGGATACAGCCCTTGCCTTTCTCCCCCAGGGCAGAAGTGAGGGCTGCTCACTGAAATCAATAAAGAAATCTAAGCTATTCCTGGAGCAATGATTGGGCACAAGCCTATCCACACACAAAATACAGGAGCAAAGAGAAGAGGCTCTTTCTAACTAGGTTCTTATTTTGTGTGGAAGTTTCCACACAAAAGAATACATAATACCTAAAAATATAAATGTATCATTTATATAAAGTTCTAAAACCAACCTTAAAGCAATATATATAGCACTACACTTCAGAACACAAAACTCTGTTATCCATATATGGGCCAGAATTTCCATCTTCCAATGGCCCAAATGAATAAAAACGCCTTAAGCTGGTGTTGGAAGGTGATCAATGAGATGTTTGCGCAACATACGATGAGAGTGAAGTTGTTTTGATGCTCAGTGTCTTTCCAGGCAACGTCTGCATATGCTTTGTGAAACACAATTCCCCTGTATTCACCAGGAACAAGTTTTATATGCTCAGAGGCCCTAATGAAAAAGCTCTATTGCTCTCAGCAGACATTTAGTGCTTCAAACACTTTGAAAGATTGATTCTTAGTGCTAAGTATTAGCATAATTTTGCTCATAGAATTTTTGTACCTTTCACCTCCCTTTTGAGTGCTAAATTTGAAACGTATGTCTTATTTTTTCTTCAGATATAATGGACTGTTGTGGCTTGAGGACTCCCCCCAGTTTGTGTTGGATATGAGTGTTTGAAAACATTGGTTCAGCCGCTTGTGAAATACAGTCTCCTTCCTTAACATTTAGTTTCCCCCACTGCATATAAAAGTCATTGAAATTAAATGTATTTGATGCTTCATCATGACCAGTTTCCATTGCAAAGGCTTTGTTAGGTGACATTTATAACTTACATGCATTAGGCAGTGATACAATTCAAGTGTGTGTTCAGTTCATTCCCAGCAAAGTATTGAGGAAAGGATGAGGAAACAGAGAGCTGGAGCTTGGAATTATCACTTGTAGAAGTAAAAGCTAAAAGAGGTGAACAGAGCCTTTTCCAGGTTTCCTCACTAAGGAAGGAAGCTGGTGAGGCGGGGTGCACACAAGAGCATTTAATGCCAATCTAGGTTTTTAAATTTTTTATTTATTACTAATATTTAAATTTAGTATTTAATTTAATTTAGACCACTACAGTGGTGCCTCGGGTTACAAACACCTCGGGTTACAAACACTTCGTGTTACAGACACCACTAACCCGGAACGAGTACCTCAGGTTAAGAACTTTGCCTCAGGATGAGAACAGAAATCACGCAGCAGCAGCGGGAGGCCCCATTAGCTAAAGTGGTATCTCAGGTTAAGAACAGTTTCAGGTTAAGAATGGACCTCCGGAACAAATTAAGTTCATAACCAGAGGTATCACTGTACAATATATTTGTGAATGGGGGGAGGGGATCAGGCAAGTTTGCGTATTATGCAAAAGCACTCTTTATAAGAATCACATGGCTTTCAGCATAAAACCTGCAGTACTAAAAAAAAATCCCTATTAAAGGAAATGAAAGTCAACCTTTGTGCCCATCTATGTTCCTCAGCCCTGAGTGGTCACTGGAAGGACAGATCCTGAAGCTGAGGCTCCAATACTTTGGTCACTTCATGAGAAGAGAAGACTCCCTGGAAAAGACCCTGATGTTGGGAAAAATGGAGGGCACAAAGAGAAGGGGACGATAGAGGACGAGATGGTTGGAAAGAGTTCTTGAAGCTACCAGCATGAGTTTGACCAAACTGCGGGAGGCAGTGGAAGACAGGAGTGCCTGGCGAGCTCTGGTCCATGGGGTCACAAAGAGTTGGACACAACTAAACAACAACAATGTTCCCCAGCTCTCCATAGCAAATGCAAATTAAACGATTTAAATGTGTTGTAAAGTGCAATATGCAAATGTGACACTAGATGGTGAAAGTGAGCTATGCAAAATCCAATGTATTTTTCAAAAAAAATTAAAAAAGCATTTTCACTGTGTTTTTTATATGTGTGTAGATTCCACCGAAGTCTCACCAGCTCAAAGTTACTGCATTTGCAGAATCAGCAGAAGTTTTTAAAGGAGAAGAGGCTGATGGTTGGCAGTGGGCAAAAACTACCAATCTTCAGACAGTTTACTTCCCCCCAAATACCCCACACCAGGAGCTTTTATAGCAGCTAGACAAAGTCCAGCTGGCCTCATGGACCATCTTCTCCACTGAAATCAGCATCCTTCTGGTAAACAATTCCATGTATGAGGATTGCAGCATGCATTAAATGTTCATAAAAGAGACTATAGCATGACTTAATCATATGCACTGACTGCAATATTGTGTCCATGTTAACTAACCTTATGACCTATCATCTGCCTCCTGAGAAATCTCTATGTGGGAAAAGAAGCTACAGTTAGAACTGGATATGGAACAATTGATTGGTTCAAAATTGGGAAAGGAGTACAACAAGGCTGTATATTGTCCCCCTGCTTATTTAACTTATATGCAGAATTCATCATGCGAAAGGCTGGGCTGGATGAATCCCAAGCCGGAATTAAGATTGCCGGAAGAAATATCAACAACCTCAGATATTCAGATGACACAACCTTGATGGCAGAAAGTGAGGAGGAATTAAAGAACCTTTTAATGAGGGTGAAAGAGGAGAGCACAAAATATGGTCTGAAGCTCAACATCAAAAAAACGAAGATCATGGCCACTGGTCCCATCACCTTCTGGCAAATAGAAGGGGAAGAAATGGAGGCAGTGAGAGATTTTACTTTCATGGGCTCTATGATCACTGCAGATGGTGACAGCAGTCACAAAATTAAAAGACGCCTGCTCCTTGGGAGAAAGGCAATGGCAAACCTAGACAACATCTTAAAAAGCAGAGATATCACCTTACCAACAAAGGTCCGTATAGATAAAGCCATGGTTTTCCCAGTAGTGATGTATAGAAGTGAGAGCTGGACCATAAAGAAGGCTGATCGCCGAAGAATTGATGCTTTTGAATTATGGGAGACTCTTGAGAGTCCCATGGACTGCAAGAAGATCAAACGTATCCATTCTTAAGGAAATCAGCCCTGAGTGCTCACTGGAAGGACAGATCCTGAAGCTGAGGCTCCAATACTTTGGCCACCTCATGAGAAGAGAAGACTCCCTGGAAAAGACCCTGATACTGGGAAAGATGGAGGGCACAAGGAGAAGGGGACGACAGAAGACGAGATGGTTGGACAGTGTTCTTGAAGCTACAAACATGAGTCTGACCAAACTGCAGGAGGCAGTGGAAGACAGGAGTGCCTGGCGTGCTCTGGTCCATGGGGTCACGAAGAGTCGGACACGACTAAACAACTAAACAACAACAACATGACCTATAATAACTCGTGTAGTTATAAAAATATGTAAATTCCACTATTCATTTTTTTTAAAAAAACAGAATGGTTTGCAACAATTGCAAAGGAACCGCCCACTCACTTTTAGGAGACCCTAACATGCATATGCCATGTTAAGTTGTGTACACTTAATAATTAACTGTCACCCTTCCCTATATTTAGGTTGTTCAAGGGAAACTGTCTGATTGCCACCTCTCTCAGAGCATCAAAAAGTAAAAAATAATAATCCCACAATGTATGCATACTAATTTAATTAGACCATCTTTAAATTTTCCCTAATTTGTGTCTAGCCATGGTAGGAACATATTTCAATGGGACAAGGCATCCCCGACCTGTCAATGCTGCTGGTGTGTACAAAAACGGATACAAATTGAGGCCATGTTGATGTGAACAGCTAGGGAGGAAAGAGTTGGAATGCACTGAAAAGAACAACTTCACTGTCCTTGAGGGTTGTTAGTATCACTCCAGAAACCTTCCAATTCATTTTAGACAATATTTCAGTGGCAATTCTACAATGACAAAATATTCATGTACATTGACTCAGTAATCTTTTCTGAATGTGAGAGTTTAGGTGAGAACTTAGGTCCAAACTAACAGCTGAAATGCCCTGAGCATGCATGAAATCCACCAGAGTTTGTGGGGTGGACCATTTAAAGGCAAATGGGCCATTTGAAACCAACAGTTCAATTATGCTTGGAACCTGACTTTTCCTATTTAGGGTATAAATTTTGTTACCACTGAAGTGTTTTGTGGGGAAACAGGTGCACATATTAGATTGATTTATAAAAATATTTTGGATTGAAACATGGTCTCATTGCATTATGATATAGATATAAAAATAGTTTGAAGCTCAAAGCTGAAAATGTGCCACCTTTTGTGGCATTAAATGTTAAATCTTCCTGCTCTATTATGGACAGGGTGGAAATATAACAATTACGGAAGTACTCAGTGCTGAATATGCCTCCCTCCCCATCCATACACACACACACACCCCACACACCCAACAACACAGTTTATTTCTGACCCAACACCACATTTTATTTTTATGGCCATTTTACAACCTCTGTTGTTCTTCATAGTTTACAACATGGCAGCCAATGTTGTATAGTGTTTGTTATTTCTGGATGAGCACACATAATTGTCCCTAAAAATCATTTATCCAACAGATGTCTCCTCTTCTCTTTCTGCAGTTGGAGAAGTATTTCTGTGTGTTTCCTTTTTAACAATCTGTAGAGAATTTAAAGCAATCTTCCCCTCTTCAGTCAAAAGATGAGTAGCAAAGTAGAAGTCATATTCTGCCTATACTGTACAGATGCTCAACCTAACTTGGTCATTTATATGATCCTTTCAAGAAGCAAGATTTTTCACATTACCTTGTGGAGGTAGGTGGTAAAATGTGTCATAAAATAATAATCCCTATTGTTATATATACTTTCAATTATTCTTTGTGTAAAATGTGTATAGGAAAATGTTATGTCCTTCACAAACATATATTGTTTTCATTCAGATTTTGCGCTGCAGCTGAAAAACCTCACAATTTTAGTCTGCCTTTTGCAGGCTATTTTGAAATGATTGCATAATTACTCCTTGTATGATTGCTAAAATCTTTTCCTGTTTCCTTAACCGGTCTTGTTCCAGAAACATAACTAGCTGCAAAGCAAGACTCCCAGCGCATTTGTCAAAACAACATGAAACATGACCAAGTGCAATACCATTTAACAATGGGTATTTCTAAAGTGCCACTTAATTAAATTGTTGTTCATGCAGTAACTACAGCATCAGTTTCCCTGTCCTAGTACAGTATGCTGTGCTGAGGGACATATGAGCTTCATTGCAGGCAGTGGGAATAAACAGAAGCAGACTATAAACTAATCAGACATTTCCCCCCCTCCTTCTGTGCACATGAAAGCTTCAAGTGGGGAGGTCTTAGCTTAGTGACATGTTTAAGATATAGAAGGTCTCAGATTCAGTTTCTGATATGCACAAAAATATATTGGGCGTTTTGCTAAATAGTCAGCTGAATCATATTGAATGAGCTGATGATCGATGATAACGGCTGGCCGAAATTCTGTTGGCAGATGGATTTTCCCCTATATCAAACTAAAAAAATTTGAAGGGAAAATGGTTGTTCTGGAGTTTGCTCATGCCTGTTACTTTTCCCCCCGTGAAAAGGTTATTCCACTTTTCTAGATACAGAGAGGGAAGGAAGGCGAAAGATTTATCTGCTGCTGTTATTTCTGAAGAGTTACAAGGAAGCACATGGTAGATACAAATTCACTTCTGCGTGTGTTCATACTTTAATCATTATTATGGAAATGGAAGGGTAAAATAATATTTAATGATGGTAGTAATGAGATTGCATAACTTGAGGGTGTGCTAATCTGCAGAAGATTAAGAATGTTAAATAAAAGGAAAGCTGTGTTATGTTTGCAATTATATCTCAGAATTTTTCAAGCCTAGAAGGCTGGAAAATGCATATTCTTTATCCTCATCACTTCTGCTGAGAAATGCGCTTTCCATCAAGTGTGGTCTGCCAAGCCCAATCTAGAACATGAACTATGTGGAAAAGATTGTGGGGCACCTGGCAATTGTCCTGTTTTTGGAGTTCTAGGTTCCAAAAACAACAACTCTCAAGCTCCTACTGGTAGCAGAAGTTATTTTAGTTTATTGAATTCACAAATTGCTTCCCATAACAGAAAGTCCCAAAATAATAAAAATAATAAAATACAGTGATGCAGTAAAAAATAATAATACGTATGCATATTAAAAGCAAACAGAGTAAAAACATCCAATCACTGGAGCTGCCCAAATGCCCAGGAAAACAAAACCTGTTTGCCTGGCACACCATCTCATCTTGACATGTGGATGGTGTTAAGATTTCCTGCCTTCAGGTCACCCTCCTCCTGTCCCATCAAGGAAAACCACAGCAAAGTTTCCCCAGTCATGTGCATTGGGCTGATGACATGTTGGGACAGCCCAATGGCTGTCATGGAGGCCATAAAGTCCTGAGCCACTGTGGAACTGGCAGCCTCACCAGAGATACTAAAATCCCTCAGGTCCAGCAGCCTGTGGAATCTCAATAAGTTGCACAGGAGGAAGTCAGGAACACAGTCAGGAACTTCTAACCCAGGAGGAATCTTAACACCACAGAATGGCAGAGGTGGTGATGATATTTTCCTTGGAATCTGAGTGGTCATAGATGTGTGGCCTGCAGGTGGAAAACTGTTTGGGGGCTTTTTGGGTGGCTAAAGTCCAGAGAAGGAAGGGTTAAGCAATTCCCCCTACCATTCTCTTGATCAAATTTGCAACTTCCATATATATACATGTATCATTTGGATTTTATTTTTTAAAAATACTTTTAGGGAGGACCTTAGCATGCGCTTTTCGTTAAATGTGTAATCTAGCCCTTTAAATACATAAAATGGAGTTGTGTACACAAAATTTGGCCAACACTTGGATGTGAATCTATTTTGTCTAATAGGGAAAAGCAGGCTGTGTAAACAGAAAACATGCTGCTGAAATGTGTTGGTTTGAAATCAGGGATTTTTAAATCCTTGAAATCTGTCCAGCATTTCCTTTTTTCAATTTTGCAGCTCTTTCAAGAAGTTCAGGTGCAGTATTTGAGCTGCAGAAAAGAGCAACCTTTTTATTCATTCATCAGAGGAGCAATCCAAGAGTATCTTCGTGCCAAACTGACATGGCACTCTCATTTAGTTTACTAGATGCATTTTCTTGCCAAGCCATTTCTCTGCTTCTTCTTATTGCAAAACCATGGGGTGGAGATAACACCTGACATGGTATCGAAAATACATGTAATGTATAGCCTGTTCCTAAGCATATTTATTCAGAAGTAATTCCTTTGATGAATCAACTCATCTATGTATCTTCCAAAGTTTTCATATCATTTTGATCAGTTCTATTTTTCTATAAATAGCCGGAACTCACCATGAACTCACCCTTGTTCTCTGAGAGGTGCCTTGTTCTCCTAGAGGCACTGTGGTTGGTTAGTGCCTCTCCTGTGCCCAGGAGACTGGCCTTTTGCCTATCCTGGATGGCAATACTCTCCCTCTGAAACAAGTTCATAGTTTTCGAAGGCTCCTTGAGGCTCAAGTAATCTCAGTGGCTAGGAGTGACTAGGAGTCAAATTCCTGGACAAAGACGGTGGTGGAACCAGAAGCAGGAATTATGGGGTATACAGATTTAATAAATAAATAAATAAATAAATAAATAAATAAATAAATAAAATTAATGGCAGTCTAACAATGTGGGGGCGGGGCAAGTGACAGCATGCTCCTTGTGGTAGGGTGGTGTTCCCCCCCTCCCCCTGATACTGCCCATGGACAGGGGTTGCCTGATCATGGTGATTCATGCATTGGTAAGACTTGATTACTGCAATGCATCCATATGGGGCTCCCCTTGTGTCTGGGTCTGGAAACAAAATGCTGCAGCTAGACAGCATAAGGATGGACTATGACCAACAACTCAAGGGCTCAAAAGCTTGCACTGGCTGCCTGTAGGCTACCAGCAAAGTCACACAAAAATATAGCATTTTGCAGTGGCGTAGCGTGGGTTGTGAGCACCCGGGGCAAGGCAAGTAATTTGCGCCCCCTAACCCGTGGATTTGCGCCCCCTAACCCTAACCCCCAGATGTTGCGCCTGGTGCGGCCGGCACCCCCCGCACCCCCCACGCTACGCCACTGGCATTTTGCTATTATAGCACTACCCAAGAGCCAGTGTGGTGTAGTGGTTAAGAGTGGTAGTCTTGTAATCTGGTGAACCGGGTTTGCGTCTCTGCTCCTCCACATGCAGCTGCTGGGTGACCTTGGGCCAGCCACACTTCTTTGAAGTCTCTCAGCCCCACTCACCTCACAGAGTGTTTGTTGTGGGGGAGGAAGGGAAAGGAGAATGTTAGCCACTTTGAGACGCCTGAAGGGGGGTGAAAGGCGGGATATCAAATCCAAACTACTACTACTACTACTACTACTACTACTACTACTACTACTACTACTCTTCTTCTTCTTCTTCTTCTTCTTCTTCTTCTTCTTCTTCTTCTTCTTCTTCTTCTTCTTCTTCTTCTTCCCTATGTGTTGTTTGTTATATGCTACCAGGTCAGGTTCAAGATTCTTATATTAATTTACAAAGCTGTTAACTTGGGTACAGGATATCTTAAAGACCGCCTGATCTCTCATACGTCTGCCTGATCACTGAGGTCTTTGGGGGAGTCCCTTTTGGTGGCTCCTGCTTGGCTTAGATGCACAGCTCCTGACTATTAGAAGCCATGCATTAAGTGTTGTGGGCCCAAGCCTGCCCCCCTGCCCCCACTGAGATGAGGCAGACACCCTCCTTGCTAACAGGAGACACCTCTCCAGTTTTCTGCCCAGCTTTTAAGACCTGCTGCCTTGCTGAATCTGACTGAGGTCCATCTATCTCCACATTCTTTTGTAATGACAAGCCGGAAGCCTTTCACTGCTAGTAAGCAGAACATGCATGTAGTAGTTTTCCAGGCCCAACACAGGTTTTAGAGGTCCTTTTTTCAATATATCATCTACTCCACCCCAATTTGGTCATTCTATTCCCAGCATCTCTCTCCATTGCAATGACTGCTTTTCAGAAAAGAGGGTTGTAAAATGGAGAATTATATACGCTGGAAGGCTCTCAGTTTCCACAGAAAAACACTGTCCTATCACTCTCGTTTGGCCTCTGGGCACCTAGGGCCAAGAGCTGACTGGTCCAGCCTCTGGGACCAACCATATTAAACCAATATTCAGAAGTGTTCTGTTTCTATAAATGGAAGAACCATTTAGTCAAAGCTGCTATCCACTGACAGATCAACCAACAAGGAATAAGTATATGTCAGAATTAAATTACCCTTGCTGGTACCTATCCTGGGAAAATCAGAGGTTCACTATGTCAGGCTCCTATTGGAAGGCTGGACAAACGCTGGAACATTAGCAGTGGCAAAGTTTTTATCGGTGGTTGCAAGAACCAATGATCCCTATCTTTAAGTCTGAACAAAATGCTTGTTTAACCTGGAGGTAGGCTGTCTGAATTGTGCATTGATTTATAATGATTTGTTGGGTCTCTGGACCGTAATAAAGATAGATAGATAGATAGATAGATAGATAGATAGATAGATAGATAGATAGACAGACGTCAGACTTCAAGCCCATTGTGGTCCTTGAACCTGGGACTTGAGGGACAGCAAGGAGGACTCCAGCACCCTCCAGGACCCTCCAAATGTCCATATTTTCCAGGGAAAGTCCCAGAATTGCAGAAGCCGTCCTGATTTCTGATTTCATCCTGGAATGTCCCACTTTTGTTTAGGACATCCCTATTTTCATTGGAGAAATGTTGGAGGTTATGGAGTTATGCAACCTCCAAGCCTAGGAGATAAGTTACTATACGACGTTTGCAAAAGGCTGCTGAAGGCATCTGAAGGCAGCCCTGTATAGGGAAGTTTTTAATGTTTAATGTTTTATATATGTTGGAAGCTGCCCAGAGTGGGCGAGGCAATGAGGCAATCCAGTCAGATGAGCAGGGTATTATTATCAATCATTATCATTATTATTGAATAGGACAGTGAAATATTGGAGAGTACAATGTACCACCACCTTGTACCATCTTATTTTTTGGCCTGTTGTTTTTCTACCTATACTAACATTAGTATAATTACTATACTAATTAATTTTGACTCTGGTGTTCCAAGTTATTTAACCATGAAAACTAACCTTGGTAATTTGGAGACGACCCTAAAGGACTTCAAAATAATAAGAATAGTTTCTGCTCCAAAGGGAAGTGGCAGAACATTTTGGTCTCAATTTGTGCAACAAATGTGGCAATTAATTCTGGGAGGCTTTCCCACTGCTATTTTGGAAAGCCATCTGAAGGATCAACATAGTAACTATTCTGGTATCTGAAAGGTAGGCTTAGTTAATTTGCTTCATGTTACAAACGATTTTCCTGTACCATGCAATAAGAGAGGATTGCATCCTTCCTGCTAAGAATGGCACTGCTACAGAAGTTCTGGTTCATAGGGCAAAGAGATCTTAGAAATTATCTTGCTGAGGTGTCCATGAAACTTTGGCAGACTTCTCACAGAAGAAAGGAACTCACTGTGTGTATTTGGACTATGTGAAGCAGTGGGACCAGATGAAGAGTTGTTATTGAGCATGTCAGAATCCATTAGATGCAAGTCTCCTGATAGCCTGGCAAGGAAGGATTGTATTGCTCATGGTAGGTGAAAGTTCAGCTCATGCTAAAAAAAGACAGTAAATACTAACAATGTAGAGCTAAGAAGGTGCTTTAAAGGATTGTAAATGACCGTTAGAGATTTTGCTCATTATGAAAGTTCATGCCCAAGTAAAATTAGTGAATTGCAACCTTCAGCCAACAGCATATTTGTTTTTAGTGAACTAATTGAAAGCATCCAGCCTTACTTGGAAACCAAAAAACATGAGATTTATAGATGGAAAATGTAATTTGTACACCCTGTTCCTGCAGCCTGGGCTGGCTCAGGGAACTCCTGACCCAGATCCATCCGTCAAGTAATTTGAAAGTGAATCTAATGCTTTATTAGGGTTTCTAAAGCCTATATTTACTGCTGCATCTCCTTTTACTTTATTTACTTTTGCATTGTTGCTGCAAGTGCTCGGCCGCCTCCTTGCCCTCCACTCTCTGTCTTCCCAGCGTTCTCACCACCT